>NC_080700.1:7481229-7784259 GCF_030445035.2 Dasypus novemcinctus | reverse complement strand
TCCCTCGCTTTGGGCAGTGCGAGAATCTGCTGTCAGATCTGTTCCTTTTTGGTAGGAGGTAGTGCTTTCCAGGAGTAGGAGTTCTGGGTGAAAATCTAAGAAGTGAGGATAGGGGCAAGATGGCAATAGAGTAAGGAGCTCCTAGACTCAGCTTATCCTACAGGGTAGACAGTAATGACCCAGAGTTATTAAAGCACCTGTTTGAGGGTCCAGGAGATGACAAAGGAATCCTGCAACATCCTTGGAAGAACAGAAGGAGGAGCCTGCCCATCTGCAGTGAAAATTCATGAGTAGAGCACTCTACACCATCGGGGCTGTGGTCCACCCTCTGCTGGTGGTGCAAGCCACCTCAGGAGCAATTCCATGACTGGAGTTAGAAGCTCCATTTCCCAAAAACTGAGAAAGAAGAGATAGTTGAGTACCAACTTCAGCTACTGATTAGTAAATTCTGTTGGATAAAGTATAATCCTAGGAATAGCTAAAGTTTGAACCTGTCCAAATTAAGAAAGAGAATAGTATCCTCCATTTTAACACTGCTGCTGGCTTGAGGGGACATGGGGATGATGGAATATCACAGTGATGGTGGGATCTGGCTTCTTTCCTGCCAGATCAGATTACAGCCATGGACTAGGTTGCAGCCTGAACTCCAGCAGGAATGAAGCTGACGGGACTTACACCAGTCTCTCTGGGCAACTGCAGACACTTTCAGACAGCACAACCAGATTGTTGGAGGCCCATAGCTCCATCCCAACCTCCCCATAGGATAAGCATGGAGATGTGCTTCCTCACACCCTCTGGGCAACTGCAGGCACTTTTGGCCCCTGTAGACAGGACTGTTGGACACTGGTGGCTCCATCCCCAACACCCAATAGGATAGGAGAGGGCAGTGTTTCCTCAGCCTCTCTGGGCAGCTTGCAGCCACTTTTGGTCCACACATAATGGATTGCTGTGTGCCTTTGACTCCATCCCTGACCCTGAAAGTGGAGAAGGAACAGTACTGCCTCAGCCTCTCAGGAAAACTTCAGGCAAATTTGCTCCACATGAATAAGACTAGGCATTCTGGAGGGTCCATCCCCACTCCTGGCAGGGGAAGATGGGGATGGTGATACATTTTCTAACTGGGCAATGCAGTCAGTTTTTACCCAGATGGCTTAGTTTTCTGCCAACATCTGTGGCTCCATCCCTGCTCCAGGCAGGAGAGGAAGGGGCATAAAGCTTCATCAATCTCTCTGGGCAACTATAGATCATCTTGGCCTGCATGGCTTGGGTTACTGCACATGGCTGTGGATCATCCCGACCCCTGGAAGAGGAGAAAGGTGGTTGAAGATTCATCAGTTCCTTGGGCAAAACAGGCAGTTTCAGCTTCCACAGCTTACAGTACCAACTACAACCTCAGCTTCTTTGCACAACCAGCAAGGAAGAAAGGCCAAGAAAAAGACAAAAAAATAAGCTGAAGAATTTCATATGCTAAACATGAGCCACTACAAAGTTCCAAATTAAATTGATCAAAAGAGGGCCTGTAACATAAAGGCAATCAAATAGAAAGCCCTAGACTAAAGAGAGAAATTGTGCCCAGAATAAATACATCTAGTAAACCAGATACCAAGACACCAATAAAAAATTACAATCCATACCAAGTCAGGAAGACATGGCCCAGTCAAAGGAACAAGCTAAGCCTCCAGATGGCATAAAGGAGTTGGGACAATTAATCATAAACGTTCAAATGAATGTCCTTAATAAATTGAGCAAAAATGGTTAAACAGCTTAAGGATATTAAGAAGACACTGGGTGAGGGCAAAGAAGAACTTGAAAGCATACATAGAAAAATAGTAGAATTCATGGAAATGAACAATAAATGAAATAAAAAAATAAATTGAAGGCATATAACAGCAGATTTGAGTAAAAAAATATAAGATCAGTGAGCTGGAAGACATGACCATTGAAAGCAAACATACAAAAGAACAGATAAAGGAAAGAATGGAAAAAATCGAACCAGGTTACAGGGAACTAAGTGACGGCTAAAGACATGCAAACATATGTGTCTTGGGTATCCCAGAAGGAAAAGAGAAGGGAAAGAGGGCAGAAGGAATATTTAAAGAATTAATGGTAGATAATTTCCCAACCCTATTCAAAGACAAAGATATCTGTGCCCAAGAAGCACAACACACTCCTATCCAAATAAATCACATACTAATCAGAATGTCAAACATCAAAGACAAAGAGAGATGTGAAGACAATGCCTACAGGAGTTGCTGAGGGCAGGGAGACAGAAGAGGGGGTGTGATATGGGGCATTTTGGGGACTTGGAATTGTCCTGACTGATATTGCAAGGACAGATCCCAGACATCATAGGTCCTGCCAAAACCCACTGGATGGACTGGGGGAAAGTGTGAACTACAATGTAAACTATAATCGATTCTGTGTAGCAGTGCTCCAAATTGTACTCATCAAATGCAATGAATGTACCACACTAATGAAAGAAGATTTTAATGTGGGAGGAGTGGGAGGTGTGAGGAGTGAGGTATATGGGATCCTGATTTTTTTATGTAACATTTTGTTTAATCTATGTATTTCTAAAAGATAATAAAAAATATAAAAAATAAAAAGTACATACTATAAAAAGAAAAAGAAAACAAAACAACTCGCCCATACTATCCTCTCCCCTCTGATTAACTTGCCCTTCCCTGGTTCCTGGGAAACACTAGGTGGAATTCACATGAACTAACAGGGTAAGACTTGACCACGACTCAGCAGTTCTTTGACATTTTTTTCTTCTATTTCTACTTCCTCTGCTAAATAACAAGCTTTTCCATTTATCTCCAGTTTTGAGTGCTCCATTTTAGCAGTGATCCAAAATGGATTCATCAAGTGCAATGAATGTGCCACACTGATGAAGGATGTTGTTGATGTGGGAGGAGTGGGGGTGGTGGGGAGTGAGGTAGATGGGAACCTCTTCTATTTTTTAATATAACATTTTGTGTGATCTATGAGTTTTTAAGTCAATAAGAATTTTTCATTTTCAAAAAAAAAATCAAAACCACAAATAAAATTTGGAACTAAGAAAAAAGGGAGAGAGAGAAACTTGAGAGCAGCAAGGGTTTCCCCTGAAATCACATACAAGGGATACCTAATAAGATGAAGTGTGAACTTCTCATCAGAAGCCATGGAGACAAGAAGGCAGTGATAAGAAAATTAAGATACTGCAAGAAGAAAACTGCCAGCCAAGAATGTTATAACTGGTAAGACTCCCTTTCAGAAATGAAGATCAGTTTAGAATACTCACAAATAAACAGAAACTGAGAGAGTTTGTAACCAAGAGATTGGTTATAAGGAAATACTAAAGGGAGTGCTAGAGCCTGTAAAGAAAAGGAGAGTAAGGCTTGTAAGAGAGTTTAGAAATGAAGATTATATCAGTAAAAGTAGTTAAAAGTGTAAAAAGAGTGCTGAGAATAAGATATGACAAAACAGAAAAGTCAAAATGGGTGAAGTGAGAATGGCCTTCACAGTAATAACATTGAGAGTTAACGGATTATATCCCCAATCAAAAGTCACAGACTGGTGGAATGGATAAGAAAATATGAGCCATCTATATACAATGTACAAGAGACTCACCTTTGATCCAAGGATACAAATAGATTGAAAATCTGGAAAAACATATTCCATGCAAGCAGTAACAAACACAAAACAAAACAGAAATATAGCTGGAATAGCTATACTTATATAAGACAAAATAGACTGTCAAACAAAACTATTAGAGACAAGGAAGGGCATTATATATTAATAAAAGGGGCAATTCACCAGGAAGAAATAACTATTGTGAATATATGTGCACCTAACCAGGATGCCCCAAATTATGTGAGGCAAACACTGGTAAACCTGAAGGGAGAACTAGATGCTTCCACAATAAAAGTTGGAGACAATATGCCACTCTCATCATTGGATAGAACATCTGGGCAGAGATTCAATAAATAATCAGAAGGCTTGAATAATACGATAAACTAAACCTAATACACATATACAATATATTACACCCCAAAACAGTTTACATTTGTCTATATGTCTATTTTTATGCCACTACCTTGCTGTTTTTACCACTGTAGCTAGGTAATATGATTTTATTTACATTTAAATTGTTTTTGAGCCATACAATATGTTACACAATATATTTATTTCAGAGTAATGCAATCATACAGTATTTGTCCTTTTCTGTCTGGCTTGCTTCACTCAACATAATGTCTTCCAGGTTCATCCATGTTATCATAGGCTTTACATCTTCTTACTTTTTACAGCTGCATAATATTCCATTGTGTGAATACAACAGTTTATCCATTCATTTGCTGATGAACACTGGGCTGTTTCCAACTTTGGCAATTGTAAATAATGCCACTATGAATATCAGTGTGCAGATGTCTGTTCATGGTTCATGTCACTACTCTCAGTTCTTCTGGGTATATACCCAGTAGTGGTACTGCAGAGTCACATGGCAATTCTATATTCAACTTCTTTAGGAACTGCCAAACAGTGCTCCACAAGGGCTGTATCATTCTGCATTTCCACCTATAGTGAGTAAGTGTTCCTATGTCTCTACATCCTCTCCAACACTTGTAGCTCTCTTTTAATAGTGGCCATTCTGAAGGGTAGGAAATGATATCTCATTGTAGTTTTGATTTGCATTTCCCTAATCAATAGTGATATTGAGCATTTATTCCATTATGAGACTTTTTGTCATTTATATTTCTTCTTTGGACAAATGTTTATTTAAGTCTTTTGCCCATTTTTAAATTGGGTCACTTGTCTTTCTATTGTTGAGTTATAACATCTCTTTATATATCCTGGATATTATACCCTTATTGATATGTGATTTCCAAATATTTTCTACCATTGAGTTGGCTGCCTTTCTACCCTTTTGAGAAAGTCCTGTGAGATGTCAAAGCATTTATTTTGAAGATGCCCTATTTATCTATTTTTTTTCTTTTGTTGCATGTACTTTGGGTGTAAAGTTCAAGAAGCCACAACCTATTACAAGGTCTTGAAGGTGTTTCCATTTTTCTTCTAGTAGTTTTATGATCATAGCTTTTATGTTAGGTCTTTGATTCATTTTCTGTTGATTCTGGTATAGGCAGTGAGATAGGGGTTCTCTTTCATTCTTTTGGTTATATATATTCAGTTGTCCCAGCACCATTTGTTGAAGAGACTGCTGTGTCCCCTTAAGATTAACTTGGTAGGTTTATCAAAATCCATTTGACTGTATAGGTGAGAGTTTATTTCTGGATTCTCAATTCTGTCCCACTGATTGATGTGTCTCTCTTTATGCCAGTACTATGCTGTTTTGACCACTGTAGCTTTGTAAGAAGTTTCAAGGTCAGACAGTGAAATACCTCCCATGTTGCTCTTTATTTTTAGAATGCTTTTGGCTATTCAGGTGCACTTTCACTTCCAAATGAATTTGTTAATTGCCTTTTAGGTTGGGATTTTGACTGGTATTGCATTGGATCTATAAATCAGTTTGGGTAAGACTGACATCTTCACAATATTTATTCTTTGAATCCATGAACACAGAATATCTTTTCATTTGTTTAGGTCTTTTTAAAATTTCTTTTAGTATTGTTTTGTTTTGTTTTTCTGCATATAGGTCCTGTACTTCTTTGGTTAAAATAATATCTGGATTTTTGGTCTTTTTATTGCTGTTGTAAATGGAATTTTCCCCCAATTTCCTCCTCAGATTGTTCAGCACAAGTATACAAAAACTTTACTGAGTTTTGTATGTTGATCTTGTGTCCTGCCACTTTGCTGAATTTATTTATAAGTTCAAGTAGCTTTTTTGTTGATGCTTCAGAATTTTCTATATACAGGGTCATGTCATCCACAATAAATGAGACTTTAACTTCCTCTCTTGCTATTTAGATCCCATTTTTTTTCTTGTCTAATTGCCCTATCTAGGACTTCTAGTACAACATTGAATAAAAATGGTGACAGTGGGCATCCTTGTCTTGTTCCCCATGTTAGAGGGAAAGCTTTCAAACTTTCCCCATTCAATACAATGATGGCTGTTGGTTTTTCATATATACCTTTTATCATATTGAGGAATTTTCCTTCTATTCCTAACGTTGGTAATGTTTTTATCAAAAAAGTGTGCTACTTTCTGTCAAATGTCTTTTCTGTGTCAATTGAGATGATCATGTGGGTTTTTCCCTTCAATTTGTTAATGTGGTATATTACGTTGTTTGATTTTCTTATGTTGAACCAGACTTGCATACCAGGAATAAATCCTACTTGGTTGTGATGTTTTTGGGAGTTTTATTTTTTAATGACTGATTCTATCTCTTGTGATTGGTTTGTTGAGATCATCAATTTCTTCTTTCATCAATGTAGGCTGCTTGTGTGTTTCTAGGAATTTGTCTATTTCCTCCAAATATTCCTTCTTGTTGGCGTATAGTTTTTCAAAGTATCTTCCAATGATAGTCTTTATTTCTGTAGTGTCAGTGCTGATTTCCCTTTTCTCATTTCTTATTTTGTGTATTTGCATCTTCTCTCTTTTTTCCTTTGTTAGCCAGCTAAGGATTTGTCAATTTTATTGATCTTCACAAGGAACCGGCTCTTTATTTTTTCTAGTGCTTTCTTATTTTTTATTTCATTTAGTTCTGCTCTGATCTTTGTTATTTCTTTCTTCTTCCTTTAGGGTTACTTTGTTGTTTTTGTTTTTGTTTTTTTTTCCACGAATTCCTCCAAGTGTGCAGTTAGGTTTTCAGTTTTAGCTCTTTCTTCTTTTAGGATGTTTAGCAGTTTAAAATGGTTATGAATTCCAAATATATATATTGGATTATGTTTGTAATCTTATCTCTACCTGGGCTTGATTGAGTTACCATTAGGGCTTTAATTTGGCCTTGTCATTAGGGTTTTGAGTCCCCACCCCTTTGTGGGTGGAGATTCACAGATAAAAGGCATGGCAAAGGATAGAGTTGTGGGCTTTTAATGTTGGAATTTTGATTTTTGAGTTTGATGCTGAAGACTTAAACTGGAGCCCTGACAATTCAGCACACAGGGGAAAGAGAAGCCAGGCCCAGGAAGGAAGGAACCTTGAAGCCAGAGTAAAGCAAATCCCAGGAACATAGGAACCCAGGAAGGTTGAACCCTTGCAGATGTTGTGAGCCATCTAGATCCAAATAGACTTTTGTGAGGGAAGTAACTTATGCTTTATGGCCTGGTACCTATAGGATCCTACCCCAAATAAATACCCTTTATGAAAACCAACCAGGTTCTGGTATTTTGCATCAGCACCCCTTTGGCTGATTAATGCAGAATGTATTAATTTATGGCTATGAATTTCCCTCTCAGTACAGCTTTTGCTGCTTCTCATAAGTTTTGGTATGTTGTGTTGTCATTGTCACTGGTCAAGGACGTTACTGTTTCTTTTGAGAATTCTTCCTTGACCCATGGTCAAGAGTGTGTTGTTTACCATCCATATCTTTGTGCCTAATATGGTTCTCTGGTCCTTGCAGATTTCTACCTTCTTTACACTGTGGTCAGAGAAATTGGTTTGTATGATTTCAGTCTTTCTGAATTCATTGAGTCTTTCTCTGGGCCCTATCATGTTGTCTATCTTGGAGAATAATCTATGTGTGCTTGAAAAGAAAGTATATCCTGCTGTATTTGGGTGTAATGTTCTGCATATGTCTTTTAGGTCCAGATCCTCTAATATATTATTCAAACTCTTTCTTTACTGATTCTCTGTTGAGATGTTCTGTCTAATGGTGATAATGGCGTATTAAAATTCTCCACTGTAATTGTAGAGGCATCTATTCCTCCACTTAGTTTTCCAATGTTTGCCTCACATATTTGGAGGCACCCTAGTTAGGTACATAAATGATTATGATTGTTCTTTATTCTTGAAAGATTACACTTTTCACTAATATGTAGTGTCCATCTTTGTCTCTCACAATAGTTTTGCATTTAAAGTCTATTTTGGCACCCACATCCCCATGAGAGTGTGGCCCAGGCCCCGCATCACACGGCAGGGCCTGGCTTCCTGCTGTGCAGCACAGCCTCCAAACCATGCTTGTCTTTTATGGCCATTGTGTGGCCCCAGTGCTGCCTTTGTTCCAGGCCCACTATGTGCCGGTGCCCCCTGGTGGACTGAGGGGGTGGTGGCTGGAAGTGGGAGGGGGACTGACCCAAGGGCTCATGCCACCCTTTGCTCACAGGTCTCCATGGTTGATGACCTCACTGCCCTCGTGATCGACAATGGGTCCAGCACGTGCAAGGTAGGCTTTGCGGGTGAAAACATGCCCCGTTCCATGTTCCCGTCCATCGTGGGGCACCCCTGGCACCAGCGTGTCATGATGGGCATTGATCACAAGGACTCCTATGTGGGCAATGAAGCACAGAGCAAGAGGGGCATCCTGACTCTCAGGTACCCCATCAAGCATGGCATTGTCACCAACTGGGATGACATGGTGAAGATCTGGCACCACACCTTCTACAATGAGCTGCATGTGGCACCTGAAGAGCACCCCGTGCTGTTGACTGAGGCGCCCCTGAACCCCAAGACCAACCGTGAGAACATGACACAGATCATGTTTGAGACCTTCAACATCCCTGCCATGTACGTGGCTATCCAGTCTGTTCTGTCCCTGTATGCCTCTGGCCGCACCACAGGCATTGTCATGGACTCTGGTGATGGCGTCACCCACACGGTGCCCATCTATGAAGGCTATGCACTTCCCCATGCCATCATGCGCCTGGATCTGGCTGGCAGTAACCTGACTGACTACCTCATGAAGCTCCTCAGCGAGCGGGGCTACAGCTTCACCACCATGGCCGAGCGGGAGATTGTGCGTGACATCAAGGAGAAGCTTTGCTACATTACCCTGGACTTTGAGCAGGAGATGGCCACTGCTGCTTCTTCCTCCTCCCTGGAGAAGAGTTACGAGCTGCCTGATGGGCAGGTCATCACCATTGGCAACGAGCGGTTCCGCTGCCCTGAGGCCCTCTTCCAGCCCTCCTTCCTGGGCATGGATTCCTGTGGCATCCACGAATCTACTGTCAAAGCCATCATGAAGTGTGACAAGGAGTTCTACAAAGACCTCTACACCAGCATGGTGCTGTCCGGTGGAACCACCATGTATCCTGGCTTTGCTGAAAGAATGCAGAAGGAAATCATGTCGCTGATTCCCAGCACAATGAAGATCAAGATCATCAACCCCCCTGAGCGCAAGTACTCGGTTTGGTGTGGTGGTTCCATCCTGGCCTCGCTGTCCACCTTCAAACATATGTGGATCAGCAAGCAAGAGTATGATGAGTACGGCCCCTCCATTGTCCACAGAAAATGCTTGTAGGTGGACTGTTACTTAATTATGTCACACCCTTTCTTGACAAAACCTAACTTGTGCAGAATACCAGATGAGATTGGCATGGCTTTGTGTGTTGTTTTTTTTTGTTTTGTTTTGTTTTTTGTTGTTGTTGTTGTTTTTGGCACTTGACTCAGGATTTAAAAACTAGAATGGTGAAGGTGACAGCAGTCGGTTGGAGCAAATATCCCCAAAAGTTCTATAAATGTGGCTGAAGACATTGTACATTGTGGGCTTTTTTTTTTTTTTTAATACTCATTCCAAATACCTGAGATGCATTGTAACAGGATAGTCCTCATCTTCCCAAAAGCCACACATTTCTCCCTAGGGAGAAGTGCCTGGTCCTCACCTATGTCACACTTGGGAGGTGATAGCCTTGCTTTCATGTAAATAATGTGTCCTCCAAATTTTTTGAATTAAATCTTCCACCTTAATACTTGTTCTTTTATTTTGAGTGGCAAGCCATCATTACCCCCTTTTGGTCCCCTAACTTCAGATGTATGAAGCCTTTTGGTCCGCAGAGGGGGCTGAGGGGGCATGGTGGGTTAGATAAGAGGACATCAGAAGGATGTGATGTTCTGGAAGCCAAGCAGATGAGGTCTGTCCAGGAGGGGTGTGGATGGAGGTGGCTGTTGAGCTGGACCACAATGCTGGTGGCAAGACAGGTGGGTCAAAGTGTACCGTGAAAGGTGGGAGAATGGGGTCACAGAGTCAGCAACAGGAGCCTAGATCATTCTGAGATGTTCTGTGGGTGTGGGAAGAAGCATCACAGGGGCAGCTGGAGGGGTGGAGGAGTCCAGAAACGCTGATGTGTGGGATGGGAGATCTATAGATACCTCAACTAAGGGAATGACTGAGGAAAAGGAAGACTGATGGTCCTAAAAGGGTGGATTTTCAGGGAGGCCTGGGCAAGGCAGTGGTGGGGTCTGCCTGGGAGTCTTGTTTTCATCCTGAAGCAGGCTGGATGTGGGGCAAGGAGGAACTTTTTCCTTGGTTACTTTCCATCACTGAAATTAGTGTCAAGGTCCTTAGTGACAATGATCAGTGGGGACATGGGGGAGAGACTGAGGGGAAAGCAGGAGGGTGTAGGCATCATTAGGCAGAGGTACATGTGGCCTGGGTGCTGGGCATTCCCTGAGATGGTATTTGCTGGAGACTCATTGGTGGTTGTGCCTTTTATGAAGGGGATTGGGTAGCATGAGTGAGTGTGACCAGCTCAGTGTTGTGATGAGGGAGCAGGGCAGAGGGCTCAGGTGTGTGGGGCATGGACTCCCCCAGGACAGGGGGCTGTGTGGAGTGGGCATGGGGACAGGTAGTGAGCATGGTAGCAACACTGGTATCCAAGGGCTGCCAGTGCTTGCAGGCACATGGTCACCAATGAAGAGGTGGTGCCCAGGGCGTGGGGCTGGCATGGGATGGGGGTTGCTGTCACCGGCTGTGAGGGCTACTTCCCAGCCCTTCCCAATGGAGCCAGGCAATGAGGGTGCAGGGCAAGACTGGGGACCCTGCATGGGATGAACCATCTGAGAGTCATTTCTACGATGGGAATGACCATAGGAGGAGACCCCAGCCTGCATCCCAGGGACCTGGGGATTGACTGCAGGGAAGCAGAGAGATGACAAGGGGAAGCAGCTGAGGTGGCTAAGGGAGGGAGAGTGCTCTTGGGTGGAGTGATGCTGCATCCCCCAATCAGAGCAGGTCCTGTGAGGAAAAGAGATGAGAGGAGGGTGTTAGGTGTGTAGATGCTACTCCCAGCAGGCAATGGGTGAGGGAAGCTGGTGGAGGCCATTGCCTGAGATGACTAGTCCTGGAGAGTGACAAGGAGTTCATCCCCAGGGAACAGCTCTGCCCAGAGGTGGAGAATCCCAGGAACCACTGACTGAGCTGAGAGTTTCCTACTACAGTAACCCCCATTCCACTCGAGGTCTCCCCTCTCTGGGTACCCCAACCCTATGTCCCCCCACTCTAGTTCCCCCCACTCCAGGTACCACAATTCTAGTTCCCCTTACTCTAGGTCCTCCTCACTCCAGGTTCCCTGAATCCAGGTCACAGCTTCCCTTCTCAATCCTCTGCCTCTCCCAAGAGTGTTGTGGGGAAGGGTCTGTTCTTAAGCAAACAGAGTGGTGAGAGGAGCCCTCCTCCAGTAGAAGTTCCAGATACCTTGCTCTTTTGAGGAGGGTTATGGAAACTTCCTCCACTTATCTGAAGCCCAGGGCCTCCTGCAGTAAGTGAGGTGTGCAACCAGCATGGACTACCCTTGGGTCAATAGTGAAGGTCTGAGTTAAGGTCTGGGGACAGGTTGGCCACTAAAATAAGGGAGGCACGGTCCAGAGAGTAAAGGTACCTTGATGGGGTGATGTGCAGAGGGAAGGAGGAGCAGCAGTTGGGACTGTTAAGAACTAGCCTGGGAATTCCAATAGCACCCACATCTGGTCAGCCAGAATGGAGAGAATGAGAAAGAGCAGATCATCAGGCCTGTGGAACAGACAGGCCCTGCCATCTGCCCTCAATAGTCTTGTAGGTGCTTGCTGCCCTTTTGGATTGCAGTTTGGCCATATAATGAACTCTTTTGATGTCCATAACCCACTCCTCTTTAACTTCACTCCTAGAAGTCCATCTTATAGGAAAGAGTTAAGTTGTGAACACAGGCATTCTGTTTCAAAAGGGAGGCACTACCTAGGATGGAAATGCTTCAGTACACTCTAGTCCTCTTTGGATGGAATACATGGAAGGACTAGGTATATGAGTAAGGCCACAGGCAGATTACCAGGCAGCCTCAGGGTGGCAGAGGCAGTCGTCCCTTCTTTCTGTTACTGCTGTGAAAATGGGTTATGTGCACAGAGTGAAATATGTATAAACTAAGGAAAACTGCAAAAAGCCCGGGAATCCCACCAGCCAGTGCTTAGCTCTGGAAGTTCCAGATGAGGAAGAACCCATGCCTCCCAGGGGCAGAGTGCCCTTCTTGTCATAGATGGGTTGGTGCTTGAACATTGGAGACCAGCCTGCTGGGGGCACCTGCCAGGTGACCTTATGAAGGTGCCTCAACTAATAGGACATCAACACCTGCCATGTGGGGCCACTCTAGCGAGCACCTCACAAGCTCCTATGAAGGGAAGTGAGTCAAAGTTCACAGGATATGATCTGGCCAGAGTCAAGAAGTGGCTCTGCTAAAAAGGGGCTTTGTTTTCCTTTTGTACTTCTTTTCATTGCTGGATCAGGCCAGGTTGGGGCCCTCAGTGGCCTGAGCCAGTGTGGCCCAGGGGCACAGAGGAGAGATTCAGAGACAGATGAGCTGTACAGGATGGCCCTGGACAGAAGCTTGGCCCTCAGTTGGAGTTCCTTGAGGACTGTGTTCTTTGGGGAATTGGGAGGAAATTCTCATGGGCATCTAGCCCCCACCCCTGCCTTTACTTGAATGGGCTGTGTGGAGCTGGCCTGAGTATGGGAAGGGCATGGGGGTGCTGTGTGTACTGTGTGGTGCTGGAGGCTGGTGCTATGGTGACTGTCCTTTGTGTTGTCAGAGTTGACCTGTGGCCCGAGAGGTGACGCAGAGCTTCCTGGTGCTGCTGTGGGAGAGCAGGGACTCTTGTGCCCAGCCTCAGAGCTGGTGACTCCCATGAGAAGGCTGTGCTAGGACCTGCCTGATGACCTTGCCCAGGTGGAGCCTTAGGTAGGGGTGCTGTTGGAGAGCCAGCTTCACCTGCCGCTGCTGGACACCAAAGGATGTGGTTCTGATGTGTGCACACGTGCTGGCCTGGCAGGAGCAGCACCATGCTACACACCAATTGCTGGAGGTGGGCCTGGGGCAGAGGGTGGGAGGGCAGAGGACAGTGTCATCAGTTCATTTGGGAGTTCTGAGGTGGCCTCTCTGAAGAGGTGCCCCCTGTATTGATACCTGAAGATAGGGCCAGCACACAAAGAGTTGGAAAGATCCAGCCAGTGCAGCTCCATTGGGGCAGGTGGGGAGGTTCTGTGAAGGGTCCTTGAAGTCACCAGGCAGCAAGGACATGGAGAGCTATGATCCCTGAGCCCCGACTATCACACACTGGGCAGGGGTCCTGCAGTCTTGAGGCCTCCTTGCTGCTTGTCTAGTGTCCTGAAGAGAACCCTGAATTCTCAGGGTCTCCAGAAGAAATTCTGATGTCTTCACCAAAATGGCCCCAATAACCATTGTGTTTGTGGTGGTAAAGGTCAGCACAGGCCATGGAAATGCTCATCGTGGTGGCTGATGTAGTTAAGTAAATGGTGGGCAGCATGCCTGTGCCAAGGCCATGCATCCTTGATTATCTGAAAAGTCCAGTAAGTGGAAGCAGGTGTTTCCAGGGTGAAGGTTCGGTGTGTTCTTCCTCATGCTCAGCCCAGAGTGCAGAGCCTGAGGCCAGCCTTGCTGGTGAGATAAAGTTCCTTCACAGCAGATGGTAGCCAAGCCTCCACAGCCATGCTCCTCTTCTCCCTGGGCATGTGGTCACAGGCCCATCCTTTGCTCTCTCTTTCCCTTGTGCCCCCACAGCAGGTGAGGTTCAGAGCTATGCCAAACTCATGGGGAGTTTGAGGGGATCCAAGGTATGTGGCCCTCTTGGGGGTGATATGAGCATGTCTCGAGACCCTGTGTGGTGACCCAGCTCGCACAGGGCCATACTGCCAGTAGGTGGCACTGATGATGCACTGGCCATTTTCCACCTTCACCACTTGATCCCTCAAGGGCTCTTGTAGGAGGTGGAAGTAGGATTCTCCCTAGACTCTCAGCCCCTGACTCAGGCATGTTTTCTTCCTGGAGGTCAGAAGCAAGGGTTCCAGTTCTCATAACATCCAGGCATCCAGGACTAAGCCATGCTCTGCTCAGCAGGGTTGCTGCATACCGGGATGCAGGCAGGAGCTGGTGCAGCTCTGGATGATATCCACTAGGAGCTGGACAGGAAGAGGCTGGGTATTGCCATGCTGACCCCCATGCAGAGGGTCTGCTGCAGGAAGAGGTAGGCTGTGAACATGGGTTTGTGCTAACCTTATGCTCCCCCCCCCCCGGGGAGAGGTGTGAGCTGGGCATGGGGTTGTGATTATCCCACATGACTCCTCCAGGAAGAGATAGGCTCTGGGTGTGGGTTTCTACTTATCCCACAGGGCTTCCCCATGGCCCAGGGGCTGAAGTCACAGAAATGAGGCAGGAGAACCACATACAGTAGCAACAGTTAAACTTACCAACAAGTGCCCCTTAGCTGGCATTTCCCCAGTACCCACCATGTGCCCTCACTGGCTGACAATTGTCACCTGTTCTGTCAGTCAAGTTCTGGCTGCAAACACATGGCACATGAAGCAGGGTGGTTGTGGGCTGAGGGGCATTGGTTAGGGAAGATGTCACCTTGGGCTGGCATGGTGGTGGACCTTGCCATGTCAGGACCAGGGTGTGGGAGGGGCTTGGCATCCTGGAGGTGAGTCAGTAACTTTCCAGGTAGTGAGTAGACAGTGGGAGCCACTTAGAATTTGTGTGTGTGGGGTGTGGTGGTTTAGAACCTTAAAAAGTGTAAGAGGTATTCTCTCTTGGCCCATGGGAAAACAGGTCATAGACCATGTTTGGAACACAGAACCAGTTTGCCCTCCCCTCCTGGAGGATCAGAAGGAGGCTTCTGGTGCAGTGCTCCTTGCCAAACTGGCCAGAACTGGGGAATACTTTGAGAGGGAGGAAAGGAGTTCCATTTGATGTGTGTTGTGCAACATGGAGTGTAGACTGTTCAGGGTTGTTCAAAAGGCACTTGAATATTAAATCTTCAGCTGACAGCTATTCGTACGTCACTTTTTTCTTATGGAAATTTCCAGTATACACAGATGTAGAAGGAATACCAGTGGGAACTGTCATACTGCTTGAACAGCTGTCAGCTCTTAGCCAGTGTTGTTCTGTCAGATTGTGTTCAACCCTGGTGTGGTGAGAGAGGGGGAGAGAGGATTGAGGGCTGACACTGCTTCTCTGACCTTCAGGGACTCATCCCTGGAATTTTCCAGACAGTGTGGGTGAGGATGTATCAGCAGAGGGGGCTGAGAAGAAATGTTGGCTGAGATAAGAGGACATCAGGAGGGCATGGTGTTCTGGAAGCCAAGAAGATGAGGTCTGTCCAGGAGGGATGTGGATGGTGGTGGCTGTTGAGCTGGACCACAGTGCTGGTGGTGAGGCAGTTGGGTCAAATTGTACCATGAAGAGTGGGGCATGGATGGAGAATGGGTCATGGAGTCATCAGCAGTAGCCTAGATCGTTCTGAGAGGTGCTGTGTGTTTGGGGAGAAGCATCATGGGGGCAGCTGGAGGGGTGGGAGTGTCCACATAGGTGGAGATGTGAGATGGGAGATCTACAGACACCTTAGCTAAGGGAATGACTGAGGAAAAGGAAGGCTGGTGGTGCTAAAGGGGGTGGATGTCGGGGGAGGCCTGGGCAAGGCAGTGGCAGGGTCTGCCTGCGAATCTGGTTTTCAGCCTGGGGCATGCTGGGTATGGGGCAGGGAAGCACTTTTCGCTTGGTTACTTTCCATTACTGTGAAATAAGTGCCATGGTTCTTAGTGACAATGAACAGTGGGGGGCATGGGGAGAGACTCAGGGGAAAGGAGGAGGGTGAAGGTTATCTTTGAGGCAGAGGGGCAGGAAGCTTAGGTGCTTGGCATCCCCTGAGATGGTATTTGCTAGATACTCATTGGTGGTTGTGCCTGTCATGAATGGGATTGGGCAACATTAGTGAGTGTGAACAGGTCAGCGTTGTGATGAGGGAGCAGGGCAGAGAGGTCAGGTGTGGATGGGATGGACTCCCTCAGGCCACGGGGCTGTGAGGAATGGGGCATGGGGTCAGGTGGTGAGCATGCGGACATCACTGAGATCCTAGACCCTCCAGTGCTTGCAGATACGTGGAAGCCCACCAAGAGGGGGTGCCCAGGGAGTGGGGCTGGCATGGGATGGGGGCTGCAGTCACTGGCTGTGAGGGCTGCTTTCTGGTGCTGCCCACTGGAACCAGGCAACAAGGAGAGTGCAGGATGAGACTGGGGACCCTGCATGGGGTGAACCATCTGAGAGTCATTTACAAGGCAGGAGTGACCTAGGGAGGAGGCTCCAGCCTGGATCCCAGGGACCTTGGGGGGTGGCTGTAGGGAAGAAGGGAGATGACAAGGGGGAGGATCTGAGGTGTCCAAGGAAGGGGGAGTGCTCTGGGCTGGAGTGATTCTGCAGCTCCCAGCCAGAGCGGGTCCTGAGAGGAAAAGAGAGGTGGGTGGCAGGTGTGTAGGTGCTGCTCCCAGCAGTCAACAGGAGAGGTAAGGTGGTGGAGGCCATTGTCTCAGGGAATTAGTCCTGGAGAGTGACAGGGAGTTCAGCTCCAGGGAACAGCTCTGCCCAGAGGTGAAGAATCCCAGGAACCATTGACTGAGCTGAGCAGGGGGTCCACTCAGTTACCCCACTCCAGTACCCCGCCCACTCCAGTTCCCTTCATTTGAGGACCCCCTCTCCAGTTTCTACAATTCCAGTTCCCCTCACTCCAGTTCCCCCTCACTCTATGTCCCCCTCACTTCAGATCCCCCAATTCAGATCTCCTCATGCTAGTTCCCCCCACTCCAGGTCCTACCCATTCTGGGCCCTGCTAAATCCAGGTTCCTATTATCTGAGTCCCTCCCACTCAGCCTCCTGCCTTAGCTGAGATCCATCCACTGGATTCTGCTCACCCCAGGTTCCTATAATCTGGGTACTCTCTCTCTCAGGGTCCTGCCCTTTCGTGGTACACCCTCAGGGACTCCCAGGAGAGCAGTGACTGTATAATTGACATTTTATCCATTGCCCACATGTACAGCAGCTCTTCCACAGAAAGGAGCTGAGTACCAAGCTTGTGTGGGTGTGTAGGCAGGTTCGGAGACCCCATGATAGAGCTGGGCTCAGGAGTGGACCCTTAGGGATCAGGAGCCCTACTGTGGTCCTAGATTTGTGGTCCTCACTCGTGTCTGCAGGTGGCCAGCATCTCTTCCTGTGCAACTCTGAGTCTATGGGAGGCAGCTAGTCACACCTCCCCAGAATGAGGCCAGAGAGGTGAGGCAGGAGAGGGTAGCTGAAGGGTTGCATCCTTGGGGACCTTTGAGGAGGAAGCAGAATTGGAGTTTCCTGTTCTCATTAGCTTCTTCCCCGCTGTCCTTGTCCAGACACTTCTTTCCCTCTTTACAAAATGTCTAAAGAGCTGGAACTTCCCCAGAGAGGTTGACCAGAAGTTTCAGGATTTTACCTTGAATATGGGCTCCAGCACCAACAAGTTCCGAAGGGTGAGAGCAAAGGGTGGGGCTGCCTTCTCCAGTCTTTACCCTCCCTGGGCTTCTCTCCCCCAGATGTTCCCCTAGAAGCCTCCCCCCTAGAATGATCCCTCACAAGCTATTCCCAAGACACTCCTCACCCAGAGTGCTTCTCCAGCATGCTGACTCTGCCTACAGAGCTCCATGTTGACAGTCTGACCCCCAGGAAGTTCCTCCAAGCTGCATGTCCTCCAGGATGCTCCCCTTAGCATGCTCCCCACAGGCTGTTCTCCCCAAGGGTCTCCATCCAGGGATCTCCCCTCCATGGGCTGCCTCAGGTGCCCTGAGAGTTACTCCTCTACTGGATGCTAATTGTCCTAGGACAGGGCCTCTTGGCTAATGGGTATCCCTGCCCCAAATAGAGTCTGCACACATAGGAGCTTTGTTTAGTCACAGGGAGACAAAACATAGTAGTCCAGGTGGCTTCAACCCATGCACCTTAAGCATATCCTGGGTGTAGGCCCTGAGCACTTACCCTGTGGGAAGATGGAGAAAAAGTAAGGGATCACCAGGGAGAGTGGCCCATGAGGAGGTGTGAGCCCAGTGAACAGGTGTTCTGCCTGTCAGGGGCCAGTGAGTGGCCACTGTGCTGGGGAAAAGAGAGAGTTGGAGGGGCAGGCATGCTTCAGTGGAGGAGGAGGCTGCACTCCATCCTAGTTATTCCCTGAGCTCTGGTCCTTCTACCATAGAGAGAGAGGTCACAAGGTCAGATGCAGATGCCCTGGGGGCTTAGCCAAACATGGGGAGACCCACAAATGAAGGTATGCCCCACTGGGATGGTTTTTCTGTAGACAGGGGAGTTACTTTGTCAATCTCATACACTGGGGTTTTTCAAATGGCCTCTGGACTCCATCTGGAGGGTGGTACCTTGGTAGCATAGGCTGTTCCCATGGATTCTCCACGGGTGTCTGCTCCATGTGGCAGGGGCTGTGCCTCTCACCTTGTCCAGATGGATGCTTTGTAGCAAACTTATGAATATGCAGTAGGGCAGCCCACCAGCTCCCCTAAATACTGCCTCTGTTGTTATTGGAGAGATGAGAGTAGACTCAGTCTGACTGGGTGAATTGTTATCCTGGTCAGGAACACCTGGCATTGGCGATGACCTTGATGGTTGAGCAGTATACAACTGGTTTGCCAGAGTCAGGGGCCACTGAAGATCTCTCCTGAGTTCATAGCAAGGCCTGCCAGGGCCATCAGGCAGCACCCAAGCTCATGCCCAGTTTGGGGACAGTCCTGTGCTTTCTGATGAGTGGTATGAAAGCCCAGGCTCCTCGTGGTTTGGGGGTAGGTGACTGGCTTCTGGCAAGCTTCACATTCACCCTGTGTCCTGGTTAGGCAGGGGCAGTGTACCATTTGCAGGTTCAGGGACTCTCCCTTGGGCAGGAGTTCACCATCAGGTGTTTTTTTTTTGTTGTTGTTGTTGTTTTTAAAGATCTATTTATTTATTTCTCTCTTCTTCCCCCCTCCCCCGCCCCAGTTGTCTGTTCTCTGTGTCTATTTGCTGCTTCTTTCTTCTTTGTCCGCTTCTATTGTCAGCAGCACGGGAATCTGTGTTTCTTTTTGTTGTGTCTTGTTGTGTCAGCTCTCCATGTGGGCAGCACCATTCTTGGGCAGGCTGCACCTTCTTTCACACTGGGTGGCTCTCCTTACGGGGTGCACTCCTTGCATGTGGGGTTCCCCTATGCGGGGGACATCCCTATGTGGCAGGGCACTCCTTGCATGCATCAGCACTGCACATGGGCCAGCTCCACACGGGTCAAGGAGGACTGGGGTTTGAACTGCAGGCCTCCCATGTGGTATATGGGCACCCTAACCACTGGGCCAAGTCCGTTTCCCTACCATCAGGTGTTGAGTCAGTTTGTTATCAGGGAGTGAGAATGACGAAGCTGAGAATGACCACAGATTCAGCTTCAAGGCTCCTATGAGGCCAAGTATTTGCCAAGTCAGGCTGTGGCAGCCACTCTGTTTAGAGGTTAATATGCAGCCAGGGCCAGGAGTCAGGCAGGTGAAAGGACCATCATGTGGCCAGAGGAATGGAGCTGGTAAACCAAGTGTCATAGATTGGGGGTGTCCAGGATTCATAATTGTAGTTTGTTGGTTAAGACTGAAGAAAGACTGAGCAATAAAGGACGGTGAATTGAAGCAGTGGGGATGTCTTCTTCCAATCAGTGGATGCTCTTCCTTGCTTAGAAGACCTAACTATGTTGGGGAAAGGAGGAAGGGTATTAGAGCTCCTAGTCTCCCCTCCCTCTGACTCTGCCTTGTTTTCATCAGGAAGTCAGGGAAATGACCCTCTGTGGTACCCAGATGTCTCCCAAGGACTGTGGGTTCCACTGGCCCTGGTTCCAGAATTTCCTGGAGATGAGAACATCTTAAAGCCCCTGGCTCCCAGGTACTGTCATCTCCATGGCTAGCATGGCTAGCCACGAAAAGGTGACTACCTTTTCAGCCCTAGCCCTGCCCTCAGGACAAGAGAGTGAGGCTTGGAGACTGTGGTCCGTGGAGGCTGAGAACAGAGACAGCTATACCCCAGGATGGAGGGAGCCCTCATGGCTGCAGATGAGGGCAGCTCCCTTCTGACAACAGGAGAAGCAGACTAAGAAAGAAGTATAATGTGCAACTGTCACTGTCGTCTATTTCTGGTATTTCGTGCTTTCAAATGCTATTAGGTTAGTTAATTCACTCTATTCTGAGTACCTCCTCTGTCCCAGATTCTGTTTCCAAGCACTGCCCGTGTCCTCTCCTCTTCCTTTCAAGAGTTCAAAGCCCTGAAACTATAATGAGGGTGCTTGTGGCCCATGTGGCTGACTGGGGCAGGACTGGACCCAAGCCAGGCCTCAGGCCCATCCTGGCCTGCCCTTGACTCTGTTGTGAATTTGTTCCTTCTTGTCCTTTAAATGTTCTGACATCAGAATGTCTCATGGCTTCCCAGCTGGTTCACTTCCAGGCCTGGCCCCACCATGCTCTGTGACCCTGGGCAGGTTCACCTGACCTCTCTGTGCCTCTGTTTTCCCACCTGTGAAATGAGTCTAGTGATGGGACTTGCCACGCCGAAAGGCTGCAGAGATTATCTGGGGTTAACCAAATGCTTGGAGCTCAGTCTGAGAGACGGCGAACGTACATTGAATATTAATTCATAAATTACTAGTTTCTTGCTGCCTGATATTCTTTTAATGCATCATTCTTTATCTTGCTTTAAGTTTCTTGATCAGCCTTTTCAGTTTTCAGGGATGTACCAGTGCTCCATTTGCAGCCATTGTAAACAAAACTCCTAATGATTTGCAGGTTTCCAACAGTGGTATTAATTAAATATCCCTGGGGACAGCTCCTTAGACCTAGGCTGTAGTCCTTGCGTCTCACGTGTGCAGGTGGACAGGGGAACACAGTGTGACTACTGATGTGTGGACCCCACAGCCAGTCAGGGCTGACCACAGATTCCCAAACATGGCTGGGGTCTCTTCCCAGGCACCAACCTCCAAGAGCCTCTGTCCACTGAGGGGTGGTGTTTGCTAGTCCCTCAGGTCTCTGAAGGGTACTGAGATGTTGTTGGAGGGTTTAGGCCTCCACACTGCCTCCTGGCCCCCCAGTTGCCCTGGGACTGGCCTCTGACCTCTGGCAGCTGGCAGTAACCTGATGGACCCAAACTGGTCACTTCAGGATCATGGCTGATGTCCAACCTGGCATCATCCAGGGAAATTTATTTCCAGAGTGGGCAGTTAGTCCAGGGTCAGGAACTTGACTTCGTGATGTCCCATCTGGACACCACAGCAGCTTGCCCTTCATCACCTTGGACAATCCCAGCCTTACAGATGGGTCTGCTCCACACAGTTTAATTAGTTTTGTACCAGATGCATGAACCCTCACCTCTTTTGGAGAAAGCAGAAGAATAGAAGCACCAGGATGTTCACTTTCATGTACTCATCTGATTAAACCCAGAACCTGCACCACTGGAACAGTGTTTACCCTCAGTTATTTCTGAGGACTATTAAGTTATTCTGCCCAAGGAAATTTGAACATGTTTAAAGAGTAAGATAGTATAGAAAGAGTTAAAATGAACAGAAAGAACTGCTGCCCCTCTGCTCTTCCTCTGTTGCTCTCTGGCTTCACATGTTACCACCTGCCAGGAATCCAGGAAATGTGAGGAGGGATTTCACTGGCAGTATGCTAGCTTTCTTGTTCTTCCAATATTGCTCTTGCCAGGTTTGTAGAATTCCCTGCCTGGGGTTCCTGCTGTCTGTCCAAGCACTGGAATGCATAAGGACCCTTGCCCAATGATTGCCTCCTAGCTGCCAATCAGTGAGTTGCTTTAAACAAATGGAATTTATTTACTTAGTTAGAATACCAAAACCAAGATGTCATCCATGTGATGCTTTCTCCCAGAAACTGAGGCATTCTGGAACTGGCAGACAGGGATCCTGGTCCTTAGCTTCTGTCAAATTGCAGTGCACATGGCAGCCACTCCTGGCTTCTCCATTCAATTTCAGGTTCTGTTGACTTTCACCTTTGTCTGCTTATATGGCTTTCTCTTTCTCTGTGACCTTCTCTATAAGACCTTCAGTAATAGGATTTTTTAAAAAATTAATTTTTTAATTATTGCGGTCACCCCTCGGGCTGAAGCGTGGTTTGCTGGCCTGGCAGGGGAGCGGCCGCGGTAGACCAAGCCGCTGCCCCCATAATAGGGTGGCTGGTCGGACTCACCGCCACCCCTGAAGGGAACTCGGCATGGGCGCAGAGTGCCCTCGGGTCTCCCCTTCTCGGCAGCCATGCTTCCGCGGCTGCCCCTCCTCCCGGATGGCGCCACACGATGCCTGTAGGGCGGCACCCTTCTTCTTCTTTCTCCCTGTGCAGGCGCAGGGTGGAAAATTCCAGTCTGCCCTTTTCCCCTCCCCCGACAGCAGCAACAGCCAGGCGTGGGTGGAAAAATCAAGTCTGCCCTTTTCTCTCCCCCTGACAGTAGCAACAGCCAGGCGTGGGAGGGAAACTCAGGTCTGCCCTCTACCCCAGCAACAGCAGCCACCAATCCCTAAACACTGCCCCTTCCCCCAGCAACAGCAACAGCCAATCCCTAACCACCACCCTTCCCCCATCCAGCACCGCCCACTGACCTTTCACTGGCAACCAATCAGAGCAGGGCATGGCTTCGACCAATCAGCCTTCCCCAGCCCCTATAAAACTGTTGCCTCTCCCTCAATAAAGTTGGACCTGCGTGTTTACCTTGTCTCCACGGTAGTTCTTCTGCCGTGCACCCTCCAGTCCTGAGAGCCCCCGACAAGGGCCTGGCCTCCCTTGTCCCCAGTTCATTGCCTGCTTCTCCGGGTGACCCCCTCGTCACCGGCTTCGCTGGGCGACCCCATCAGCCGAACCGCGCAACCCCTGTGAGACCGGCCCCTCGTCTGCTGCTGGACCGACCCCTCATCCCAAGCGGGACCAATCCCTTGTCCCAAGCGGGACCAACCCCTCATCCTGAGCTGGACCGACCCCTTGTCCGCAGCCAGACCCCACCTCTACCAACCGAGCAAGCCACCGCAGCTGGCGCCCAACGTGGGGCAAGGCAACTCCACCACAGCCTCACTCCATAACCTGGCGGCCCCCCCCCATCCTCTCTTCTCACCTTGGGACTTCTCTCATGCAACATTGCTGCTACCTGAGCCTTGGCTACCTCATATGATCCACGGCGGTCTGGGAGAATCACTGGATGGCTTTCTCCTTCCATGTCGGGGGCTTATACCAACCCGCTATGATTAAGAGGAGCCTTGGATTTCTCGGGAGCACGCGCTTGCATGTCTGAAGTAACCCTACCACAGCCCTACGCCCTCCTCTCTTCTCACCCCTATCTTTTCGCTCTGCATTGCTGCTCCTGAACCTTGGTGACCTCATACAATCCACGGCGGTCTGGGAGATTCGCTGGATGGCTTTCTCCTTCCATGTCGGGGGCTTATACCGACCCGCTATGATTAAGAGGCGCCAATAAAACTCTCAGGAGTGCGTGCCTGAGCACCTCCACCCCTGCCTTCACCTCTGCCTCCTTCCCTCCGTGCTTGCTCCCCTTTGCCTTGCTCCACTGCTCGTCGTTCCGCCCTCCCCTCATCGGGGCCTTCTCTTGGCCCGCGACCACCGTCGGAGCACCACCGGCTCCGACCCCTCGTCTCACCGTGCACCTCGGCTCCCATCACCGCACTCTCAAGGTAAGGGCCCCTTCTCTTATTGGCTCCAAAAGGCCATTAGCAATGGGTAACATCCTATCTGCTAAGCAAGCCCCACAAGTTCGGGCCCTCGCCGGTCTCCTAGACACTCACCGGTGTAAGATCTCTTTGAAACAGCCCCAAGTCTTCTGTAACCGCGGCCCCCCCATGCTGCCATCACTCTCAAGCAGCTCCAGTCCCGCTAAACGGCCTGCAACCCGCTTTCCCCGGCCCGCGGCCTGCTTTCTAGCATCTAATAACGTTTCTGCTTTTGCCTCCCCATACTTCTGCGGAGCTTCCTCCTGTCTCGACCTCACTCCTCTTCTCAGCCATTCAAAGTGTCCTTTCTCGTCCCCTGCCCCCCTCCTTTTTTTGCTTGAACCCCCATTGCGCTGCAGATTGGGCCGCCCCATGTCGGCCCGCCCCGTTAACATCGGCCTCTCTCACGCCCGTGGAGACTTTGGCCTTCTTGTTTTCCTCGCCTATGTCTCCACCACTCCCGACGCTACCGCCACCACCGTCGCTGGTGCCCTGACGTGACTTGTCCTCACAGCTGCGATCCTCCAGACCATCACACAGTCTGCCTCTGCCACTCTTCGCTGCCAAGAAGAGATCAACTACCTGTAACGCGCTGTCACCTTGGACTTTTAACAGCAGATGGACCTTATAGCCGCCGAGATCAATGAGAATTGGACATTGGCCACCCTTGCTTGCAACGGCAAGATACCACCCCCCAAATTGTACATTTATATCCCCGTCATACTCACCTCCCTCTTCAGCCCCGCTTCCCTCATTGCTTACTGCCTCTTGGGCCTCGGCTACTTGTTGCTGCTGCCATCCTGGCCCTTATTTGAAAAGAAGGGGGAAATGCAGCCACCCCTCGGGCTGAAGTGTGGTTTGCTGGCCTGGCAGGGGAGCAGCCACGGTAGGCCTAATTCCGCTGCCCCCATAATAGGGTGGCTGGTCGGACTCACCGCCACCCCTGAAGGGAGCTCGGCATGGGCGCAGAGTGCCCTCAGGTCTCCCCTTCTCGGCAGCCATGCTTCCGCGGCCGCCCCTCCTCCCAGATAGCGCCACACGATGCCTTTTTTCTCCCTGCGCAGGCGCAGGGCGGAAAATTCCAGTCTGCCCTTTTCCCCTCCCCCGACAGTAGCAACAGCCAGGCGTGGGCGGGAAACTCAAGTCTGCCCTCCACCCCAGCAACAGCAGCCACCAATCCCTAAACCCTGCCCCTTCCCCCAGCAACAGCAGCCACCAATCCCTAAACACTGCCCCTTCCCCCAGCAACAGCGACAGCCAATCCCTAATAACCGCCCCTCCCCCATCCAGTACCGCCCACTGACCTTTCTCTGGCAACCAATCAGAACAGGGTGTGGCTTCGACCAATCAGCCTTCCCCAGCCTCTATAAAACTGTTGCCTCTCCCTCAATAAAGTGGACCTGCGTGTTTACCTCGTCTCCGCGGTAGTTCTTCTGCTGTGCGCCCTCCAGTCCTGAGAGCCCCCGACAAGGGCCTGGCCTCCCTTGTCCCCAGTTCGTCGCCTGCTTCTCCGGGCAACCCCCTCATCGCCGGCTTCACCGGGCGACCCCATCAGCCGAACCGCACAACCCCTGTGAGACCGACCCCTCCTCTGCTGCCGGACCGACCCCTCGTCCCAAGCAGGACCGACCCCTCGTCCCAAGCGGGACCGACCCCTCGTCCCAAGCGGGACCGACCCCTCGTCCCGAGCGGGACCGACCCCTCACCCCGAGCAGGACCGATCCCTCATCCCGAGTGGGACCGACCCCTCGTCCTGAGCTGGACCGACCCCTCGTCCGCAGCCAGACCCCACCTCTACTGACCGAGCAAGCCACCACAAATTATCATTTTTAAAGTTAATAGATCTCACAAAACGTTATATTAAAAAACGTAAGATATTCCCATATATCCCACTTCCCACCCCACCACTCCCATCACTTTTTAAATTGTATGTTTAAGGATACATAGATTACAAAAAATTTTACATTAAAAAATATATGAGGTTCCCATATACGCCACACATCCCCCACCCCACTCCTCCCACATCAACAACCTCTTTCTTTATTGTGGCACATTCATTACATTTGATGAATACATTTTGGAGTACTAATGCACCACATAGATAATAGCTGACATTGTAGTTTACACTCTCCCCCAATACTTTCTGTGGGTTATGGCAGGATATATAATGTCTACTATCTGTCCCTGCAATATCATTTAGGACAACTTCAAATCCTGAAAATACCCCCATATCACATCTCTTCTTCCCTCTCCCTGCCCTCAGTAACTACCGTGGCCACTTTCTCCATATCAATGCTACAATTTCTTCCATTACTAGTCACAATAGTTCTATAGTATAATATCAGTAAGTCCACTCTAATCCATATTTTATGTCCCATTCTGATTCAGCTGGGCCATGACTTAACTGATGTAATGTCATCAAGAGACCCACATGATAGATTATATTTAAGAACATATTTTTCTGGTGTACCTAGTTTCAAACCACCACAGCCAATTATCCTGCTCTTGCTACACTAAGTTCCCTGCCCTTTTCTGAAGCTGTGTCTCAGGTGTCCATTTCCCATGCACATTCCACTTGCTTCCTGAGTCTGCAGAACTGTAGACATCTCACATCTATGGCTCACCTCACACCTGACCTTACACACCTGTCTGATCTGGGCTCATGGCTGTGTACTTGTTTTTCTCTTGAATGGAGAAGTTATAATACATTCTTCTATGTTTGAGTCAGACATGATCAAATTAGCATTTAAATGGCATTTCTTTTACCTTAGTGGGTCTTTATTTCCAGAAAAAAGAAGACAGAGGAAACTAAACGGTCATGGAATTTCATTTGATTGAAACATCCTGCACAGCTGGTCTCTGGGGTTAGGTGCTCACTCTGTGGACATGAAGACTAGACAAGGAGGAGAAACAGCCACAAGCTTGACAAGGCAGCTATTGGTTTTTGTTTGTGTCTGAGATCAGGGAACATGTTTTTTTCGTAAAACCTTGTAGACTCAGAATAGAAAAGATCCTAGAATCTCAACTAGCTCTAAATATCTCTCCACCAAGAGCTGTTAAAATCCATGGCACCTTTAGTTTACAAATGAAACAAACTCTACAAAAGTTGTTAATTAAAGAGAAAGTTGAGAACTCAAGGTAAGGTAGTCACAACTTACACCTAAGTGAGGCTAGGTAAAACCTAAGGTGCATATAAAAAGAAAAGGTAACACCCTTAATGTAGGTGAAATGGGAAGAGCAAAGGGCAGATGGCCTAGTCAAGTGAGGAAGCAGCCACAAAGGCAGGCCCTGGTGTCCTGAGCCACACATTTCTTATGGCTAATGAAAATGGAGGTGGGACCAGGAGTCTACTCTTTTTGTTTCCAGGACCAGGACAAGCACGAGGCCAGGAATTTCCCTAGTCACACCTGTGACAAAGCAGAATTTGAAGTAATTTTTTCCCTTGAAACACACAGCAGAAAAGCAGGGGAAGTTTCTGGAGTGACTGAGCCTTTCTTAGAGATGCTGAGGCCCTGGGAGTGAGTGAGGATGGTTCCCATGGCCAGGCACACTTCACATCCATGCTGCAACCTTCCTCTCAGCTTTCAGGTCCTCCTGGCAAGAGGCTGTTCAATTTCTTTGTGTGCAGGAATCATGACCCACCTTGTGTAAACCCCTGGAGCACATATCCAGAAGAGGTTCCAGGCCCCAGCAGTGGTCCAATAGACAGGCAGGTTGGTGCCTACCTGGTGAATCAGACCCACTACGGCCTCTAGATTTCATGTTCTCCCAGAACTAATTCCTGCACACCTGGGCCTGGATGACTCTCTAGGCCTCAGAGTTGGGATGTGAGGGACTGATGGGGCAAGTACCTGATCCACAGACTGGGCATGTTGGCCCATTACTTGTGGATTTCCAGAAATGATAAAGTATGCCCAACTGCTTCAGCATAAAAAGAAAGAATTTTCACCTCAAAGAACTTTCCCCAAATTAAGAGCAGCGAGGAGCACCCCATCTTCTGGTCTGTGTTTCTGAACTGGGCTCAAGCTCAACTTTCTTCTCTTCCCTGAGATCACCCTGAACCCCTGAAGCCTCTTTCTGGCATTTCTTTTACCCAAATAAATTGCTCCTAGGGTTTCTAAGCAGTGCAACGTCCTAGTTTTACTTTCCCAACTGTAGTTTGAAAGGGCTCAGGAGGGACTTGCACATTCCATGTTAGAGTTTGTTGCTGATAGTGTAGGAAATTGAGAGGAGATGAGCAATACTACCAGTGCTATGGGTCATGGCAGGAGACAGGGGAGACAGAAGAGAGGGCACCAAGGGCTGAGAGTGTCAAGGTGTTCTGCTGGGGGACCTGGTCCCATCTTCCATACCATAGTGGATGCCATGCCCTGTGGTCACATCAGGTGTGAATAGGACCAGGTCCCCCAGGAACAGGGTTCTCCCTAATGAGGAGCCAATGACCCCACTGACTGGGCCATGGCCAGGGAGGGCAGAAAGATGGGACATGAGAGGGAGATCATGGTCTCCAAATCACACGCTCTTGATAAAAGCAACCATTTTGAGACAGGAAGGACCACATGGCTTACTCTCACCCTCACCTTTGTCCCCATGAGCCTCTCTGGGCCCCATGATCCATGGACCCTTCCTATGTGTGCTCTGCACCCCACCCTCAGGTGGCTATTTCATAACCTCTCTCACTTCTCAGACTCCAAATCTTCCTCCCCTCTCATTCTGACCAGTATACCTTGTTTCTTTCTGTTTAAACAAAAGCTCCTCTGGAGGCATGATTGACATACTGTAAACTGTTCAGGGTTAGATGCTACAGTCTTTACATTTTGATGTGTTGATGCATGTGACCACCTATGAAGCCAAAGCTAACATAATGAACACATCTACCCTTAAAGTTCCCACCAGCCTGTTTATCTCCTCTCCTTCCTCTGCCCCCATCTCCAAGGAACACTGATGCACTTCCTTTCATGATGGAGTCACCTGCACTTAATAGACTATCATGTGAGTGGCATTGCACTGCATTATAATCTCTGTCTTCTCTCCCTGGCACCCTTGGTCTCTTGTTAACCTGGCATAAGTATTTGGAGATCCATCCATGGGGTGTGTATCCACAGTCTAATCCTCTTTATTACTGAGTAGGTTTCCGGTGTGTGGACAGGCCACAGTTGGTTCATGCTCTACTCTGTTGATGGGCATCTGGGGTGACTCCAGCTTTGGGCCTTTGCAGAAAAAAACTGTTGTGACCCAGGGACATATTAGTGTTAGAATCACTTTTGATCTCATTTCTCTTAGATAAAAACATCAGAGTGGAAAGTGGGGGTGGGGTGGCAGTCACTGGGTCTGGACATGTGGCTGCACCTATTTCCTCCCTTCCCTCCAAACAAGCCACCCCACATTGGTTCACATGACCTCTTCCCTCCAGTCACACCTCAAACAGTCTCTAACCTGAGACCCCACTTCTTTCCCATATCTGAAAACAGGACCCCTTCTCCATTAACCATCTCTGACATTCTATTTAAAATTGCTCTGTGCATCCCCAACATGTCAGATCACTCCCCACTCTGTGAGTGTAGCACTCAGCATGTCTAAGATCTTGATGATGATCATCATCCTCCTACCAGCACCTCTCAGGGCACAGAGCTTTGTTCCTGATGGACACCAATCATCCCGATGGTTACAGAGGGGAAGCACTCCCAGGTGAGTGTTGATCTCAGTGGTTCCCTTTTCTTTTTATTTTTCCCTATTTTTAAAAAATGTTACATTAAAAAAATATGAGGTTCCCTGACGTTTGGGGGGTTCCTCTGGCTCTGCCCAAGCTGCTTGAGGGGGAGGTGTTAGATGGATGCACAGCGGGCGCGAAGAATGCTGCGGAGACAGCAAGTGGTGGTAACATGCAGTCTGCTTTATTCAGGAAGTGCTGGACAATATATATTGTGGGGTGAGGGGACGGGGCAGGCAGGAGACGGCGTGTGGAGCATTGGTCAGTTGGGGCTGGTGGGAGTTAGGCGATGTGAAAGTTGGCCGGCGGGGATTGGCCGGTGGTCATTGGATGGCATGGCCCTGGCGAGGGGGAAGAGAGGGAGGCAGTAGGTCGGGCTCGGCGGTTAGGCAGGAACGGTCGAGAGGGCGTGGCTCGCCCGTATCTCGGCGAAGAGCGGGCGGCCCGTTTGCCAGACAGGGAGGGCGGGACTCGCCCATGCCCCTGCGGAGAGCAGGAAGCCTGTCCGTTCTACCAGTTCCCTTGGCCCACCACAGCTCGCCTAGATAGCCTTCCCTCAGTTCCCATATACCCTCCACCCCCCTCACACCACTCCTCCCACATTAACAACCTCTTTCATCATCATGGCACATATATTGCATTTGGTGAATACATTTTGGAGCTCTGCTGCACCACACAGATAATGGTTTACATTGTAGTTTACACTCTGCCTGAGTCCACCCAGTGGGCCATGATAGAACATACAATGTCAAGCATCTGTCCCTGCATTACCACCCAGGACAACTCCAAGTCCTGAAAATGCCCCCACATTATATCTCTTCTTTCCTCTCCCTATGCTCTCTAGACCTGGTACACACCTCCCCCTCCTTCCCCAGCCCCTTGTCTGCTGTGGACCTGAGTCAGCATCTGCTCTCTTGTCATGTAAGGCTTTCCTATGGGGCTCCATGTATGTCCCTCCTAACACCTGTGTCCACTGGGGAAGGACAGAGGAAGGGAGTCTTTTTAATTTTTCTTAGCTGCAGACAGTAACTCTGGGTGACTTAATTCAGAGAGAGGGGGGTGGAGGAGCATCCTTGGCAGAGGTCGGCCAGCTCCCTGTTCTGCTGCACCTGCTGCTTGCTGTGTGCCTTAAATGCCATCACCTGATCCCTCCCCATCCTGGGGTTTTCTTCCTTTTGCCTAATTCATAAATCACTTAATAAAGGTGTAAGATCCAAAATGTTAATTTTCTGGGTATTTTTTTTTCTTTGCACAGTTTTGGTGATGAGGACAGGATCTGAATGCCAATGTGAATGGCTCTGGAGACAAGAAAGATAGAAGGTTCCTGCTGAACCCTTTGAGTACTTTATCCTTTCAACCATCTCCAAGATTCATGACTGAGTCCCTCTTGGATCTGAGCTCCACTCATTTGTGTCTAAACTTTCCTATCTCACTAGGTTTCAGTCCAAAGGTCAGTGGGTCAATCTTTTTAATGAGAAAATTCAAATTTTAATACTGAGTCTCTAGACTTAAGGTTCAGACCAGTTTCATGTTTCCTCTAGTTGGTTTCTTTAACCTGTGCACAAGTTAAGGAAAATGGTAAAGATGGGATACTCATACTCTGAAAGTTTTGTTTCTCCACCCTCTGGCACAATGGCATATTACATGTTCAAATATTATGGGGCTGGAGGCTGTGCATATCAAAAAATTGGCAATATATGACCAAAGACAACCTAAAATTTTAATGTTCACTATGAGAATCATTCCAAGTACACAGAATTACTCATCCAGGGAAGCAGACTTGGCCCAATGGATAGGGCTTCCGTGTACCACATGGGAGGTCTGCAGTTCAAACCCCAGGCCTCTTTGACCCATGTGGAGCTGGCCCATGTGCAGTGCTGATATGTGCAAGAAGTGCCATGCCAAGCAGGGGTGTCCCCCACATAGGGGAGCCCCACATGCAAGGAGTGCACCCCATAATGAGAGCTGCCAAGTGTGAAAGAAAGGGCAGCCTGCCCAAGAATGGTGCCACACACATGGAGAACTGACACAGCAAGATGATACAACAAAAAGAAACACAGATTCCCATGCCCCTGACAACAACAGAAGCAGAAAAGGAAAAACATGCAGCAAATGGACACAGAGAACAGACAACTGGGGGGAGGGGAAGGGAGAGAAATAAATAAATAAATCTTTGAAAAAAAAAAGAATGTGCTCCCTAATGGGATCTCTCAGCTGAAAGAATCAATTGGAATGCTAAAGATGTTGTTAATGTGGGAAAGTGTGGGAGGGAGGTGGGTGGGCATATGGGTGTGCACTATATTTTTTATATAACATTTATGCAATCTAAAGCTTCTATTAAAATAAAAAAATAATTCGTTAAATAAGAAATTACAGTATTTTAAAATAGTTTCATTAAATGATTCTTTGAAAAAGGCAAATGAGAAATTAAAAGCTCATGAGATGTCTGTTTTCTGTATTTCTATGTTTTATGTTTGAGTAGTGTCTTAAAGTTTAAATTGAAAGTATCAATCCTCTACTTGTGTCTGTCTGTATATTTGATGTATAATATTTACCTAACTTTTAATTTTATTTCCAAATTAACTTATAACCCTCCTGTAAAGATCTCTATTCAAATTGGTGTAAAGATAAATAAGCACTTCCATATAAATTAAGACTCCTAATGTTACAGAAATCAAGTAAACCAAATGACTAATATTTCCAATGCAAAAAAAATTGTTAATAGAACTAAATCTAAATATGCTGAAGTTAACTAAAATTCACAATATTGAAATAGACCTTTGGAAAACAGGTTCATTTAATAATAGTAGTCAAATAATATTGGGAATCTTTGGAGTTATTAATTTAAATAAAATATAAACATATACTTTCATTCTAATCAGTGTGTTCTTCCCAGCTTTATGAGATTACTGATCAAATAAAATAGCATTATATTAACTAGATCTTTAAGCTGATGGAAATGTAAATTTATTTTGAAAGAATTTTGTTTTGAAGAATGTTAGCTTGAAGACTGTCTCCAAGATCTTTTTGCTCATTTAAATATGTAAGGTTTGCAAGATGTGTTTGGTTAAGGGAGAAGAAAGTTTTATCTCAAAGTGAAATAACTGGTTGTTGCAGAATAAGAAACAGGAATATGGGATGTACAACACAGTGAATCCTGTAGTAGTAATGGATTGAGGTTAACCAATCAAGGCAGGGGACCATGTAAACAGTGAACCCCGAGATGAGTGATGGACTGCAGTTAACAGTACAATGATGAGAACATTCTCTCATAAAATGTAACAAATATTCTAACACATGGTGTTAATAATAGGAGAGTTTGTGGGGGAAATGCACCAAATATAAGCTATGAACTATGGTAGCAGTTATATTATGACAATGTTCTTTCATCATTTGTAACACGTGTGTTATAACAATGTAAATTGTTTGAGGTGGGGACATGTATGGGAATCCTGTAAGGTACATGTAACTGTCTTGTTAACTGCTAAATACTCAAATTAAAAAAATTAAAGAAGTGAAATTATAAAAAAGAAAGAAACAGGAATATATAGGGCAATCATGAATTGATATAGAAAACTAGAAATTTTGCAGAAAATGAATTTTGTCATGGTCCAAGTTGACTAAGGGTTGATAGGTTTATAAGATTTTTAAGAGTTTTCTTATCAGAAAATTTCTTCAGATAATAGTAGAATTTGGTTTTCTCTCTGATAAACTGAAGTTTTCTTCAATTATTTGTTTGGTCTTAATAAGAAGATATAAAAGGTTTTCTTTAACTGAGTATCTTGCTTAGAAGGCAAACATTCTATATCTTATCAGAATAATTGCCTGTGCTTTATAATTAACTTATAATCTTTTATTGTTTTAGAGAGCAATTCTCACTTTTGAAATAATTATGCATAATTTACAATCATGCCACCTCCTCTCTTTTAAAATTTTAGGTTTTTTTTTTTTACTTTTTATTGAAGTTCATCACTCATATGTTGTATTAGTCAGGGTTCTCTAGAGAAACAGAATCAACAAGAGATATCTGTCAATAGCATGTGATTCTATATGAAACAGCCTTGGGGATGCACAAGTCCACATTGCACAGGTAGGCAGCCACCAGGAACTGCAATGAAAGTCCAATGAAGGTTCTTGATGAGTTCTGGGAGATTGACAGTCCAAAGATGAGCTGGGAAATTCTCTCTCAATGCTGGAATCACCTTCCCTTTTAGGGAATTCAGCTGATTGGGTTAAGTGTCACTCTTTGTTCATGGCAATCTCCCTGACTGATGTAATTATAACCAGCTATCTATGATTTACCACTGCAGTAAAGTCAATGGTGACTAAAGTCCATAAATGCACATGTGTTACAGTTAGCCCTGTGCTTGCTTGACCAAACAACTGGGCACAATTATCTGACTGAGTTGACACAATAGTCTAACCATCACATATGTGAACATCCATAAACAGTAAGTGTAGAGTATAAGTTGTAACTTACAAAACAAACATGAATACCATCATACATCCAGGTCTCCCATACATTACCCCACCAATACCTTGCATTGTTATAAAACAATTGTTGCAAACTATGAAAAATCATTACCAAAACATTACTAATAACTATAGCTAATATCTTACCTTTGGTGTCCTTTCCCCCGAACTCACCCAGTTAATAATACCCTGTTATTAGTATTATATACTTGTTATAGTTCATGAGAGAATATTTTCATATTCTGTTAACTATAGTATATCTCCCATCACAGGATTCATTTGTTTTACAGTTTCATGCTTTGCACAATCCATTCAAAGTGTACACTCAGTGGCTCTCACATTAATCACAGAGTAGTGCTGTCATCATACTATTAATAACAGTCTTCATCATCACTGAAATCATTGTTATATAGTCCTACATTATTCTCTAGCTTCCATTCAATTGAAATATTACATCCACAGACTAGCCCTTCCTGCTCCAATCACATTTATAAATCAGCAGTGTTAGTTATATTTACTATAATGTATTACCATCAACTCTATTCATTACCATACATTTACAGTACTCCTTATTAAAAATCATACAAGCATTAGGCATCAGGTCCTATTCTCAACCCACACTCAATTTCCTAGTTACTGGTACTCTAGAATTTACCTCTGTGACTTTACTCATCATTTTAACTCATATTAGTGAGACCATACAATATTTTTACTCTTGTATGTGACTTATTTCATTCAACATAATGTCCTCAAAATTCATCCTCAAGGCCAAATCTGATAACGTTTACATTCCCACAATCAAACCATAAATGATGTATTCTTGAATTCATACCATCGTTGAGATTTTCCAGAGAGACCCTGGAAAATCACAAAGAATTTTTTTCTTTCACCTTGCTAAAACTAGTTGTGTTTATTGATATGTTATCAGCTGCATGGGGAATATTATCAAATTAAAAAGGATCTTCTAACATTCCTTTAATTAAATTTATATGATAAAATGTAATGAGGATAAATATGTCAGAAATTTTATAAAGTTCTTAGAGATTTCTCAATGTGTTCACTGTCTTGGAGATGTCCAAGTATTTGTGTACCTGATATTGGACAATATTATTTCTATTCATAATTTCAGTTATTCCTAAAATAATGTTTAATGAATTCTCATCAGATCAGTCACTTTTTTATCTTTTAAAAATATATATGTTTGCTTTTTTAAAATATACTTAGAATACATAGATATTACATAAAAAATGAAGGGAATTCCCATATGCCCCATTTCCCCCCCACACACCCACACATTCCCACATTAAAGACATCTTTCATTATTGTGGTACATTTTTTATAATTGATGAGCACATATTAGAACATTGCCACTAAACATGAATTATAATTTACATTACAATTTAATCCCTCTTCTGCATAATTTTGTAAGTTATGACAAGACATAATGGCTACTATGTCATTGCAATGTCATTCAGGACAATTCCAATGCCCCCAATTGCACATATGTTTCCCTCTGCCTTCTGTCAGAACCTCCAGGGGCCACTGCTTCCACATCAATGATAAAAATTTTTCCATTGCTAGAATAACAATAAGGTTATATTAGAATAACAGTAAGTCTACTCTAATCCATCATTCATTCCCCGATCCTGAAGATTCTTGGATGGTGATTCCATTCAGTCTTTAATTGAAATGGTTTTAGATCACATGGGGCAAACAGATGGGACTTTCTTGCTTGCAATTGTAGACTCTGTCTTTTCCTTGATATGGTCATTGTTCATCATCATTTGTCTTCTCATTGTCCTGGGTGAGTTCAATGAAGTGGAGAGTAGAGTAGGCATTGCTACTCTGCTGAAAATCAGGGCCTGATCAACACCTGGGGTGTCCAAAGATTTAAGTCTCTTGGACATAAACCTATCAACTCTAGTACCAATTATAAGTTCAAATAGAAGGGGAGGAGGAGCAATGTGTGTGGAAACCACAACTGAGTCCAACTATGTCAACTGAGGAGTATAATTTTCAAAGTAGGGCCCACTGTCAGGGTACCAAATTCCTGAGCTGTCAGCCCTGCCTATAATGACTGGATGTCTCCAGATCCCTCAGGAGCCTTACTATATGAGGCAGTATTTACTGTGTCAATGAGGTACTGCTAAGACATGCATAAGTGTAACCTCTGGAATGACCTCATGACTCACTTTGAAGACAGACATATAAACGCTTATGTCTTTACCCTTTCTCCCTTTTGGTCAAGATCTTTTTTCTACTTGCATTGCAAGTTGGTATTTTGTAGTAATCTCTCAGTGCCAGGGAGGCTCATCTCCAGGAGTCATGTCCCATGCCAAGGGAAAGATAATGCATTTATGTGCTGAATTGGCTTAGAAAAAGTTCACATTTGAGCCACAAGGAGGCTCTCAGGAATTATCTCTTAAGTAATCTATAATACAAGGCTTTGTTTCAATTTCAAAAGAAATGGTTCATAAGTATGGTCATACATATCAAGGGCCCAACAGTGGTCTATCCTACTTCACTCATCACTGCTGTACTTGGGGATTCTTGCTGTTCCATTAGAGAATGTGGCAGAACTCCCCAGAATGGGAATTGGATATTATTTTAGTTACTGTGTGGATCTCCACACCCCACATGACAATGTCCCATGAACACTTGAATACATTCATAGGCCTTAAAAGTATGCCCCAGCTGAACCTACTCCCTTGCATCCCCATCAGTGAAACCTCACACCAATGATTCTCCCATGCAAAAGTTGTAACCCTTCTGTAATCCAAAACTTTTTTTTTAAATGAGGCCAACAAAATAACCAAATAAAATTTAAAATTTATAAGGGAATGAAATACTTACATAGTTTTAAAAACAAAGAAAACACAAAAATTTTTAAAAATTTGTGATATAATAAAAAGACAATTGAAAATTTTTTGGCATTTTGTTTTTTATCACTGTAAGATCTGTTGTATGTAAAGTGGCACTTTCATTTATTCTCCCAATGTCTTATTCTTTTCATTTTATCTTCAAAGGAGAATTAGGTTATAGAAAAGTCATGTACAGAATATAGGGAATTCTCATATGCCCAACATCCTCTCCCTTTTCCTCTTCTCCCTGTTAAGAACTACTTACATGTAGATGGTACATTTGTTGCAATTGTAAAAATATTGAAGCATTGCTACTAACCATGGTCAATGTTTATTATGGTTTACAATTTGGACCATACATTTTTACAATTTTTGATGACATTTAACATGGCTTGTATCCATCATTGGAAGATCATGTAGAACAATTCCAGGGCCCCTAAAATGCCCTATGTTCCATCTATTCTATTCTTCCCTCCCCCTCCCATCTGGACCCATGGCAACCACCCAGCTTTCCTCCTTGAAAAACAAGATTCATAGTTACATGCAACAACACTGAGGGCTTGATGTACTGGTTTCTCCTCCCCTATTAGGTATTACCCATGCTCTCAAGAGACTCCTGTCTCTCTATTTGAGAACATAGAACTCCTTAGGGTGGCAGTTAAACACTTCCCCATTCATTGTGTGGGTTTCCACCCACTGATAAAATACTCTGTGGCAGGATGAGCTCTCATTCACATACTCCATAGAAGATGTGCCCTGTCCAGCATTCCACCCACATCCAACACCCTCAATCAGTAACCCTCCCATTCTGTATTTGCCAAAATAATATTCCCAACATTATAGTTTCAACCATATATCAGCTAATCCCCAGAGCTCATCTGCTCCCTCCCATAACCCTCTCCCCATTTCCATGGACAGGGCAACTCAACCCTCCACAATACCATCCTCACAGATGAGCAGTACCCAACACTGTATGATCACTGCACCACTGTCAGGTTAATCCATTGCACAACTACACCATTCCACCTCATCATAGATTTTGCCCATATGGTCTGTATTAGTCAGTCAAAGGGGTGCTGATAAAAACACCAGATATTGGTTGGTTTTTGTAGAAGGTATTTATTTGGGGTAGGAGCTTACAGATATCAGGTCATAAGGAATATGTTACTACTCTCACAAAAGTCTATTTTCACATGTTGGGGCAAGATGGTTGCTGATGTCTGCAAGGCCTCAGGCTTCCTGGGTTCCTTTCTTCCAGGGCCTTGACTCTCTTTGGCTTCAGGGTTCCTCTCTTCCCAGGGCTGGCTTCTTCCTGGTCTCAGGGTTCCTCTCTTTCAGGGGCTTGCTTCTCTTTCCTCTGTGTGCTTACTTCCCAGGGCTTCAGCTTAAGGCTTCAGCATCAAACTCCTACATCAAAAACTTCAACTCTGTCCTTTGCTATGCCTTTTATCTGTGTGTCCCCACCCACCAAGTGGTGGGGACTCAATGCCCTTATGACATGGCTCAATCAAAGCCTTAATCATAACTTAATCACACCCAGGTACAAGCCAGATTGCACACATAATCCAATATCCATTTTTGGGATTCATAACCATATCAAACTGTTATATGGTCATTGATTCACAACCATCTACTCCCTTCCTGTCTCCTGTGAACATATCTTCCAGACTTTAGCTCTGGAGTCTGCTAAATTTTCTTAATTCCTATCTGTGGGGTCATGTAATATTGTCCTTCAGTGCCCAGCTTGCTTCACTCAACATAAGGTCTTCAAGGTTTTACTAAGTAATCCCATATGCTAATACTGCATTCCTTCTTACAGCTGAGTAATATTCCATTGTATGTATATGTCACAGTTTGCTTATCCATTCATCTGTTGAAGAACTTTTGGGTTGTTTCCAATATTTGGCAAGAGTGAATAATGCTGCCATGAACATTGGTGTGCATATATCTGTTCATGCCCTTGCTTTCAATTCTTCTGGGTATATAGCCAGCAGTGGAGTTGTTGGATCATGTGGCAGTCTATAGTTTGCTTCCTGAGGAACTACCAGATTGTCCTCCACAATCTCTGCAACATTTTGCATTCCTGCCAGCAGGGTTTAAGTGTTCTTATTCCTCCACATCCTCTCCAACACTTGTAGTCCTCTATGTCTGTAATAGTTTCCAGTCTAATGGGTGTAAAATGATATGTCATTGTAGTTTTCATTCGCATTCCCTTAATAGCCAGTGATGTTGAGGATGTCTCATGTGCTTTTTAGCCATATGTATTTCTTGTTTGGAGAACTGTCTATTCAAATCATTTGCCCAATTTTTAAATGGGTTGTTTGTCCTTTTATTTTTGAGGTGTAGGATTTCTTCACATATGCTGGATATGTTTGTCATCCACATATAGTTTTATTCATATGGTTCTCTGTAAACAGTTGAAATCAGTTATAGGTCAGTATGCTTCTTCTTCAATAAAGAGGTGCACCTCAGAGACTATGGAAGAGTATATGCCAAATTCCCTAAGACACCTGATTGCAATGACATTGATTAAATAAATTTTAAAGAATATCCCTTGACTGAGTCAAGACTTCCATAATTCTAATGAAGAAGCTGATGGGTTCATGAGATTGCTAACACAATATTTTTCCTCAAGAAATGTGAATTCCTGTGATATCCTTCTACTTTCCTAATCTTCACCTAAAGTGCTGCAACATTCTTAACGCTGCTATTCTGCTACCTTTATCTAACGAGGGTGTCTCATGACTGTAAACTGGTAAATCCACAATTAATGTCTTCATACATGCTCTTTTAACCAAACTGGATGCTATTCTGTTTTTTAATGGTTTCTATGATAGAAGATCTAATTGACAATTCCAAGCAGGCAATGTAGTTACCACTCACCGTGAACTGATTCAGTGAGCTAGGCTTCTATAACATTTTTCTTCCCAACATCATGACCTCTATGCTATTACCTGAGCCTACCTTCTATCTGAAGGAAAATCTGTTAACATCTATACTGATAACAGATATGCTCTTGGTGCAATCCATGATTTCAGCTTGCTATTGAAACAATGTGTGTGCCTTCTTCTGATCCTCTAACTAAAAATGTACAAGTAATAATATCCTTTCTGCCATTTTACTCTTATCCATGGTTGCCCTCATTAATATACAGGCTTACACAAAAAGAACTGAGCTTGAGTATTTAAAAAATGCCCTCACAGATTTTTGTGAGAAATTAGTAACTACTAAACCAGCTGAGATTACAGACTTAACCTATAATTGTTTAAATGAATTGAAGAAATTGGACATCCTTGTTTCTACAGGAAATGAGACCAAAAATATAGAGCCTTGAAGAAAATTAAGGGCGAGTTCTGGGAAAATGGCATTGAAGTATCTAGGCACTGCTCAGCTCTGTTGCAAAAATCAGAGAGAAGGGGCAAAATCCTACCTGAGTGAGCTCTTTTTGGAATCCACAAAGAGGAAGGCTGCATTGTCATTCAGGAGAAAGCTTGGCAAAGGAGAAACAGCCCAAGGGAAAACCATAAGATGCTCTCCCCAGTCAGTGGAAATAGCAGATGGATAAGCCCCACCCTCAAAGCAGTTAGCCTCCATGGACCCCCTGGTTCTCACCAGCCAGTTGAGTAGTAAGGAGTATTCCCTGGAAGGAAGAGGGGTCTGGCAAAGCATGGAGAGTGGTTTCTTTTCCATGGATGCTTGAAAGAAATAATGGATAGGAAAAGGAAAAATTCACATATGGAGATTCAATAACACATTTTCAGTGGGACAAAGAAGAAGTTAAAGAGAATTCAGCAAATATAGTGAGACGGATGAAAATGAGAACATACTATATCAAAACTTATGGGAAGTGGATGTAGTTCAAGTGGTTGAGTTCCTACTTCCCATATACAAGGTCCTGGGTTCAATGCCTGACATCTCCTTAAAAATAAACTATGGGATACAGAAAAGGCAGTGCTGAGTGGGAAATTTGTAGCCCTCAATGCTTACATTAAAATGAAGAAAGAACAAAATTTAAAGATCTAACTGCACACTTGGAGGAACTAGAAAAAGAACAGGAAACTAATCATTCATACACTTGCATACCTGTTTCATTCTGTTCACTTTTGAATGTTAATCCCAAACCAAACTGAAGGAAAGAAATAGTATAGATAAGAGAAGAAATAAATGAACTCAAGAACAACGACAAAAAAATTGAAAGACTCAACCAACAAAACCAAAAGTTGGTTCTTTGAGAAGATCAATGAAATTGGCAAATCCTTCTACACTGACAAAGAACAAAAGAGGAAAAAATGCAAATAAATAAAATCAGAGATGAGAGGGGGACTTTACCACTGACCCTGCAGAAATAAGAGAATTCATAAAGAGACACTATGAACAACCATATGCCAAAAATCTCGGTAATGTAGACAATATGGACAAAAACTTACAAATAACCAGCACTGACCCTAGAAGAAATTGAAGACATAAAAAAAAAACATTCAAAAGTGAACAGATTGTGGCAGTCATCAAAATATTTGAAAAGATGAAAAGCCCAGGACCAGACTGCCTCACAAGTGAATTCTAACTATCATTCAAAGACAATCACATACCTGTTTTGCTCAAACTCTTCCAAAAAAAGAACAAAAAACCCTACCATAATTCTTGTATGAAGCCAAACATCATCTTAACACCAAACCAAATAAAGATACTATAAAAGAAAAGAAAATTACAGACCAATATCTATAATGAGTATAGATGTATAATTTGTCAACAAAATATCAGCAAACCGAATCCAAAAGTGCATTAAAAGAATTATACACCATGATCAAGTGGCTTTTATCCCAGGTCTGCAAAGGTGGTTCAACACACACACACACACAATCAATTAGTGTAAAAACCACATTAATAAATTGAAGAATATAAATCACATGATCCTGTCACTTGATGAAGAAAAGGCATTTGCCAAAATACGGCACTCTTTCTTGCAAACCAAAACTTTCCAAAACATAGAAATAGGAGGACACTTTCTTAATATGTTAAAGTGTGTTTGTGAAAGACCTATAGCTAGCATTGTACTCAGTGGTGAAAGGAAGAAAACTGTCCCACTGAGATCAGAAACAAGACAAGATGTCCCCTGTCACCACTGTTATTCAATTTTGTGCTAGAAGTTCTAGCTGGAACAATTAGGCTAGGTAAAGGAATATAATTACCAAAATTGTAAAGGAAGAAGTAAAACACTGTTCACTGATGATATGATCATATATCTAGAAAATCCTGAAAAATCCACAAGAAAGCAACCAGAACAAACAGATGAGTCCAGAAAAATGGCAGGATACAAGATTAATAAATAAAATCAATAATGGGGGACACATGAGGGGCCAGTGAGGATCTGGGCACCCTTGGGTGTGACCATGTCCACCTATGGCTATTTACACAATTATGATGTCCTGGTAACCTCAGTGGAATTGGCTGCCTTGAGGAGCTGAACTTCTACAGAGATCAAAGATTCATCATGACAATATTTCATTGCAGTATCCTCCGTTAGGGATAAACACCCTTGAGTGGAAAAAAAGTCCTGAGTGACCAGTCCTCTGCTTCTAAAGTAAATGTTCTGCTTCTCATTGGAACAAAAACCAAAGGAATTGAATTAAAAAAAGGAAATAAAATGATCAAGGGCCATTGCCCTGCAGAAGAAATACTGAACAAAAGACAATAAAATTCTCCTAAGATGCACATCTTCCCCTCTTCTGTGATGGATTTCACCTTTGTCCAAGGGAATAATGCAAGATGTTGAAAATAAAATGTCCTCTTTAGAGTGACATTGATTACACCTGTGAAGGAAGAACCCCTTTTTATCCTACAAGGTGAAGTAGTCTTCTTCTTCATCTTGATACCATATGCACAGTCCTTTACCACAGACACCAAGCATGGGCTCCACAAAAGAACATCCACTCCCACTAGAACTTTCATAGTTAGAGAGAACTCATTGCCTGCCTTCAAATCTTCAAAGGCTGACTAACACTCTTATTAGGGACTAATGAACCTGGTGAATTTAATTTGAAGGTATTGCTCATTTAACTTTCTGAAAATTGTAGGACCTTAAAAGTTATGATAAATCTATTCTGCTTGGGCTATATAAATGGAAGAAAAAAGCCTGCATTAAACAGCATATGTTTACAACAAAGTTTTCTGAATATATTAACCTTTGGTGAGAATTACTGCTCAGAAAAGATTACTATCAAAATATTATTATTTTGGTAATAATCACTGAGGGCATGGTGGGACAATGGCAATGGCTTGACTAGAAGAGCTGAATGTCGTCACACACACAAAAAGAACAGAGATGAGCCAAAAGCTGTCCAAGAGGCCTTCTTTGGAGTTCAGCAGACCAGGACAGTGTGACACAATTCCCAGGAAGGTGTGGAACAGAAGAAGCTGAAAAGACACATGAATTAGCAAACCCCTGTAACAGCAAGAAAGGGCTTCCCTCCCCCACCCCCAAGATATTAGACTGGGGTAAAACCCTTGTCTCATTGTAGCCGACTTAAAAGTGGAACAAACTTCCCCTTGGCAACTAATTCAAGGGAAGAGGGAGGGGAGGGTGAGGTGCTTTTCTTCAATTAAATCAGCCAGTAAAGCCTGCTCTGAATCTCTGATCTGGAGATTTAATACAGGAACATAAGAAAGCCCAGACTAAAACAGCTCTGTGAAAGGTGGTGCTGACTAATGCCATCTGCTGGACATTCAGGAAACTGCATGGACAAAAACTTTCTGCTCTATATATCCAACCCCAGGGAGAAAAATCTGTGCTCCTTTAGTTAGTCCCTGGTCTGATTTTAAAACTTAAGCTGGGCAATTTTAAAGATTGAGAATAACTTGAACCAAATATCAAAGAAGAGTTGTGGGGAAAAAATAATAGGCAAGAGTGATAAATTAGCCAGCAGAGTAAACACAACAACATATTCAGATGCCTAGACATCAGGAAAATTTACAAACCATGTTAGGAAACTGGAAGAGATTACCCAGCCAAAAGAACCAAACAAATATACTAAAGATATATAGGATTTAATACAATTAAATAGTGATAATCACACAACTCTCCTAAGCCACTTCAAATAATTTTAACAAAATATGACTAGCAAATAAATGATATTAAGAAGACACTGGGGGAGCATAAAGAACAATTTGAGATCCTGAAAAGAAAAGTAACAGACGTTATGGGAATGAAAGTCATGATGGTTTAGATTTTTTTTTCATCATCACGGGACATTCATTGCATTTGGTGAATACATTTTTTTGAGCACTGTTGCACCACATGGTTAATGGTCTACCTTATAGTCCACACTCCCCCAGTCCACCCAGTGGGCCATGGCGGGACATGCAATGTCCAGCAACTGTCCCTGCAGTACCACCCAGGACAACTCCAAGTCCTGAAAATGCCCCCACATCATATCTCTTCTTCCCTCTCCCTACTCTCAGCAGCCAATGGTTTAGACTTAAAAACACAGTAGAGGAACATAAGAGGAGATTTGAATTGCTTGAAGACAAAATGAATGATTTCAAAGATGGAACATCTGAACGGGAAATGACAAAGGAACAGGAAGAGAAGACAATGGAAAAGGAATGGAGTCTCAGGGAATTAAATGACAATGCAAAATGCACAAACATTTGCATTATTGGTGTCTGAAAAGGAAAAGAAAGTAGAAAATGGACAGAAAGAATATTTAAGGAAATAATGAGAACTTCCCAACCTTTATGAAGGACACAAATATCAATATCCAAGGACAACATACCACAAACAGAATAAATCTGAAAAGACATACCCCAAGACACCTACCACTCAAAATCACAAATATCATAGATGAAGAGATGATTCTAAAAGCAGCAAGAGAAAAGCAAAGCATTGCATACAAGGAACCTCAATAAGATTTAGTGGCAACCTCTGATCAGAAACCACAGAGGAGAGAAGGAAGTGAATTGATGTATGTAAGGCACTGAAAGAGAAAACCTGCCAGCCAAGAATTCTGTGTCTGGCAAAGCTGTCCTTCAAAAATGAGTGTGAGTTCAAAGTCTTCACAGACAAACAAAACTTGATAAAACTTGATAAAATATTTTACCAAAGGGCCAGATTTGGAAGGGGTGTGCCCCTAAAGGGGTGCAGCAGCCTGAAAGGAAAAAGAAAGATTTGAAGAAGGGTTTAGAAATGAAGATTTTTAGGAAAGATAAACCAAAGGATAAGGAGACATACAAGAGAATAATATGACAACAGAGAGCTGAAGGACAAAATGGATGAAGCAACTCAAAGTTTTCAAGTAGCCCTTCACACCTATCCAATGAACCCTGAAATATGGAAAGGAGAACTTTCTTGGGCAGTAACTCTCCAGGAGTAGCAGAAAGTGGCACAGAGGATTAAAAATAATGAATCATCAGCAGAAGTGATGGATTTCTCACCAAAGTCAATTCTTGACTATAACTTTGAAAGTGATGAGATTGTTGCTATTTGTGCAGCTATTGCTGAGAAACAGAAGACATATTCAAGAAATGAAATACTATTTGTGTCTGCTTCCTGGACTGTAGAGACTGTAAATGAGAAGGAAGATGGTGCTCCAACATCAGATGGCTCTGTTTTCATCAAAGCCTGATGAAGCAAAATGCATAGCATGAATTATATGAACCTGTCATTTTCAATTGTTACTTAAAATTTTAGACATAGGGACATTTATTCTGGAGGAACAGGGCAAAACTCCTGTTTGTTAGAAAAGTTTTTTAGATGAAGCACATAAATCTAAATAGTAAAATTATTGTATAGTCTTTGGACTATGTTTCATAAATTATAGCTTATCCTTAAGATTAGGATTCTGAGCAAAATATTTTTGATGTATAAATTTAATTTAATCCAAATATATGCCTGGATACATTTTTAAGACACAACTTGAAAAGCAAATTCTTGAATAGTAAATAACTTGGTCAGTGATATTAAAATGTTGACTCATCAACTTTTTTTATGGTAAGGAAATAAGTGTTTGCTTTCTCTCCTAGAAATATACTGCTGTTTATTCACTCACTGTTTTCCTTGCTTCTGTAGAGTAAGTTTGTCACAAGGCTTAAAATGTTTTAATATTCATTTTGATTCAAAGTTGTGGTTTTGTTATACGTGGATTCTTTGCAAGTTCAGCCAAAATGCATACAAATGTGAAAATTGTGAAGTTTCTCTTAATTCTGATTTATACTTAAATGTTTTGGCTTTAAATAAGGTATAACAATTGTAGTTAACTCCTTCCATATTTGTGAGATGTGTGAAGTACTGATAAATGTCACAATGATGGTTTAATTTTTTAGATTATTACTGTAGGTAGGTTAGTCCTTACCACAAGTGAGTCCTTTTTTAAGTGTGTATTTTAGTAATGAGTGTATTTTACAGATAATTCATTGTTACTGCCTCCCTCCACCCCTTCTCCCAGCCGTTGTTATCTTCCCCCTCCAGCCGTTGCAGTCCTTCCCGCCAGTCCTGCCCACATTACTAGCATATAATCTGCCTCCTTCCTTAGACACTGCTTACCTCATAGCCCTCCGCCCACTTCCACCTATCCTCTACCACCCTGTAGCTAGCCCACCCTAGCTCCAACCCCTCCTTCCACCCAACCCTTTATAACCAAGTGTACTTCCGCAATAAAGCAGACCTGTTCCTGCGCTCAGGCAGTCTCCGTGGTTCTTTCTATCAACCGCGCATCCCCCACACCTGGAGAGCCGTTGCTCCCCTAGAGCAACCCCCGCCGGCGGTTCAACTGGAGCACCCCCCCCCACTCTAGGGCCTGAGCGAGGTGGGAAACTCCCAGCCCAGCAACAATTCATAATAAATTGTACTGCTACATTGTAAAAATTAGGGGTATGATGTGGAAGAGGAAGGGGGATACAGAGGAGCCCCTCCTACTTTCAATGTAGCTTTTTTTGCAATCTAAAACCTCTTTAAAAATAAAGGTAGTTATAAAAAATAAAGGCAATTCTGATGAGGTATGAGAATGAAATAATCAATGTGTTATTGGAAATTGAAAGTGTGGAAATCTTTGCTATAAAGTGGCAAGGGGATTTGTAGAATTTTGTTCTGTTATTGGAAGAAGACAGAATATTTAAGTGACAATCTTGGATATTTATCTTACAAAATTTCCAAGCAAAGAATGGAAGGTGTGGCCTGTGTTTTCCTTGTTTATTATAGTAAATTATAAGAGGAAAGGCATACACTGGGGAGTGAAATATTAAGATAAAAGAAATCATCATTTATTGACTTGGTAAATTCTCAATCTATTCAGAAAGATTTCCCTGGAAATGGGAGTAAACTGTGGATGAATTGAAACATTGTTAGGTGTTTAGGTATGTAACTAGTTAATGCTTTGGTTCAGCCACTTTACGGCCTGATGATAAGACAGAGTTGGGCTTACAGCCTCATCATTGTCAATTATGTGGTCAAGATCCTGGGGTTTAAAGAGCATGAGGACACCTCCCTAGGATTCAGGCAGTGCTTGGTTGACTCTCCAGTGTTCAGGGAGAAACTGGACACCACACGGATGTTTGGAGTAAGGCTGTTAATCCAACCAGGTAGTAGTACAAAGCCTCCAGCCATAGATTACTCTCAAGCCTTGAAATCCAGTATAATGTATCCAAACATAACCTCCCTAAGTTGATACAAAAATGAACTATAGCAAAATCACTCATGAACTTCTCTGTGCATTTTTCTGTGGACTGGAGGATTTGGGTAGAGGAAACTTCCAAATAAAGTTATTTTTCTCTATGAAAAGAAGAGGAACTTGAGGACAGAAGAGTTGAAAACATTGAGGGCATTGTATGACCATAATGAAGCAGATGGTTTCTCTTGCCAAAGTAAACATGGATTCTCTGGAAACCCCTTTGCACCCTGAATGGGGTCCTCTTTATGGACTGAATGTCCTCAACAGCTCATCAACCCAATCATCTATTTTCATGAGAAGAACCAGGAGTCTTGAGATGCTGAGCAATCAGAGACAGAGTGGATCAGAAACTATTGAGTCCATCCCCTTAGCTTGCTTTTTGTAGATGCAGAGAATCTGAAATATTCATGAGTCAATTCCTAAAATAAGTGTTTAATATTTACATTACATTTATCCTCTTAGTTCTGTTTCCCTGGAGAATCTTGACTAACACAAGGTACTTGGACATTTTTAAGGAGTATCTCTTTGCATAGTTTTTTTCTTTAATGGCTACCCAGGGTATTACAGTATACATATAAGATTTATCTCTAAACTTCCATCAACACTTTCTTTCTTTTAGTGAAGTGTGAAAACCTCCCTTCCATTTAGGTCCTTGTAACTTCCTGTTTTTAAATATCAATTGTGTTGAATATAAGGTTTTGTAAATTTTTCCAATTCTTTATTTTTCCTTAGAGAAGTTGTATGTTTACAGAAAAATCATGCAGAAAGCAGTTTCCATATAACCCCCTACACAGAGTTTTCCCTATTATCACTTTGCATTAGTATGTTACTTTTGTTACAATTGATGAATTTGTATTATAATTATAGTACCAACTCTAGTCTACTGATTATTGTTTATATCTTAAAGATTCACTGTTTCTGTTGTACAGCTATTTTTAAAATTTTGCTTCTAGTAACATATATACAACCAAAAGTGCCCCCTTTACCACCTTCACATATATAATTCGTGTTGTTAACATTCATGGTGCTGTGCTATCATCACTACCATTCATTACCAAAATTTTCCCTGATCCCAAATGGAAGCTCTGTACCAAATAAGCCTGGACTCCCCATTCCTTACTACCACCTCAGCTCCTGTTGGCCTACATTCTTATTTCTGATGCAGTGAATTTGATTATTCTAGTTATTTCAGTGAAACTACAAAATATTTGTCCTCGTGCACCTGGCTTATTTCACTCCACATGATGTTGTCAAGGTTCATCCAAGCTGTCAGTGTATCAGAACTTCTTTCCTTTTTATGGATGAATAATATTACATTGCATGTGTATAGCTCATTTAGTTTATCCATTCATCTGTTGGACACTTAGGTTAAGTTTTTGTTTCTGTCATTTAATGTCCTGTATAAAACTCATGAAGTCTTGTATGTACCCATTAATTCTATATTTTAAAAATTATTCCTTCTTTTTCCAAATTCTTTCTTAAATAATTTTCTTTTTTGTTTGGATAGCATCCTTTAGCCAAATGTTAGGGTATGTCCACTAGTGTCAAAGTCTTTGTTTTCTTTTTCCTGAGAATGTCTTTATCATTTTTCCCAAAGGATAATTTTGCTTGATATAGGTTTTGTGGTTGACACTTCTCTTCTTTCTTCATTTGAAAATGTTGTGCCACTTTATGTGGCCTCTGTGGTTTACAGTGAGAGCTTATCATTTGAATTCTTTTTTTTTTTTTTAATGAATTATTTCCTTCTGGCTGCTTTCAATATTTTCTCTTGTCTTTAGATATCGAAAGTTTAATAAAGACGTGTCTTGGCATTGATTTCTTTGAATTTATCCTGTTTGGAGCATGCTCAGTATTTGTGCCTGTATGTTTGTGTCATCAAACATGAGACATTTTCAGACATTATTTCTTCAAATATTTTCACTCTTTCTCCTCTCCTTGTGAGACTTCAATGATGCAAATATAGCATATTTTGCTATTCTCCCACGAGTACCTGAGGTTCTATTCAATAATTTTCAAACTATTTTTCTGTTATGTACAGATTGTGTGAATTCTAGTCATATGTCATTGCATTCACTAATTGTACCTCTGTCATCTCCACTCTGCTATTGAGCTCATCCAGTGAGTTTTTTCTGTTATTATATTTTTCAGTGCTATAATTTCCTTTGTTTTTTTTTTTCTTAACATCTATGCCTTTGCAGTGATTTTCTATTTTTCCATTCACTTCAAGATAGTGTGTAAGTGATCACTGGAATCTTTTTAGAGATGGCTGCATTTAATCCTTTACAAATAATTTCTAACACCTATTTCTTCATTGTGTTGATATAAGTTGATTTTCTTTTCTCATTTAAGTTGTGATTTTCTTAGTTCTTGGTAAGACAGGCTTTACCATGGATATTTTGTGTATTTTGCTAGGAGACACTGAGTCATATTTAAATCTTTTTTTTTTTTAAGTTGGCAGGCACCCTGTTTAAGTTATTATGTGAGTATTTGGCCTCCTTTTGTGGTTTTAATGGAAGTTTAAATTTCAAAGCATTTGCAGTATTATTTTGACTTCCTTGCTTTACCTGGTGCTGCTGGGGTTCCCCCAGACTCTACTGGTGCCATCCAAGGTGGGGACGGTTGGATGAAGTTTTCCCAGGCTAGGCTACAGGATGTCTCTTGATGTCAGTAAGTGTATTATCAGATACCCCCTGTTTGGGTTCCTAAATACCTTTGAACCTCTGGCAATGAAGGTAGTCTCAAACCTTTAGGGACAAAGATGGTTCTTGAGTTAGCCACTTGTGGGTAGGTCCTCTTGCCAGTCTGCCTGCCTGCCCCGTGCCTCTAGTCAGGACAGGGTCTTTCCAAGTTAAGCCATCCTGCTTGGGGAAGGGAATCTTTGACCTTCAGATCCCAGAGTAAAAGAGGCATTCCAGTTTGGGACACTTGTGTGCCTGGATCCAGTTTGCAGCTTTTGCCTGCCCATCTAAGTTTACTTTGGTGGGAGAAGAGAGTCTCAGGCCAAGCAAGGAAGAAGACCACTTTCCCTGGCCACATATTAATGTTTATTGGTTGATTCTTGATCAATCCCCATGCAGGTGAGTCGAGTTCACCTGCCTGATGTTGTCAGGGTTCTGGTATTATCTGTAGGAGTAATCTGGTTGGGGGGTTGGGATATGCTAGCTGTATTTGCTCTTCTTCTATTGCCTGGGGCTACACAAGATACCCTGCCATTGTATTGTAAGTCCAGTCCTGGAGTCACAACCTTTTCTCTTTCTTTTAACCACCTTCTAGAGTTCTCCTTTCTCTTGTCTGGTATTATTTTCAGAGTTTCTAGTTATGATTTGCAGGGAGAAGGAGGGAGAAACTGGTCTACACAATCTTATCTGGAATGTGAGTTCTTCCAGTTTAATTTAAGCAATTTCCATTAAAAACATCATTGTAATCTTGGAACTTATTAATTTTGGTCCCTATTGATAAGCTTGGAAAAAGCAATTTTAGGGAACCCACTCCAGTTGTAGCAGAGAACTGAATTATTGCTTGCATCCTTCACTCTCTTCCCAGTAATAGGATCATGGAGCCCCAGTGTGTGTCAGGCCTTCCCATTGTTTGCAGGGTACATTTTCCTACCCTTTGACTATGGGCTCAGCAATTTCCTTGCTTTAGCCTATGGGATATAGCAGGCATGTGTTCTTGATCTGCTCTCTATGTCTCTGCCATAGCCAAAAGTAAACCTTCCTAGTATAGGAATTGCCTCCTCACCTGAGCCCCAGAATGAGTACAAATGCATCAAACCTGAGTCCAACCTCAGAAAGGAGCCAAGTTTACAATTGTAACTTGAGACTAAGCTATCCAGACAAGCCCAGCTTAGATCAGTTGATTGTCAATTAAGCCATAGATTCCTGAGCTAAATTGATTCTTACTGTTTTATGCCACTAAGATTTTGTGGCTGTCTACAGCATTATTGTGGCCATCATTAACTGAAATAATTAACTGGTCAACTCCTATGGGAGATGTGTCTTTCTGTCCTTTTCCTATTTCCTCTTTCATGCTCTCTGGTAGTAGCTGGAGTGACCATCCTGACCTTGGGGATGGAGGTCAAATACTAGGATAAGGAAACAGACAGCTAGAAGGAACCTGGATTCTGGATCAGTGCAGGGCCTCAATGCAAGACTTGGATTGTCAACCTGCAGCATTTTTATGTTTAAATCATCATTATTTTGGGATCTCTGTTACATGTAGCTAAGCCTAATTTGAACTGATACACAAATGATCTCTACATTGAAATACAGTGACCAATTTTCATTTCTCATTTCAGTTACATCTCCAATATTGAACATTGCATTTCCCCCCCTTCTAAATAAGTGGCAACTGAAAGATTCCATTTTGTCAGACCAAAAAATCTTGGACTCATCCTTTTTTCCATCAGCAAATCCTATTTACTCTACATTCAGAATGTGTGCAGAACCCAATGACTTATCACCATTTTCATTCTAGTTCAAATCAGCAGTTGTAACTATTGAGTTGCTTTAATTGTTGACTCAAATTAAGCTCTCACTCTAATACAAACTATTCTCCACCAAGCCTTCATTTAAACATGTTCGATCATGTTATGCCAGTACTCAAAGTCCTCCAATTGTTTCCCATTTACTAGGAATAACAGCCAAAGTTCTTTCCATAACTTTCAAAACCTGTACAATCCAGCCCTCAGTTACATCTCAAATTTCCTCTCCTTCCTCTCCTTTTTCCCACTCCCCTTTGCTATCCAACAAACACCTAGGTCAAGGCTTTGCACTTGCAGGTCTCTTTCTGGAACTTCCTTCCTCTGTAGTCATGTGATCTCCCCCCTCTCTTCATTCATGCCTTTGCTCAATTTCACTTCACCTACTCTGAATATTCACAATGGCACACTCCACCCTGTTACTCTCTTCCTTCTTACCCAGCCTTTACTTTTTTCTCTTTGTTTTCATATGGTATGTATATTCTTTATTACCCATCTTCCCATAGATTTTAAGCCTCATGTGTTTGTAGAGTTCTGTCTCTGTGGTTGTAACACTAGTGCCTAGACCTATGCCTGGTGCATAGTAGGTCTAAATAAATAAGCATCGAATAAAGGATTCTCAGTATCTTGAACTTAGAGACACAGTAAAATATGTACATATTCACAGTTATGGAATCAAAAGGTGAGAAGCAGAACTACGCATTATACAGTGATCAAGTTGTTTACATGCCAGAATTATACCTCCTGACTCTCCAATTTAGCAGGCTTTCTTCTAGACCAGTGTTGTGCAGCCTTATTATCATTATTACCCACTAAAAAAGACTTTTTAGACATTTTTCCTTACCACCAATAAAAACATACATAAGAAATTTTAATACCACAGATACACAGTGTATCTGTTCACATAGAGTGGCCCTTTGGCAGGCCATAGAACATTGTAATATATAAGTCATCTGTCCCTCAGGAATCATTTTTCACCACCACAGAGGGAACAATGTTACCTCCATTGATAACATAATCTGGACTGATGTAACCTAATAATGGCAGTAGATGAAATCTTGAGGCCAATGCATGATTCTCTTTTCTCTTCATCCTGCTCCTGTGATTACCAAAGCACATGGTAAAGGGATACCTCCAATAGCCAGGATTCCTGAGTGACAGTGATGAGCAGAGCTTCTCTGATTGCTCACAGTGGATCATTTCTGTGAGAAATAAATTTCTGCTGTGAAATTCCACTGAGATTTGGGGGGTTGTTACCATGGAAAAACCAAGCCCATCCTGACAGATTATAGCATGGGGAAAAACCATTGGGTGCATAAAATTTATCATTTTTCCCATTTTAACTTTAATTTAACCCAGCCCTCATGAGGAAAATATACAAAACATCTTAAAATATACACAAGGATAATTTTTTTGCAATTATTTTTAAAATTTAAATTTTACTGGCCTTATAATGTATTAAATTTAAAATAACAAGTAAAACATAGGTTAGAGCTTTAATTCAAATATAGATTGACATGTGGGTAAATATAGAGTTTGGAGGGAGACTGCCAGGGCTTTCTGAAGGCTCAGTGCTTTTCCACGTTTTCTTTGCAAAGTATGTTGTACTGGATCATGGACTTCATTAATAATTTAAAACAATGGGTGTGTTTACTGAATTTCTGTGACATTTTCCTGTACCAATCTCTAGGTACTGAACTTTTATCACATCCATTCCTTAAGCAATTTTAACATGCAGAGAGATTGAGAATGTCAGGCAATTACAGAAGTCCACTAGCCAATGTCAGCAGGTGCTAGTAGAGCTTCTCTTTCAGATATTAACAATCAGAACATAAAGCTACAATAGAGATGGGGTGAGGCTGGAGGCATGCTGGGAATATGGTCTATAATACTGGGAATTGGGGCAGTGCAGTGAGCCTTCTCAGAGGATAGGAGAGGAAGCAGTAAAGGGCAGTGTTTTTAAAAGTAAAGCCAAGGGAAATGAAGAGTGGACTGAAGCAGACTTATTATTATTCCAGCAGTGGAAGAACTCTTTTTTTTTTAATTCATTTTTTAAAGAAATATTACATTCAAAAAATATGAGGTCCCATTTAACCCCACTACCTCCAACCCCCTCTCCCCCCACAGCAACTCTCTCTCCCATCATGACACATCCATTGCACCTGCTAAGTACATCTCTGGGCATCGCTGCACCCCATAGTCAATGGTCCACATCATAGCCCACACTCTCCCACGATCCATCCAGTGGGCCCTGGGGGGATCTACAGTCTCCTGTAGTTGTCCGTGAAGCACCACTCAGGACAACTCCAAGTCCCGAAAATGCCTCCCCATCTCATCTCTTCCTCCCATTCCCCACACCCAGCAGCCACCATGGCCACCCTTCCCACACCAATGCCACATTTTCTCTGTGGACATTGGATTGGTTGTGTCCATTGCACATCTATGTCAAGTGGGGGCTTAGATTCCACATGGATACTGGATGCAATCCTCCTGCTTTCAGTTGTAGGTACTCTAGGCTCCATGGTGTGGTGGTTGACCTTCTTCAACTCCATGTTAGCTGAGTGGGGTAAGTCCAAGAAATCAGAGTGTAGGATTTGAAGTGTGTTGAGGTTCAGGGCGTGGCTATCATATTGTCAGTCCAGAGATTCAAATCCCCTAAATATATCTTAAACCCCAACACCAACTACAATTCCAGTAAAGTAGCATGACAGTCTTGTGAAAAGAGATCCCATCTGAGTCCAGTTCCATCACGCAGAAACACCAGCTCCAAAGAAGGGCCATCTGACATGGCAGTGAACCCCATGTGCCATGACCATAGAATCCGTGGGTCTCTTTAGCCCTCAAAAGAACCAATACCTGGGGTTGTATCTACTTTATCTGTCTCTTAGACTCTGCTCAGTTGTGCATAAGGGCAATCCTTCTGACAGCCTCCAGACTCTTTTTTAGAGACTCATAGCCATATAAACTCATTTCTACCTTCCATTTCTCCCTTACATTAGGTCAAACAGCATTTTAAAGTCATGTTATTATATGTAGATAGGGAAATTCTGCTGATCCGCATTGAACCTTTAATTCAAGGTCATTTTCTAGTTGCATTTTCAGCTGGTATTTGGTAGTGATCCCTCAGTGCCAGGGAGGCTCATCCCCGGGTGTCATGTCCCACGCTGGGGGGAATGCACTGCATCTACATGCTGAGTTTGGCTTCAAGACTGGCCACATTTGAGTAACATGAAGGCTGTCAGGAGGAAACTCCCAGGCACAATGCTGCTCTAGGCCTTGTTCTTATTGCAGGCGTATAGGCTCACAAGCATAGTCATTAGTATCAGGAGCCCACTGTTGGACCCTCATTCCTTCCTGGTTCTTACTGTTGCACCTGGGGGACTGCTGCTGCTCCCCTAGGGACCACAACAGAGCCCCCCTGGCCAGGAACCCAGTACCCCCCCAGCTGCTGTTTTTAATTGTTTCCACTATGAGTATATCTAAACATTACCATGCACCCTGGACATATGCCCTGTATAACTCCCTGTCAACCATATATAGCCTGTCAATAACATCCCATACCAGTATTCCTCTGCCGCCATTGTTGAACCACTCTGTGATCCAGAACTTCCTGTAAAGTAAATCTCAATATAATGTCAGGTTCCCTTACTAGTAAAATGGAATAGAGCGATGAGTTTAAAGGTTAGATCTAGAGTACATATTGATTTGGAAAAATTTCTACATCCTATCTTTTTCTTTTCTTTTTTCCTAATTATTGAGCTTCTCTTCACAAGAGTCTTAGATCACAGTAATTCATATATACAATAAACAGTACGCCCACACATCCACCATGAAACCTTGTCCCTTCCACAGCTATAATCTTTTAACTTATACATATCATATTTACTGAAACTGATGTACAGACTCCAAAACAATAGCTTTCAAACAAGGTGACATCTGTGCTTACAATGTGGTCCATACTTTAGGACATACAGTTTTCTAAATTTGTTAGTTATCCTATGTTTTACATTATGGTTTACATTATTAGTCTCTCATTCCCTATATGTTTTTGGTGTAATATTACACGTTTTATTTTCATCCTCGTGTACTCTCGCGAAACTCCTCTCTTGCCCCCACATTTACATTGGTTCCATCCATTCAACATCCATTTTCCCCTCCCCTTGGGGTGCACAGTGACAGCCAATCTCCATTTCCCAAGGAGCCACGTCCAGAGATACTTGCAACAGTGTTCAGGGCCTGACTTGCTCAACTGCCCTAATACCCTGGGAGCCACCCTTTCTCTCGAGAGATACAGTTCTCTCTATTTGATGGCATTAGTCCTCCCCAGAATGTGGGTCCACCCCCACTCTCACTACTTGGGTCTCTATCCAATGGTACAACCCACCCTGGCAAAATGAGCCTTCAGATATTCCCCAGGAGTCCGTCCCGCATCAGACCATCCCCTCCGAGCATCCTAAACTGGTAACCCTCCTAATTATATTTTGATATGATTTTCTCAGCATTTTACTCTCAACCAACACCTGACACTCTCCTATGTTCATATATTGACCCTCCCTACCCCCAATTTTGTGGGCAATATTACCCATCCGCCCACCCCAGCCCCCCTCAAACCCACAAAGCCCCACCCAAAGGCAACCCCTTGCTCCCATTTTATCTCCTCTTTGTGCTCAATCTTACCACCAGCTCATCATAGATTCCACCCCTGCAGATGTCGGCGCATATCCTTCCTCCACCCCCCGATTTCCTGTAAGCCTATTTTCCAGTCTCCAGCTCTCTGAGGCAGCTTGCTTATTTCATATCATTGAGGTCATGTAGTATTTGTCCTTCAATGCCTGAGTTGCTTCACTCAACATAAGGTTCTCAAGATTCATCCATGTTAGCACGTATGTTTGTAGTGTATTTGTTCTTACAGCCGAGTAGTATTCCACTGTATGTATATACCACATTTTTTTGATCCACTCATCTGTTGATGGGCATTTGGGTGGATTCCAACTTTTGGCGATAGTGAACAATGCTGCTATGAACATTGGTGTACATATATTGGTTTGTGTCCTTGTTTTCAGTTCTGCTGGGTATATACCCAGTAGTGTTATTACTGGGTCCTATGGCAAATCTATGGTTAGTTTTTTGAGAAACCACCAAACTGTCCTCCAGTCTGGTTGGATCTTTCTGCATTCCCACCAGCAGTGGATGAGTGCTTCCCTTTCTTCACATCCTCTCCAGCATTTGTATTCTTCTGTTTTCTTCATAGCTGCCAATCTTATGGGAGTAAGATGGTATCTCACTGTAGTTTTGATTTGCATTTATCTGATAACTAGAGATTTGGAGCATTTTTTCATGTGCTTTTTAGCCATTTGTATTTCTTCTTTGCAGAAGTGTCTGTTTAAATCTTTTTCCCATTTTTTAAATGGGTTGTTTATCTTTTTATTTTCAAGATATATGAGTTCTTTATATGTGCAAATTATAAGTCTCTTATCAGATATATGGTTGCCAAATATTTTCTCCCATTGTGTGGGTTCCCTTTTTACTTTCTTGACAAACTCCTTTGAGGCGCAGAGGGCTTTAATTTTGAGGAAGTCCCATTTATCTATTTGCTGTTTTGCTGCTCGTGCTTTTGGTGTGATATTCATGAAGCCATTTCCTATTACAAGGTCCTGTAGATGTTTCCCTACACTGCTTTCCAAGATCTTTATGGTCTTGGCTCTTATATTTAGATCTTTGATCCATCTTGAGTTAATCTTTGTATAAGGTGTGAGATGGTAATCCTCTTTCACTCTTCTACATATGGCTATCCAGTTCTCTAGGCACCATTTGTTGAATAGGCCACTCTCTCCCAGTTGAGAGGGTTTGGTGGCTTTATTGAATATTATATGGCTATATATATGAGGTTCTATATCAGAACTTTCAATTCGATTCCATTGGTCTGTGTGTCTCTCCTTATGCCAATACCATGCTGTTTTCACTACTGTAGCTTTGTAGTATGTTTTGAAATCAGGAAGTGTGATTCCTCCACTTTCATTTTTCTTTTTCAGTATGTCTTTGGCTATTTGGGGCCTCTTTCCTTTCCAAATAAATTTCATAGTTAGTTTTTCTAGATCCTTAAAGAAGGCTGTGTTGATTTTTATTGGGATTGCATTGAAGGTGTAGATCAATTTTGGTAGGATAGACATCTAATAATGTTCAGTCTTCCTATCCATGAACAAGGAATATTCTTCCATTTATTTAGGTATTCTTTGATTTCCTTGAACAGTCTTGTATAGTTCTCGGTGTATAAGTTTTTACCTGTTTAGTTAAATTTATTCCTAAGTATTTGATTTTTTTATTTACTATTGTGAATGGTATTTGTTTCTTGATTTCCTCCTGATCTTGCTCATTATTGGTGTACAGAAATGCTACTGATTTTTGCCCATTGATCTTATAACCTGCGACTTTACTAAACACATTTATGAATTCTAGAAGCTTTGTTGTAGAGCTCTCAGGGTTTTCTATGTATAGGATCATGTCATCTGCAAATAATGAAATTTTGATTTCTTCCTTTCCAATTTGAATGCCTTTTATGTCTGGTTCTTGCCTCAGTGCTCAAGCAAGTACTTCTAAGACAATATTAAATAGGAGCGGAGACAATGGGCATCCTTGTCTTGTTCCTGAGTTTACAGGGAAGGATTTTAGGATTTCGCCATTGTAAACAATGTTGGCTGTTTTTCATATATACTATTTATCATGTTCAAAAAATTTCCTTGTATTCTGATCTTTTGGAGTGTTTTTATCAAGAAAGGGTGCTGTATTTGTCAAATGTTTTTTCTGCATCTATAGATATAATCATGTGATTTTTTTCCCCCTTCAATCTGTTTATATGGTGTATTACATTGATTAATTTTCTTATTTTGAACCATCCTTACATACCTGGAATAAATCCCACTTGGTCGTGGTGTATAATTCGTTTAATGTGTTGTTGAATACGATTAGCAAGTATTTTGTTAAGTATTTTTGCATCTAGGTTCATTAGAGAAATTGGTCTGTAATTTTCCTTTCTTGTGGTGTCTTTGTTTGGCTTTGCTACTAGGGTAATGTTGGCATCATAGAAGGAGTTCAGCAATGTTCCTTCTGTTTCATTTTTTGGAATATTTTCAGCAGGATTGGTGTTAGTTCTTTCTGGAATGTTTTACAGAATTCACCTGTGAAGCCGTCTGGCCCTGGGCTCCTCTTAGTTGGGAGATTTTTAATGACTGATTCTATCTCTTTGCTTCTGATTGGTTTGTTAAGATCATCCATTTCTTCGTTCGTCAATATGCGCCACTTCTGTGTTTCTAGGAATTTGTCCATTTCCTCTAAATTGTCATTTTTGTTGGAATACAGTTTTTCAAAGTATCCTCTTATGATAGTCTTTATTTCTGTGGGGTCGGTGGTGATATCGCCTTTCTCATTTCTTATTTTGTGTATTTGCATCTTCTCTCTTTTTCTCTTTGTTAGTCTTGCTAAAGGTTTGTCAATTTTGTTGCTCTTCTCAAAAAACCAGCTCTTGGTCTTGCTTATCTTTTCAAGTGCTTTCTTATTTTCTATTTCATTTAGTTCTGCTCTTATCTTTGTTATTTCCTTTCTTCCTCTTCCTGTTGGGTTACTTTGTTGTTGTTTTTCTAATTCCTCCAAATGTGAAGTTAGTTCTTCAATTTTTGCTCTTCTTTTTTGATATATGAATTTATGGCTATAAATTTCCCTCTCAGTACTGCTTTTGCTGCATCCCATAAATTTTGGTATGTTGTGTTATCATTATCATTTGTTTCAAGGTAGTCATTGATTTCTTTTGAGATTTCCCCTTTGACCCACTGTTTTTCTAAGAGTGTGCTGTTTAATTTCCAAATCGTGGTGTGAAATCTGGGCCTCTGTCCCTTGCAAACTTCCAGCTTCACTCCACTGTGGTCAGAGATATTGTTTTGTATGAATTCAATCTTTCTGAATTCATTAAGCCTTTCTTTATGGCTTAGCATATGGTCTATCTTGGAGAATGATCCATGTGCGCTTGAGAAAAATGTATATCTTGCTGTGTTTGGGTGTAATGATCTATATATGTCTATTAGATCCAGCTCTTCTAATATACTGTTCAAATGTTTTGTTTCTTTAATGATTCTCTTTTGAGATGTTCTGTCCAGAGTTGATAGTGGTGTATTAAAATCCCCCACTAAAATTGTAGATGCATCTATTTTTTTCACTTAGATTTTCCAGCGTTTGCCTCATGTATTTAGAGGCACCCTTATTAGGAGCATAAATATTTATGATTGTTCGATCTTCTTGAAAGATTGTCCCTTTCACTAAAATGTAGTATCCTTCTTTGTCTCTCACAATTGTTTTGCATTTAAAGTCTATTTTGTCTGATATTAATATAGCTACTCCTGCCTTTTTTTGGTTATTGTTTGTGTTTGCTTGTATGATTGTTTTCCAGCCATTCACTTTCAACCTCCATGAGTCTCTGGGTCTAAGATGTGTCTCTTGTAGACAGCATATAGATGGGTCATATTTCCTTATCCAATGTCCCAGTCTGAATCTTTTGATAGGTGAGTTTAATCCATTAACATTCAGTGTTATTACTTCCAAGGAATTATTTGTGTTAGCCATATTTTGATTGGATTTGTGTTCATCATATTTTTTTGGTATTTTTTTCCTTCTATTTTTGTCTTTTTTGTTGCTCTGACACTTTTCTCCAACTCTGCCTGTCCTGTTTTTTCCTTTCTTCCTGCAGAACTCCCTTTAGAATTTCTTGAAGGGGAGGTTTCTTGTTGGTATACTCTTTCAGTTTCTGTTTGTGAATATTTTGAACTCTCCATCATTTTTGAATGCTAGTTTAGCTGAATAGAGTATTCTTGGTTAGAATTTTTTTTTCCTTTAGTACCTTGACTATATCATACCACTGCCTTCTTGCCTCCATGGTTTCAGATGAGAAATCAGCACTTAATCTTATGGAGCTTCCCTTGTATGTGATGGTTTTCTTTTTTCTTGCTGCTTTTAGAATTTTCTCTTTGTCTTGAGCATTGGATAATTTGACAAGTATATGTCTTGGGGTGGGCCTGTTGGGGTTTATGACCAGTGGAGTGTGCTGTGCTTCTTGGATATGTACATCTGTCTCTTTCAGTAGATTTGGGAAGTTTTCAGCCATTATTTCCTGCAACACTCCTTCTGACCCCTTTCCCTTCTCTTCTCCTTCTGGAATGCCTATAATACGTATTTTTGAGCGTTTTGCATTATCATTCAGGTCTCTAAGCCCTAGCTGGATTTTTTCTATCTTTTTATCGACCACTTCTACTATCTGTTTGATTTCTGATGTACTGTCTTCCACATCACTAATTCTCTGCTCTGCCTCTTCTACTCTGCTGATATATGCCGCAAGTATATTTTTGATTTCTTGAACTGTGGTGTTCATTTCCATCATATCTGTTGTCTTTTTGCATATGTCTGCAATTTCCCCTCCAAGTGTTGTTTTCATGTTGTTAACCTCTTCCTTTACTTCATCAAATTTGTCATTGATAAATGTTCTGAGATCTTTCATTGCTTGTGTGAAGTTCTGCTCCCCTTCCTGATTTTTGGCTTGTTGATTGGATTCAGCCATGTTTTCCTGATTACTGGTTTGGTTTGTAAATTTTTGTTGCTGTCTGGTCATCATTTTTTACTTGATGGGTTTAATCAGTTCCTTAGTTTCTTTGTCTAGTCTTGGAGATTAATTAGCTGTTGTTTTTGCATAAGTGTTATATCTTCTCTTTGTCACTTTGTTCTTCTTATTCTACTTTCTTATTGCTGGTTAAGTTCACTTTAAAGGAAAGTATTAGTGCCGGGGAAAGGCAATTGTGTAAGCAAGGAAAAAGTGTAAAGTAGTATTGGTGATATATGTTAACAAAGCAAACAATATGAGATCTGGGAGGATGGAGATTAGATTCATGTAAATTGTGTAGAGTTATAGCAGTAGGTAGAGTACCTATAATGAGGTAGATGACTGAATATGGGAGGAATATGGTATGAACTAAAAAGCTATTGTTTTTGTGAGAGAGGGAAAGAGAAAAGAAAGGTAATAGTTTCAAGAGTGGATAACAGACAGAAAACAAGACAAAATTATTAGAAATTAAGAGTTAGACAGTTTGTGGATCAAAGAAAGGGGGTGGAATATAGGAGAGACAGTAGATGACGCAGGATATCAAGATGTAGGGGAAAGGGGATAATGTAGATATCCAAAATCTATTCGCACAGAAATGAGGCAGTGGAGGATGAGGAAACCCAGCAAACATGAGGTGTTTCCTGCAGCACCTATTGTATAGTTAAGATAAAATAGAAGAAGAAGAAGATGGAGGATGAGAGAGAGAGAGGAAAAAAAAGACTTTGGGGGATATTCTGGGAGAAAAGACTAGGGGATAATCCAATGTTAGCAATCAGAACATTAAAAAAATAAAATAAAAAATAAAAATAGAATAAAAACAAAAACAAAACAAAACAAAAAAGAAAAAATGCAAACGTTGAGGACTAGGACATTCAAGGACCTCAGATGGACCTCAGGGTGTGATGGATTCAGGGATGCAAAGTGTGAGATATTGAGGACTCAAGAGGTGTGAGTCTCTGGGGTGTGGACCACCAGGGTTTAGGGGACTCAGACCTGGCAACCTCAAGTCCAGTTAACAGGAAGCCTGGGAGCACCACAGTGCATCACAGCCTTCAGGGATCCCCGCAGGTGGGTGCCAGCCCTATGGGTGAGGTCACATCCACAAGCTCTATCCTGTGTTCTGTACCCCACAATTCACTCACTCACTGGGGCCTATTCTGTGGCTAATCACCAATTGACTTCAGGACCCCTCCCACCCTGTGATCCCCCAGAATGGCCACCTGGGGGTGCCTCTAGGCTGCAGCCAATTTAATGACTCAGATCAATAGCCAGGTCCAGGGAGGCTCCAGCCAGAAATGCTTATAACAGAGTCCAAACCCAAAATTCCCAGGCTTCACAAAATATTCCCGTAATCAGCTTCCAAATGTCTCCCACCCTGCCAGACCCTGGTGGCGTCTCTTTATTGCTATCACTTTAAGTCCACTGTAGATCAGCAGCCAGGTTTGGGGGGGCATGGCTCTAGGTGGAAGCGCTATTGTTTGTGTCCACAATCAAAAATGCCCCCCCGCTTTGCCATAAAACTCCCGTTTGTCTCCCCAAATCGGTCTGCAAGCGCCTTCTGTCCTATTAAGCCCCCAATAGGCCACTCAGGGCTTATGAATTCCCCAGTACTACAGAGCCTCCAAAAAAAAAAAAAAAACAACAGCCACGGCAGCTCCACCCACCCAAGGAGGGAACTTTCCGCGTGCAGCCGAGACCGCCGTGTATATTTTATAGACGTATTTTCTCTGTTACCTTCCCACAAAATCAATGTCCAGATGCCTCCTGACCTGCAAAAATCCTGAAACAGCCTGGTCCCCAAGAGCCTCCAACACTGCCCAGTGGCTTCTTTGCAGGAGATATTATCAGGTAAGCTCACTCAGCCACCATCTTGCCCCACCCCGGAAGAACTCTTATCATTGATGGAATTCAGGGGCCACCAGAGGTTTTGAGGAATGGGAGAGGGAAAAATAGGTGTAACATAGGGGCATTTTGGGGACATTATATTTGTCCTACAGGACATTGCAGTGACACATACAGGCCATTGTATATTTTGTCATAACTTACAAAATTGTGTGGGTCAGAGTGTAAACTATAATGTAAATTGTAGTCCATTGTTAGTAGCAATACTTCAGTATGTTTTCATCAATTGTAACAAATGTACTACACTAATGAAGGATGTTTTTAATGTGGAAAGTGTAGGAGGGTAAGGGGGGGACATATGGGAATTCCTTATATGTTTTGTGTAACATTTATGTAATCTAAATCTTCTTTAAAATTAAAAAAATGTAAAATAAAGAAAAAATAAAAGTAAAACCGAGGCTTTTATAAGCAAAGATGCCTTACATGGAATCTTCACCATCATTCAAATACATTACTTTCAGTGAATTTAGCCATCAAATTTTGTAAAGATAGAAAAGACCCTTTGCTCTACTAATTACTGTTTGCCCCTTTCACTTGACAAAGTTTTTCAAGACTCTATGTAAGTTTTTTTTTTTTGTCTGATATTCTATAATACACAGTATAGTTTCTGGTACTAGAAGTGTGTTTTGTCTGAAAAATGGAGCCACCTCAAATATGCTGGGAGTAAAGGGTTTGATATGGGAATTAGGCCTTACAACTATGTGGGAGGAACTGAGGCAGGGAAGGTCTGGACAGGCAGCCAGGAGATGAGCAAAACAATCCTCTTCAGAAAACTGGAGCAGTGAGGGAAGCTAGAGTGAACAAAATGGCCAAGTATCCAAGGCCTCTGGACACCATGACCTCTTAAGAATGATGGCTTAGCTTTCCAAACCCCATGCACATTCCTCCCACTGGCAGCAATCCAATACTGGAGTATATAGGAAGGAGCATTCTGGGAACCATGGTTCCCAGACTTGGCAGTGAGAGGTGGTACTGCCAAGATGACTGTAGGTAATCCAGAAAATCAATTGCACAATGAAAAAAGAAACTTCATTTACTGAAAATGGGTCTATTTATTGTAACTGATAACTGGTGTACCTGCTAACAGAATGAATTCAGTTTAGCTAACTTTTTATTTTGTGAAGAACAAAATATCAGCTGAAGCATTTATGAAATCTTTTCCATCAGATTTTAAACATAATTTTGCAACAAAGGAAGTCCTGTTTTTAATATCAAAGGCAGTCTCCCTGCCTTACTGTCTTGTTGATCAAGGTGAGACAATGGCAGTGTTTTGAGTGATATTGGGCTTCCTTGTCTTGTTTCTGATCTTAGACGGAAAGGTTTCAACATTCCCCACTGACTACAATGTTGCTGTGGGCTTTCATATATGCCTTTTATCAGAGTGAGGAAATTTATTTATATTCGTATCTTTTGAAGTGGTTTTTATCAAGAAAGAGTGCTGGATTTTGTCAAATGCCTCTTCTGAGATGATTATGCATTTTGTTTTCCTTCAGTTTGTTAATTCAGCATATTATGCTATTTGATTTTCTTATGTTGAGTCAACCTTGCATACCAGGAAGAAATTGCACTTGGTCATTATGTATAAGTCTTTGATAATGCTGCTAGGTTTGATTTGCAAGTATTCTGTTGAGTACTTTTGCATCTATGTTCATTAAACAGATGGGCCTGTAATTTTCTTTTCTTGTAGTGTCTTCGTCTGGCTTTGATATTAGGGTGATATCGACTTAATTAAAAGTGTGGGGTTATTTTCCCTCCTCTTCAATTTTTTGCAAGAGGTGAAACATAATTGGTGTTAATTATTTTGGAAATGTTTTGTAGAATTCACCTCTGAAGTCATCTGGTCCTGGGCTTTTCTTTTGTGGGAGATTTTGATGACAGATTCAGTCTCTTTAAATGTGATTGGTTTTGATAAGTCCTTGAATTTCTTATAGTGCCAGAGAAGATTGTGCATTTCTAGGAATTTTACCATTTCTAGGTTGTCTAGTTTGTTGGCATACAGTTTCTCATAATATCCTCTTATGATAATTTTTATTTCTGTGGGGTCAGTCATTACTTCCCTCTTTTCATTTCTAATTGTATTTATAAGCCCCTTTTTGTTTTGTTAATCTTCCTATGGATTTGTCATTTTACTGATCTTCTCAAAGAACCAGCTTTTTAAAAAATATGAGTAAATGTACTTTATTAATTATTGCAGAACATAATAGTTTTTGTATTATCCAACTAAACAATTAGGAAATTTACAGAGTAGCTTGAATTCAATAGCTTGTTTCAATTGTTTGCCCATTTCAGGTTTTTAAGATGATACAATTTTTTCTGATACTTCTTTTAATTTTGTAAAAAGAATTATTTGTTATCATATTATTTTTAAATTATCTTTTTTTAATGTTAATAGATCACACAAAATGTTACATTAAAAATCATAAGAGGTTCCCATATACCCCACTCCCAAATCCCCACACCATCATTTTGTAAATTGTAATTTTTGAAGATATATAGATCACAAAACATGTTACATTCAAAAAATATTAAGAGGTAAACATATAGCCCCCACCCACCCCATCCCACTGCTACCACAGCAACAACTCTTTCATCATTATGGCACCTTTATTGCATTTGGTGAATACATTTTGGAGCACTGCTGCACCACATGGATAATAGTTTACATTGTAGTTTACACTCTGCCCCAGTACATTTTGTGTGAAATATTAACTTGAGAAAAAGATAATGAAAAAATAAAATAAAATATTAAAAAAATAAAGTAAAAAATAAATTGTGGTATTAAAAAATGAAAAATATCATAAAATTTTGTTTTTGACATTTGGCCTTTCATCACTATAATTGGTGTTACCTTGCATGTAAAGTGGCAAGGAAATCTCTTCCATTCCTTCCTCAGTGTCTACATCCTTTTTTATTTTTAATTTTGTCTTCAAAAAAGTTTTAGATCACAGTAAATTCACATATAAAATATAAGGGACTCCAATATAGCCAACATCAAACACTTTACCCCTATCCCCAGCAATGATCTTTTTATATGTGGTTGTTATGTTTGCTACAGGTGATGTACACATGTAGAAACATAGCAACTAACCGTGGTTACATTTGGGTTTACATTATGGTTTATAGTTTAGACTATATACTTTTCTAAATTGTTTGTCTTTCTTTTTTTATTTACATTTTTTCCTTTCTTGACTGTATTTTTTGAAGATACATAGATCACAAAAAATGTTAAATTAAAAAATATAACAGGTTCCCATATAACCCACACTCACCCACCCCACTCCTCCCACATCAACAACTGCCTTCATCATTGTGGCACATTCATTACATTTGGTGAATACATTTTGGAGCACTGCTGCGCTGCATGGATTATAGTTTACATTGTAGTTTATAGTCTCCCCCAGTCCATACAGTGCATTATGGCAGGATATATAATGTCCAGCATCTGTCCCTGCAATATCATTTAGGAGGACTCCAAGTAATTAAAATGCCCCTCATCACATCTATTCATCCATCTCCCTGTTCTCAGGAATTAGCATGACCACTTTCTTCACATCAATGTTACAATTTGTTCCATTACTAGCCACAATTGTTCTATAATAGATTCGCAGTTAATCAATTCTAATGCATATTAATTTCTTCCATCCTGTGGACCCTGGATTAGAGATGTTCACTCCACCTCTGTATCAAGAGGGGGCTTAGATCCCACATGGCTGATTGGTACAAATCTCCTGCTTGCAGTTGCAGGCTCTCTTGGATCCCCTGTGTGGTGGTTTACCAACTTCATCTCCCTGTTAGCAGGCCTGGTTAAGACCAAGGAACCAAAGCGTCTGAGTTGCAACCCTCCTGAGGCTCAGGGCCCAGCTGGAAAATGACCAGCCCAGGGCTTCAAGTCTCCTGGGCATAACCAACCCAGTGCCAAAAAAAAAGGTCCAGTAAAAGTGACAAGAGAGGCATGTGTAGAAAGGTCCAGTTGAGTCCAAATCCATCACCCTCAGGAACCCAAATTACAAATTAGAGACCACTGACAAGACACTGAAGTTCAGAGCCATCTGCCATGACCAGAGAACTTGTGTGTCTCCATAGCCCTCAGGAGAACCAGTATCTGGGGTTGTATCTACTTTGGCTGTCTCTGGGATCCTGCTGACGGGTGCATAAGCATGAACCCTCTGATGACCTCCTGACACTTTTTTTTTTCATTTTTTTCTTCTTTATTTTATTTTAAATGTTATATTAAAAAAAAGTGAGGTCCCCATATACCCCCCACCCCACCCACACCACCCCTCCCACATCAACAAACTCTTCCACCATTGCAGCACATCCACCACACCCAGAGAATACATTCTGGAGAACCGCTGCAGCACATGGACAGTGGTCCACATTGTAGTCCATACTCTCCCCCAGTCCACCCATTGGGCCATTACAAGACACACAATGTCCAGTATCCATCCCTGCAGCACCACCTAGGACAACTCCAAATCCTGAAAATGCCCTCAAAGTATATCTCTTCTTCTCTCTCCCAACCATCAGCAGCCACCGTGGCTTCCCTCTCCACATCACTACTACAATTTTTTTCCCTTACTAATCACAATAGTCCCCCAGCAGAAGATTTAGCCATTTAAATTCATTTGTGTATACCATTGCCTCCTTCTTTCAGGGTCATTTTATAGTTGCATCATCAATTAATGATTGGTAATAATCCCTTGGTGGCAGGGAGGTTCATCCCTGAGAGTTATGTCACACACTGAGAGGAAGATAATACATTTACATGCTGAATTTGGCTTAGAGAGTAGCCACATTTGAGCAATATGAAGGCCCTCAGGAGGTAACTCTTAGGCACCATATATCTCTAGGCTTAGTTGAAATTTCAGACACACAGATCATAAGCATAGTCATCAGTATCAAGGGCTCATCATTGGACCATCCTTCTTCACTGTGATGGAAACTGAGGCATAGTGGTCTCACAAAGAGAGATGTGCTGTTTCCATGGCTACACTTTTAAAATAGGAATGCAGCAATTAAGTCTTTTGGGTCAACAGGACAAAGCTGTCTGGGGCAGGGAGAAATACAAGCAAACACACTTTGCAGTTTGAAAGGAATACTAAATCTTTGTATTCTGAGATAAGTTCTTTAATTTGTGAGTATTGTTAATGTGTAGTTAACACTGCTTGTTATCTCGATAGCTTGAGTATATATAATGACACATGTAGAAAATAAAGTTGTCTGAGGAGTCATTACTTGCAGACCCCCTGATCCCAGCTCGCTCATTCTTTCTCTTTATTTCCTTCCCCCTTTTCTCTCTCTTTCATTCCTGATACCCTCTGGGTCCAAATCTCCAACACACTCGTCATTGCCCTTGCACTTGGAGAATTGTTGCTGTTCCATTGGGGAATGTGACAAAGCTTCCCTTGCTAGGAACTCAGTACTCCCTCAGTTGCCATTTGTAACTGTAACTTCTATGAAAATATTCAATGAATATCAGAAAATGTTTATGCACGCTATATACATGCCCTAGAGAACTCCCTCCCAACCATGTGCCCCCATCAATAACACCCCACACCAGTGTTCCTCCACTACCATAGTTGTATCCCTCTGCGATCCAAAACTTCTTCAAAAATGAAGCCTAATATATTGTCAAATTCAATTAATAGGAAATTGAAATACAAAGGATTGGTTTAAAGTTAGAAAAAGAATAAATACTAAATTTAAAAAAGCTAAAATAAAGTAAAAAATGAATTGGGGTATTAAAAATGAGAAATATCATAAAACTTTGTTTTTGATATTTTGCCTTTTGTCACTGTAATAGGTGTTGCCATATATATACAGTAACAAGGCAGTTTCTTACATTCCTTCCACAGTGTCTCCATTCTTTTTGTTTTAATTTTGTCTCCAAAAATGTTTTAGATCACAGTAAGGTCACATATACTATATAGGGGACTCCCATATACCCAACATCAAACTCTTTCCCCCCTCCCTAGAAATGATCTTTTTACATATTCATGCTATATTTGCTGTAGCTGATGTACAGATATTGAAACAAAGCTACCAAATATGGTTTCATTTTGGTTTACATTATGGTTTATATTTTAGACAGTTCAATTTTCTAAAATTTTTTTATCATTATGGTTTATATTATGGTTTACATTTTAGCCTATAGACTTTTTTACATTTTTGGTGTAATATAACATGACATATATCCATCATTGCACAAACTTGTGGAACACGTCCACTACCCCCCATTTACCTTGCTTCCATCTATTCTGCTCCTCCTTCCCCCTCCCCTCAGGACCCACAGTGACAACCAAGCTTCACTACTTGAAGGACCAGATTCACAGAAACTTGCATCAATGCTGAGGGTTTGACACACTAAACTGTCCTCCCCCATTGGCAGCCACCAATTCTTTCTAGAGGACCCTTACTTCTGTTTGAGTACATCAGGCCTCCCCAGGATGGGGGTACCCCTTCCCACACATTGATGGGTCTCCACCCAATGATACTACACACTATGACAAGATGAGCACTCACACACTCCCTAGAAGTCTGCCCCTGTGCCAGATGCCTCCCATTAAGCACCTTAAACAGGTAACCATTCCTTATTATATTTTTTAAAGAGTTTTCTCATCATTATAGATTCAACCACATACCCGACAATCTCCCATGATCATCTGTTATCCCAGCCCTCCCTCCAATCTCTTGGACCATCTGACTCATTCTCCCAACCCTAACCTCCATCAAGTCTACAAAGCCCCACCCAATAGTATTCCTATGTCCCCATCTTATCCCTTCTGTGTGCAACTCCTTAGCACCACTTTATCATAGATTTCACTGATATAGGCATCAGCTTACAAACTTCCTTTCCCTCCCAATTTCCTGTAAGCCTATCATTCAGTCTCTAGCTCTCTGAGACAGCTTGGTTTGCTTATTTCTTATCAGAAAGGTCATGCAGTATTTGTCCTTCAATGCCTAGCTTGCTCACTCAACATAAGGTCTTCAAGATTCATCCATGTTATCCAATGTGTTTGTACTCTATTCCTTCTTATAGCTGAGTAGTATTCCATTATATGCATATACCACATTTTGTTTATCCATTCTTCTGTTGATGGGCATTTGGATTGATTTCAAATTTTGGCAATAGTAAATAATGCTGCTATGGACATTGGTGTGCATATATCACTTTGTGTCCTTGTTTTCAGTTCTTCTTGGTACATATCCAGCAGTCAAATTCCTGGGTCATATGGCAAATCTATAGCTACTTTTTTGAGAAAATGCCAAACTGTCTTTCAGTATGGCTGCATCCTTCTGCATTTCTACCAGCAAAGGATAAGTGTGGCCATACCGCCACATCATCTGCAACACTTGTAGTAGTCAGTTTTTTAAATAGCCCCCAGTGTTATGGGAGTAAGATGATATCTCATTGTAGTTTGGATTTGCATTTCCCTAATAACTAATGATTTCAATTATCTTTTCATGTGATTTTTAGCCATTTGTCTTTCTTCTTTGGGGAAGCATCTGTTCAAATCTCTTGCCCATTTTTTTAAATGAACTGTTTTTCTTTTTATATTTGAAATATAGGATTTCTTTATATTTGCAGGATATCCACCTCCTATCAGATATATGTTTACCAAATATTTTCTCCCATTGGGTAGCCTATCCTTTCACTTTCTTGAAAAACTCCTTCAGGCACAAAAGGCTTTAATTTTGAGAAGGAACCATTTATCTTCTTTTGCTGCTCGTGCTTTGGTTTGAACTCCATGAAGTCATTTCATATTAAAAGGTCTATAGATGCTTCCCTACATTGGTTCCCAAGGTCTTTATGGTCTTGGCTCCTATTTTTAGGTATTTGATCTATATTGAGTTGTTTTTTGTGTAAGGTGTGAGACAGTAATCCTCTCATTCTTTTGCATGTGGATATCCATGCATGGGGTTTGGCAGGTACATGTTTGAAACTACAATGTTGGGAATGCTCTTTTGGCAATATGGCAAATGAGGGTTACTGATTTAAGGTGTTGAATGTGTGAGACATTTGGGGAAGGGTGTGCTTTGGGCAAGCTTCCAGGGAGTGTGTGAGTGTTCCTCTTGCCATAGTGTGTTATATCTGTGGTTGGAGACCCAAATAATAGCAGCAGGTGATGGAATCCCATCTAGGGGAAGCCCACCATGTTCTCAAAGAGAAGGATCATCTCTCAAAAGCATGGGTGGTCCCTAATAAGTAAGGACAGACCAGTGTGTCAAGCCCTCAATATTGTTGCAAGTAACTCTGAATCCTGCAAAGAGTGAAGCCTGATGGTTATCAGGAGTTCTGAGGGGAAGGGAAGGGAAGGGAGATATAGAACAGATGAAACAGGGGGCATTTTGGGGCTGATGGAAGTTCTACATGATCTTGCTATGATGGATGCAGACCAGGTTAAATTACATAAAAATTTATAAAAATGTATGGTCCATCAGTGTGGCATATTCTATTCCTCTCTCCTCCTCCCCTCAGGGCCAACAGGGACAACAAAGCTTCACTGCATTGTTGCTGTGGGAGGAGTTGGGGGAGTGGGATATATGGGAATCTATTAAAAATTTTAATGTAACATTTTGCGTGATCTATGTATCTTTTTTAAAAGACAATAAAAACTTTGCTAAAAAAAAGTGTCAGGTCCAAAATGTAAACCAAAATGTAAATCATTGACTTCGGTTAGTAGCTATGTTTCAGTATTTGTACATCAGTTGTAACAAACGTGTCATCCACATATAAAATATTATTAAGTGGGGAAGGAGGAAAAACAGGGAGGATGTTGGGCATAGGGGAATCTCCTGTATTTGGTACATGATTTTCTGTAACCTAAAACTTCTTTGAAGACAAAATAAAAAAAGTAAGACACTGGGGGAACAAAGAGAAGAAAATGTCACTGTACATATAGGACAACAGATGTTACGGTGATGAAAGAAAAATTTCAAACATTTTAAAAATGTTTTTTCATTATTTTTATCACATTTTAAAATTTTTATTTAAAATTTTAAAAATAGTATTTCTTATTTTTGAAACTATCATTATTTCATTCTCATATCAATTAGATTTTACTCTTTTATTGCTTTTTGAAGAAGTTTTGGATTGCAGAAGAGTTATAACTGTGGCAGGGGAGGATCATTGGCTAGGGATATCAGCGATGGGGGATACATGGGGGGAAGCTCACCTGGATATACATATAAAGCATATAAATGTGTTCAAATGTTCATGGGGGCATTGTCATGGTGCATGAAGATTCATGAATAACTGGAGGAATGTCCATTTCCCTTCCCGGGGATCTCTGTTACATTCTCTAATGGAACAGCTAGAATCCCTTGAGTACAGGGGCAATGACTAATGAAGAAGGATGGTCCATTGATTGGCTTTTGATATTGATTACTGTATTATGAAATTTTCCTCTTGAAATGGAAACTTAGCCTAGTATTATAGGTTGCCTAAGAATTGCTTCTTGGAAGCCCTTTTGTTGCTATTATGTGGCTCCTCTCTAAACTGAACTCAGCATATAAATATATCACCTTCCTCCCAGCATAGTAAATGACTCCTGTGAGTGAGCCTCCCTGGCATTGAGGGATTACTACCAAGCAACAACCAGCATCCAAATGGGAAAAGACCTTGACCAAAAAGTGGGAAAGGTAAAGACAAATGAGTTTATATGGCTAAGAGGCTTCAAGCTGAGTTGGGAGGTCATTCCAGAGGTTGTGCTAATGCATGCCTCAGCAGGATCTCATTGACTGGAACGTAGATATTACCACAAATAACTGGGCTCTTCTGGGTGCTGGAGATATCTCGACACTAAAAACAGTGTAGATAGCTCAGGAGCTTTGTGCCTTTTAAGTGTGCCCTATTTTGGGGTTTGTACTCCCCAGTGTGACACAGATGGACTCAGTTGTGTTTTCCCTACACATGGCTTTTCTGTCCTTCTATATAGTACTATAGAGTTAGTACTAGAGTTGTTAGGTATATGCCCAAGAGACTTAAATCTTTGGTCTGTCCATGTGCCAGCTTGGCTCTGAATCTCAACAGAGTTGAAACACCTACACTCTAGTCCATTGTTCTTACCCAGGAGAGCCAGCAAGTAGATGATGATGGACACCACCATACCAAGGAACTGAGAGAGTCTAAAATTGCAAACAAGTGAGCCCCATTCATAGGCCCTATGGGATCACAGCTCTGTCTCAATTAGAGGTGGATTAGGCATCACCATTCCAAAATCTTCAGGATTGTAGAATGTACTATGGACTAAAGTAGACATAGTGTTATTCTACTATAGACTTATTGGGATTCAACAGTAGAAGAAATTATATTACTGATGTGCAGGCCATGTCCACTAAAGGTTCTGAGGTCAGGGAAAGGGAAAAAGAGGTGACTACAGGGACATTTTGGGGACTTGGGAATTGTCCTGAATGACATTGCAATGACAGATATAAGCTATTTATATATCTTGCCATAACCTACAGAACTGGGTGGGAGAATATGTAAGGCACAATGTAAATTTTAATCCATGCTTAGTGGCAATGCTCCAAAATGTGTTCATCAATTACAATGAATGTACTACACTAATGAAGGATATTGTTAATGGAGGAAAGTGTGAACAGTGTGGGGAGTGGGGCATATGGAAATCCCCCATATTTTTAAAGTAATACTTATGTAATCTAAATATCTTCTAAAAATAAGTAGACTTAAAACAGAAATTAATAAAGGGAACAGCTAGTCAAAAATAGGAAATAAGAATGGTGAGGCAAAAGCTGATACAATAAAATGGAAGATAGTTCTTTGTTTAAAAAATGGGGTATCGGGTATATGGGGATCTCTTATGTTTTTTAATGTCACTTTTTTGTGATCTATATATCTTCAAAAAATACACTTAAAATAAATAAAATAAAATTTAAAAATCTGAATACAGTCGACTAATAAAAATGTAAATAAATGAGGACTGCTTATTGTTTGAAGAATTCACCAGAACCCCAAAATTGGAAGACAGTGAAGTCAGCTATGTTCTCAGAAAGGTTCCAAAATATAGCAGCAGTTTGCTCATTTCCCAAAGTCCTGCCTTGTTCAGTTTCTTCTTCTCAAGATGGATATAACCTCTATTTTTCAATACTCTTTTAAAACAGTCAATAAACCACAAAAGGACTATATTCAGGGAGTCACACCCTGATTACACAGACAAAACAATCAGTGCTTCATTCTCTGGTATACATCTTCATTAGATATATATACCAGATAATTTCAAATTATAACCCTCAGATAATGTTGAATGTGTAAAACTATTGTGAAGAGAAACTATGAAGATTCCTTCATTTTTCTTTTTACTGCATTCAAAATTTCTTTTTACTGCATTGTATGTAGTATGAAATATTCCAGGTCCTGGAGATTCTTTAGGGATCCTAACAACTGGTTCTCTATAGATAAAAGGCTGGAACTTTCTGAAATAAATGTGGAACTAAAAACAAATGGAAGATAAATATGAACATTTCAGCAAGTTTAACGATGTGATGAAAGTACAACAGGTTACTGGGATGAAGAATGAAATATGGGATTGGTAGGGTAGAAGCTATATAGTACTCTCTAGAGTGGGATAAAATGTTAATAATTATCTCTATAATTGTTTTGATATGGGGGAATTATATAATAATTATAATAAATATCACAGGCCAGGACATAATTTTATTTCATTTGCCATTGAATTGCTCAAATATTTGAGAGAAATTCAAGGGTTTACTTTATTTTGACATATTTATTTTATTTTTCTCTGAATATGTTATCATGTAGCATGAAAAAAATAGCCTGAGAAAATACAAGTTCATTTAAAATTTTTTGTAAATCACATGACTAAGGAAAGGAGCCAGATATTTACTTGTTCAAACTATTTCATTGTTAATATGTGTGATGGTTAGGCTAGTATGTCAACGCAGCCAAGTAATTACCCCCAGTTATTTGGTCAAGCAAGCACTGGGCTAATTGTAATAAAAGGGTATTTATGGACTTTAGTCACCACTGACTTTGTTGCAGTGGTAAATCATAGATAACTGAATACAATTACATCAGTCAGGGAGATTGCCATCAACAATGAGTGATGCTTTATCCAATCAGTTGAATACCCTAAAAGGGGAAGTGATTCCAGCATTCAGAGAGAATTTCCCAACTCATCTTTGGACAGCCAACATTTCCCAGCAACTCATCATGGACCTTCATTGGACTTTCAATGGAGCCCCTGGTTGCAGCCTGCCTGCAGAACCTGGATTTGTGCATCCCCATGGCCACATGAGAAACTCTGATAAAATCTCTTACTATTGACAGATATCTCTTATTGATTCTGTTTCCCTAAAGAGCCCTGATTAATACACTATTTCATTATTAATATGCCTTGAGGGAAGTAGGTCAAATAGATTTTGTAATAAACTTTAAATTTTAGAACAGTTTTAGATATACAGACTGTTTTGAAGATATTACACAGTTCCCATATATCACACATGCAATTTTACCTGTTAGCATCTTACATTAGAGTGGTACATTCATTATGATTAATGAACTAATATTGATATATTGTAATTTAATAAAATTTATTTTTAAAGAAAAAATAAAAATTAATACACTCAGCTGACACTCTACTCAATGAAGAAACCGTGAACGCTTTCCCACTAAGATCAGGAACAAGATAAGGATGACCACAGTCACCACTATTATTCAATATTGTGCAAGAAGTTCTAGCAAGAGCTATTAGGTAAGGAAAAAAAACACTAGAATAGGAAAGGGAAAAAGAAAACTTTCACTATTTGAGGATGACATTATTGAAAACATGGAAAGCCCTGAAAAATCTACAACAAAACTTCTAGAGATTAAAAAAAAACAAGTTCAGTAAAGGGGCAGGTTATAAAATGAACACAGAAATCAGTAGCATTTCTGTATATTATTAATAATCTCAGGATGAGACAGCAAATAGATGGCTCAAATTTTCTGTCCTGCAAGTTCCACTAATTTTCTATGCATGCTTTGAAATTCTTTGTGCTCATCTAATATCTTCTTTTTTTATTTTTTATTTCTTTAAAAGATATTTAGATTACATAAATGTTACATAAAAAAAATAGGGGATTCCCATATGACCTGCTCCCACACTGCCCACCCTTGCTCTCATTAACAACAACTTTCATTAGTGTGGTACCTTCATTGCAATTGATGAACACATTTTAATTATTGCCACTAAGCATTAATTATAGTTTACATTGTAATTTACACTCTCACACAATTCTGTAGGTTGAGGCAGGATATATAATGGCCTGTTTCTGTCATTGCAGTGTCATTCAGGACAATTCCCAAACCCCAGAAAAAGTTCCTGTGTTACACTTGTTTTCCATCTCCTTGTCCTCAAAACCTCCAGTGACCACTGCCTTCACATCAATAATATAATTTCTGCCATTGCTAGAATCTTAATAACTTTATAGTAGAATACCAGTAAGTCTTCTCTAGTCCATAGTCCATTCCCCAATCCTGAAGATTTGGGGATGATGATGCCCACTCCAACTCTAATTGAGATGGGGCTTCAGTTCCACATGGCTGATGGTTTGGACTCTCATGGTTGCAGTTGTAGGTTCTCTTCATTCCTTGGTATGGTGGTTGTCCATTATTACCTCCTTGTTAATTGTCAAGGGAGAGTCCAATGAACAGGAGAGTAGGTACTGTAAATCCTTTGAGGTTCAGGGCCCAGCGGGATGGCATTTGGAAAGTCAAAACACTAAAGTCTCCTTGATATACACCTACCAACACCAGCACTGACTATAGGTTCAAATAGAAAGGACTGAAGAGACGTGTAGGGCAACAACAACTCTTTCCAATTCTGTCACACAGGGGAGCGCAAACCCTAAAGTAGGGCCCACTGTCAAGGCACTGAACTCACAAGCTGTCTACCCCAACCATATGCCTGGGTGTCTCCAGAGCCCCTAGGAGTCCCACTATTAGGGGTAGTGTGTAATTTGGAAATGAGATCTTGCTGGAACTTGTACAAGTGTAACCTCTGGAATGACCTCCCAACTCACCTTGGAGTTTTTTAGCAATATAAACTCATCTGTCTCTACTTTTTCCTCCTTTTAGTCAATGTCTTTTTCTAGTTGCATTTCTAATTGGTGCTTAGTAGTAATTCCTCAGTGCCAGGAAGACTCAACTTTAGGAGTCATGTCCCATGCTGAGGGGAAATTATTGCATTGATATGCTGAGTTTGGCTTAGAGAGAAGCCACATTTGAGCAGCAAGGAGGCCCTGGGGGTAATACTTAGGCATCCTACAATACAATGCTAAATTTAAATTTCAAGAGTAAAGGTTCATAAGACTATCATCTATATCAAGAGCCCATCAATGGACCATCCTCCTTCACTAACCCTTGCATCTGAACTTGAGGCTTCTTGCTGTTTCATCAGAATGTGGCAAAACTCTCCAGGATGGAATTTCAATACTCTTTTAGTTATTGTGTGAATATCCATCCACTGTGACTAACCTCCATTAACATTTTAACACATTTATATGCCTAATATATATGCCCATAAGAGCCTTCTCCCATTTATTCCCTTTAAGTGGCACCCCACATAACTATTCCTCCCCTGCCACCATTTAACCCTTCTGAGATCCAAAACTTCTTAAAAAATGAAGCCAATAAAACAACCAAATAAAAATTAGAAAATGGAATAATAATGATGGTTTAAAATAGGAAATAAAATATTTAAAAATTTAAAACATAAAAGTAAAACAATTCTGGGATAATAAAAAAATGAAGAATTATAAAATGTTTTGACACTTTGTCTTTCATCACTGTGAAATCTGCTGCCCTGTATGTAGAGTGACATTTTCTTCCATTTGTTCCTCCAATGTATTAATTTTTTCATTTTGTCTTCAAAGAAGTTTTAGGTCACAGCAATGTCATATACAGAATATAGGGGACTCCCATATATCAAACAACCTTCCCCTTTTCTCTGTTGCCCTATCAATAACATTTTATATGTATATGGTACATTTTTTACAACTGATGTACAAATGCTGAAGCATATCTAGTGACAATAAGTGGTTTATATCGTGGTTTATATTTTGGACTGTACACTTTTATAAGCTTTGATGAAACTTAATGTGACCTGTAGCCATCATTGCAAGATCATGTAGAACACTTTCATTGCCCTCAAAATGCTGCATGTTCCATCTATTTTATTGCTCCCTTCCCTTCCCCTCTGCACCCATAGCAACCAACAGGCTTCACTCTTTGCAGGACTAGATTCATAGTTACTTGCAACAACACTGAGGGCTTGACACACTGGTCTGTCCTCCCTTATTGGGCACCACTCATGCTCTCAAGAGACTCCCACCCCTCTGTTTGAGAATAAAGCAGACCTCCCTGGGTGGGATTCCAGCAACATCCTGCTCATTATGTCCATCTCCACCCACTAATATAACATGCTATATCAAGATGAACATTTGCACACTCCTTAGAAGTCTGTTCCTAGTGCACTTTCTCCCAAATGCACCCCCCCACATCCAATACCCTAAGCCAGTCATCCTACCATGCCCTATTGCCAAAAGAGCATTCTCAACATTGTAGTTTCAATCACATACCCACCAATCCAGGTGTTCAACTGCTTCTTCCCCAATCCTAACCCCAGTTCAATGGACAGTTCAACTCCCCATCCACAAACTACCTCCTGAAGTATCTGAACTGCCTAACCCAATAGCATTACTGCACCACTGTCATATCTGCCCACTGCATAATTACACAATTCCACCTTATCATAGATTTTACCCATGTGGGCACTGGCCACAGCCGTCTTCTCCCTTTCTATTTCATAAAAATGAATCTTCCAGACTCTAGCTCTATGAGTCTACTCAATTTTCTCAATTCATATCAGTGAGGCCATGTAATCTTTGTCTTCAGTGCCTGGCTTGCCTCATTCAACATAAGATCTTCAGGATTCATCCAAGTTATCCTGTGTTCAAATGTAATGAATGTGTCACACTAATGAAAGAGGTTGTTGATGTGGGAGGCATGGGGGACTGGGGGGTAGAATATGTTGAACTTCTTATATTTTTGTTTAAAGATCTATTTATTTATTTATTTCTCTCCCTTCCCCCTGCCCCGCACCAGTTGTCTGTTCTCTGTGTCTATTTGCTGTGTCTTCTTTGTCCACTTCTGTTGTTGTCAGCAGCACAGGAATCTGTGTTTCTTTTTGTTGTGTCAGCTCTCCATGTGGGTGGTGCCATTCTTAGGCAGGCTGCACTTTCTTTTACACTGGGCAGCTCTCCTTACAAGGCACACTCCTTGCCCATGGGGCTCCCATATGCAGGGACACCCCTGCATGGCACGGCACTCCTTGCGTGCATCAGCACTGCGCATGGGCCAGCTCCACAAAGGTCAAGGAGGCCCAGGGTTTGAACCATGGACCTCCCATGTGGTAGACAGATGCCCTAACCACTGGGCAAGTCTGCTTCCCTATATTTTTTAATGTGACATTTTTTGTGATCTATGTATCTTTAAAAAAAGTCGAGTTAAGAAAAAAATTTTTAAAAATTAAAAGTACTGTATGTATATGCACAATTTGTATGCATATACCACAATTTGTTTATCCATTCTTCTGTTGAAGAGCATTTGGGCTGATTACAACTTTTGGCAATAGTAAATAATGCCACTATGAACATTGGTGTGCATGTGTCTGTTCATGGCCTTGCTTTCAATTCTTCTGGGTATAAACCCAGCAGTGGAATTACTGGATCATACTGCAGTTCTATAGTTAGTTTTCTGAGGAACAACCATTCTGACCTCCACAAAGTTTGCACCATTCTACATTCCCACCAGCTGTGCATGAGAGTTACCATTCCTCCATATCCTCTCTAACAGTTGTAGTCCTCTGCTTTTTTAATAGCTATGAGTCTAATGGGAATAAGATGTTATAACATTATAGGATGTTTTCTTTCCCTTTATACATCTTTAATTCCTTCCTCCAAGACATTCCTTCCTTGTACTCTGTCAGGCATCTACTGATATTATTTAATTTATGTTCAATAATTTATGCAAATTTAATTATAGAATATGTACTATTATTTAGTTTCTATCATCTGGCACAGGGGCAGGCTTCTAGGGAAAGTGTGAGTGTTCATCTTGTAATAGTGTGTTATATCATTGGGTGTAGACCTAGACAATGAGAGGGAAGGTGTACCCCATTGTGGGGAGGCTTAATGTTCTCAACCATAGGGAATTGTGTATCTCCAGGGAATTGGTGGCTCCCAATGAGGGAGGACAGTTTAATGTATCAAAGCCTTAGCATTGTTTCAATTATTTGTGAATCTGGGCCTTCAAGCAGTGAAGCTTGGTTGTCACTGTGGACCCTGAGGGGAGGGGAAGAGAGGAATAAAATAGATGGAAGCAGGGGTAACTGGAGGGCAATGGAATTGTTCCACAAGTTTGTGCAATGATGGATATAAGGCATGTTAAATTTCACCAAAAATGTATAAATGTGTATAGGTTAAAATGTAAACCATAATGCAAAACATAATGTAACTAAAAATTTAGAAATTGTGCAGTCTAAAATATAAATCACAATGTAAATCAAAATGGAACAATTGGGAAGTGGCTGTGGCTCAATCAGTTGGGCTCCCATCTGCAATATGGGAGGCCCTGGCTTTACATCCCAGGGACTCCTTGTGAAGGCAGGCTCTCTCACAAGCACTGCAGAGTGCTGCCAGCCCACAAGGGCTGCAGAGGGCCAACTCAGCAAGATGACACAACAAAAAGGGAGACAAGGAAAAATCACAGGAGAGCGTGCAGTGAATGGACACAGAGAGCAGAAAACAAGCAAGCTGCAAGGGGGGGATAAATAAAAATGAAATACTAACACAGAAGAACACACAGTAAATGGACACAGAGAGCAGACAGAAAGCAAAAAGCTACAGGTAGGGGGAAATGGAACCATGTTTGGTACCTGTGTTTTAATAGTATATCAAACTGCAGCAAATATAACATGAACATGTGAAAAGATCATTGCTGCTGAAGGAGGAAAAGGGTTTGATGGTGGATATATGGGAGCCCCCTATATTGAGTAGGTGAGTTTACTGTAATCTAAAACTTTTTTGAAGACAAAATTATTATTTTTAAAAAAGGATATAGATGCTGAGGAAGAAATGAAAGAAATTACCTTTCCACTGTACATATAGGACAACACCTATTACAGTGATGAAAGGCAAAACATCAAAAACAAAGTCTTATGATAGTTTTCATTTTTAATACTCCAATTTACTTTTTACTTTATTTTAGTTTTTCTAAATTAGTATGTATTCTATTTCTAATCTTTAAAGCTATCATTACTGTTTCATTTTCCTACTAATTGAATTTGGCAATGTATTAGGCTTCATTTTTTAAGAAGTTTTGGATCACAGAGGGGTTCAACTATGGCAGGGAAGGAACACTGGTGTGGGGTGTTAGTGATGGGGGACACATGACTGGGAAGGAGTTCTCCAGGACATGTATATGGGGTATATAAAAATGTCTGAATATTCTTTGGGTATGTTCATAGGAGTTACACTTACAAATGACAACTGAGGGAGTGCTAAATTCCTAGCCAGAGGAGCTCTATCACATTCACCAAAGGGACAGCAACAATCTCACAAGTGCAAGGACAAAAACCAATGAAGAAGGGTGATCTAATGATGAGCCTTTTATAGCAATGACTATGCTTATGATCCTGAGCCTGAAATTTCAACAAGGCCTAGAGCTGCAGGGTGCCTAAGAGTTACCTCCTGAGAGCCTCCATGTTGCTCAAATGTGGCCACTTTCTAAGCCAAACTGAGAATATAAATGCACTACCTTCCCCCCAGCATGGGACATGACTCCTGGATATAAGCCTCCCTGGTGCTGAGGGATTACTACCAATCACTACTGGTGATGCAACTAGAAAAAGACCTTGAATAAAAGGGGGAATAATGGTAAAGACAAATGATTTTACATGGCTAAAAGTCTTTTAAAAAGAGTTGGAAGGTCTTCAGAGGGGTCGCACTTATGCATGCCTAAGAAAGATCCAAGAGACAGCCGAAGTAGATACTACCCCAGTTCCTGGTGCTCCTGAGGGTTATGGGGACCAACAGGTTCTGTGGTCATGACAGATGGTTCTGGATTTCACTGCCTTTTCAATGGGCCCTGCCTTGTAATTTGTATTCCTGAATGTGATGGAGCTGGACTCAGATGTGAAGTTTCTACATGTGATACTTCTATCATTTTTTCTGAACCTGTGGTTGACACTGGGGTTGGTGTATACTCAGGAGACTTGAATCTCTGTACTGGCCATGTGTGTGCTGAGCTCTGAGCCTCAGCAGAGTTGCAATTCCTACTCTCTGGTTCATTGGACTTACCCAAGTTAGCTAACAGGGAGGTGAAAATGGTCAATCACCACCCTAGGGAACTGAACTACAACTGCAAGCAAGAGAATCACATCCATCAACCATGTAGGATCTAAGCCCCCTCCCAATTTAGAGGTGGATTGGACATCACCATCCCAGTGTCCACAGGATGGAGGAATAAAATATGGATTAGAGTGGACTTACTGGTATTCTGCTATAGAACTATTATGACTCTAGTAATGAAAGAAACTGCATCACTGATGTACACACAGTAGCCATGGTAGTTGCTGAGGGCAGGGAGAGTGAAGAAGAGATGTGATGTAGGGGCATTTTTTGGGACTTGGAGTTGTCCTAAATGATATTGCAAGGTCAGATGCTGGATATTATATATCCTGCCATAACCCACTGAATGTCCTGGGGGAGAGTGTAAACTACAATGTAAAGTATAATCCATGCATTGCAGCAGTGCTCCAAAATGTATTCACCACATACAATGAACGTGCCACAATAATGAAAGAGGTTTTTGATGTGGGATGAATAGTGTGGGGTGTGGGGTATATGAGAACCTGTTATATTTTTTAATGTAATATTTTTTGTGATCTATGTATCTTTTAAAAATAGGCAATTACATTAAAAAATTTTTTTAAAGAATAATGAAGCTTTTCAAATACATATATTTAAAAAAGTGTTCTGCTTAACAAAATAAAATAATATTGTCATTTAAAAATGCTATTTCATCTTTAAAATTTCTAAATTCTGTGTCCATTTTATAATGTACATAATATATTAGTACCACAGTATGAAAATATAGTCATGCATGAATTTTGGGTGATTGCTTCAAAAATTTTCCCTAACTGGTTTGTATAATCCAAATGGTCTGTGACAACAGCCTAGAGCTGTGTTGCCCAATATGGTGACCACTAGCTACATGAACCTATTAGGCATTTGTGTGGTTTGTGTTACTGAGGAACCCCATGTTTTATTTTATGTACTTTTAGTTAATTTAAATTTTACAAATTAAACAATGTGAAATATATATGAATATTTTTGTTAAGGAAGACATGTATGGTTTCAGTAAGACTACATTTCACTGTAGGTTTTGAAATTTTAGTACAGAAATTGAGATGTCCTGTAGGTTTAAAGTACACATCATATTTCACAGTATAAAAAATACAAAATGTCACATCAATAATTCTACATTGAGTCCACGGTGGAATGATAATATTTTGGATATTTTGGATTGAATAAAATACATTGTTAAAATGAAAGAGATTCCTAGAGGCTTTGCTGTACTGGGGAGTTCCCAAGCCCTGAGCAGGCTGTTTTAGGGGGCTTGCAGGGTGGGAGGTGTCTGGAAGTCGATTTGGTGAGACAGTGATGGAGGAGATTCTTGCGAGAGGTGGAATTTTGGGTTTCTGACTCAGAGGTCAGAGGTTCTGGGTGAAGCCCCTCCCCCTAGGGCTGGTGGCTGGGCCACAGTGATCCCTGGGATCTTTGTTGTGTGGGGAGCTCCCAAACCCTGAGTGGGCTGTTTTGGGGGCTTACAGGGCAGGAGGTGTCTGGATGTCGATTTGGTGAGACAGGGATAGAAGAGATTCTTGCAAGAGGTGGAACTTTTGGTTTCTGATGTGGAGGTCAGAAGGCCTAGGAGGAACCCTTCCACCTAGGGCTGGCAGCCCATCCACAGCAGTCCCTGAACTCATTGTAGTGCAGCAGTGCCCCTAGCAGGCTGTTTTGGGGGATTGGAGGGCAGGAGGTGTCTGGATGTCGATTTGGTGAGACAGTGACAGAAAAGATTCTTGTGAGAGGTGGAATTTTGGGTTTCTGAAATGGAGGTCAGAGTTTGTGGGTGGGACAGCTCACCCTAGGGGTGGCACCCAGTTGTGGGGATCCCTAAAGGCTGTGTTGTGCTGTGGTGCTCCCAGGCCCCCTGTTAACTGGATGCGTGGTTTCCCAGGTCTGTGTCCCCTAAAGCCTGGTGGTCCATGCTCCAGAGACTCACACACCTTGAGTTTGCAATATCACAGACTTCCCATCCCTGAAACTGCCATGCACTCAGGTCCATCTGAGGTCCTTGATTATCCTAGCCCTCAGCGTTTGTGAGGGTTTTGTTTTTTGTTTTTTGTTTTTTGTTTTTTGTCTTGGTTCCTAATATTGTATTATCTCCTGGTCTTTTCTCCCATTTTATCCCCCAAGATCATTTTTTGTTTATTTAGTTTTTTTCTCCTTTCCTTTTCTTACTTGTTTCCCTCCCTTTTCTTTGCCCATCCCCTTTTCTTTCTTCTCATTTTTTTCCTTTTCTCTCTTTTTCTTCTTATTTATTTTATTTTCTTTATATAATAAGTGCTACAGGGAGCGCTTCACATTTGCTGTGTTTCCTCATCATCCATTTCCTCTTTTCTGTGGGAATTGATTTTGGCCACCTACGCTATCCCCTTTCCCCCACATCTTGCTATCCTGCATCATCTACTGTCTCTCTTACATTCCACCTCCCTTTCTTTGGCCCGCAAATTGTCTGACTCTTTAATTTCTAATACCTTTGTTCTGTTTTCTGTCTTTTATCCACTCTTGATATTATTGTCTTTCTTTTCTCTTTCCCTCTCTCATGGAAATACTGGCTTTTTAATTCATACTATATTCCTCCCCATATTCAGTTGACTTTCTCATTATAAGTACTCTACTTACTGCTAAAACTCTAAACAACTTACATGAGTCTAATATCCATTCTCCCAGATCTCACATTGTTGTTCTGTTAACATATATTACCAAAACTACTTTACACATTTGCTTTTCTTATGCATTTTGCTTTCCCTGGCCCTAATATTTTCCTTCAAAGTGAACTTAGCCAGCAACAAGAAAATAGAGGAAGAAGAACAAAATGACAAAGAGAAGACATAACACTTATGCAAGAACAACAACTAATTAATCCCCAAGACTAGACAAAGAAGCTAAGGAACTGATTGAACACATCAAAATAAAATGATGACCAGACAGCAACAAAAACTAAAAACCAAACCAATAATCAGGACAACATGGCTGAATCCAATGAACAAACTAAAATCCATGAAGGGGAGCAGAACATCGGACAAGTAATTAAAGATCTCAAAACATATATTAGAGACCAACTTAATGAAGTAAAGGAAGAGATTAACAATATGAAGAAAACACTTGGAGAAGAAATTGCAGACATATGCAAAAAGGTAACAGATATGATGGTGATGAACATCACAGTTCAAGAAATCAAAAATACACTCTTAGCAAATAGCAGCAGATTAGAAGAGGCAGAGGAGAGAATTAGTGACATGGAAGACAGTACATCTGAAATCAAACAGATAGTAGAACTGATCAATAAAAGATAGAAAAAATCCAGCTAGTACTTAGGGACCTGAATGACAATGCAAAATGCACAAACATACGTATTATAGGCATCTCAGAAGGAGAAGAGAAGGGAAAGGGGGCAGAAAGGGTGTTGGAGGAAATAATGGCTGAAAACTTCCCAAATCTATGAAAGAGATGGATGTACATGTCCAGGAAGCACAATGCACCCCAAACACCATAAATCCCAACAGGCCCACCACAACATATACTTGTCAATTTATCCAATGCTTAAGACAAAGAGAAAATTCTAAAAGTAGCAAGAGAAAAGAAAACCATCACATACAAGGGAGACTCCATAAGATTAAGTGCTGATTTCTCATCTGAAACCATGGAGGCAAGAAGGCAGTGGTATGATACAGTCAAGGTACTAAAAGAAAAAAATTTCCAACAAAAATACTCTACCCAGCTAAACTAGCATTCAAAAATGCCGGAGAGTTCAAAATATTCACAGATAAACAGAAATTGAAAGAGTATGCCAACAAGAACCCTGCCCTTCAAGAAATACTAAAGGAAGTTCTACAGGAAGAAAGGAAAAAACAGGAGAGGCAGAGTTGGAGGAGAGTGTAAGAGCAATAAAAAAGACAAAAAGAGAAGGAAAAAACAAACAAAATATGACAAACACAATTCCAAACAAAATATGGCTAACATAAATAATTCCTTGAAAGTAGTAACACTGAATGTCAATGGATTAAACTCACCTATCAAAAGATTCAGACTGGGAGATTAGATAAGGAAATATGACCCATCTATATGCTGTCTACAAGAAACACATCTTAGACACAGGGATTCATGGAGGTTGAAAGTGAATGGTTGGAAAACAATCTTACAAGCAAACAGTAATCAAAAGGCAGGAGTAGCTATATTAATATCAGACAAAATAGACTTTAAATGTGAAACATTTGTGAGAGACAAAGAAGGATACTAGATATTAGTGAAAGGGACAATCTCTCAAGAAGAATGAACAATCATAAATATTTATGCTCCTAACAAGGGCACCTCCAAATATGTGAGGCAAACACTAGAAAAACTAAGTGAAAGAATACATGCCTCTACAATTATAGGGGGAGGCTTTAATACACCACTATCAACTTTGGACAGAAAATCTCAAAAGAGAATCAATAAAGAAACAAAAACTTTGAACAGTGTATTAAAGGAGCTGGATCTAATAGACATATACAGATCATTACACCCAAATACAGCAAAATATACATTTTTCTCAAGTGCTCATGGGTCATTATCCAAGATAGGCCATACACTAGGCCACAAAGAAAGGCTCAATGAATTCAGAAATATCAAAATCATACAAAATAATATCTCTAAACACAGTGGAGTGAAACTGGAAATCTGTAAAGGCCATAGGGCCAGATTTCACACCAATATGGAAATTAAACAACACACTCTAAGAAAAACAGTGGATCAAAGAAGAAATCTTAAAATAAATTAATAACTGCCTTGAAACTAATGAAAATGATAACACAACATACCAAAACTTGTGGGATGCAGCAAAAGCAGTACTGAGAAGGAAATTTAGAGCCATAAATTCATATATCAAAAAAGAAGAAAGAGCAAAAATTGAAGAACTAACTGCACATTTGGAGGAATTAGTAAAGAAACAACAAAGTAACCCCACAGGAAGAAGAAAGAAAGAATAAAGATAAGAGTAGAACTAAATGAAATAGAAAATAAGAAAGCACTTGATAAGATAAACAAAACCAAGAGCTAGTTCTTTGAGAAGATCAATAAAATTGACAAACCCTTAGCAAGACTAACAAAGAAAAAAAGAGAGAAGATGCAAATAAGCAAAATAAGTAATAAAAAAGAAGATATCACCACTGACCTCACAGAAATAAAGACTATCATAAGAGGGTACTTGGAAAAACTATATTCCAAAAATAAAGTCAATTCAGAGGAAATGGACAAATTCCTAGAAACTCATAAGTAGCCTATATTGATGAAAGAAGAAATTGATGATCTCAACAAACCAATCACAAGTAAAGAGATTGAATCAGTCTTTAAAAACCTCCCGGTTAAGAAGATCCCTGGACCAGATGGCTTCACAGGTGAATTCTACAAACCATCCAAGAAAGAACTAATGCTAATCCTGCTGAAACTCTTCCAAAAAATTAAAAGAGAAGGAACATTAACTAATGCATTCTATGATGCCAACATTACCCTAATACCGAAACCAAACCAAGAAACCACAAGAAAGGAAAATTATAGACCAATTTCTCTAATGAACCTAGATACAAATATCCTCAACAAAATATTTGCTAACCATATTCAAAAACACAGTAAATGATTTATACTGCATGACCAAGTGCGATTCATTCCAGGTATGCAAAGATGGTTCAACATAAGAAAATCAATCAGTGCAATACACCATATAAACAGATTGAAAGATAAAAATCACATGAGTATATATATAGATACAGAAAAAGCATTTGACAAAATACAGCACCCTTTCCTGATTAAAAAACCCTGCAAAAGATTGGAATACAAGGAAATTTTCTGAACATGATAAAGAGTATATATGAAAAACCCACAGCCAACATCATTTACAATGGTGAAATCCTAAAATCTTTCCCTCTGAGATCAGGAACAAGACAAGGATGCCCACTATCACCTCTTCTATTTAACATTGTCTTAGAAGTACTTGCTCAAGCACTGAGGCAAGAACCAGAAATAAAAGGCATTCAAATTGGAAAGGAAGAAGTCAAAATTTCATTATTTGCAGATGACATGATCCTATACATAGAAAACCCTGAGAAGTATTCAACAAAGCTTCTAGAAATCATAAATGAATTTAGTAAGTCGCAGGTTATAAGATCAATGTGCAAAATTCAGTACCATTTCTGTGCACCAATAATGAGCAAGCTCAGGAGGAAACTAAGAAACAAATACCATTTACAATAGTAAATGAAAAAATCAAATGCCTAGGAATAAATTTAACTAAAGATGTAAAAAACTAATACACAGAGAACTACACAAGTTTGTTTAAGGAAATCAAAGAAGACCTAAATAAATGGAAGAATATTCCCTGTTCATGGATAGGAAGACTAAATATTATTAAGATGTCTATCCTACCAAAACTGACCTACACATTCAATGCAATTCCAATAAATATGAACATAGCATTCTTTAAGGAACTAGAAAAACTTGCTATGAAATTTATTTGGAAAGGAATGACGTCTTGAATAGCCAAAGACATATTGAAAAAGAAAAACGAAATTGGAGGAATCACACTACCTGACTTCAGAACATACTACAAAGCTACAGTAGTGAAAACAGCATGGTACTGGCACAAGGAGAGACAGACCATTGGAACCGAATTGAGAGTTCAGATATAGATCCTGATATATATAGTCATTTAATATTCGATAAAGTCATGAGACCCTCTCAACTGGGAAGGAATGGCCTATTCAACAAATGGTACCTGGAGAACTGGATATCCATATGTAAAAGAATGAAAGAGGATTACCATCTCACACTTTATACAAAGATCAACTCAAGATAGATCAAAGACCTAAATATAAGCGCCAAGACCATAAAGACCTTGGAAAGCAGTGTAGGGAAACATCTACAAGACCTTGTAATAGGAAATGGCTTCATGAACATCACACCAAAAGCATGAGCAGCAAAAGAACAAATAGATAAATGGGACTTCCTCAAAATTAAAGCCTTCTGCACCTCAAAGGAGTTTGTCAAGAAAGTAAAAAGGGAACCCACACAATGGGAGAAAATATTTGGCAACCATATATCTGATAAGAGACTTATAACTTGCATATATAAAGAACTCCTATATCTTGAAAATGAAAAGATAAACAACTCATTTAAGAAATGGGAAAGAGATTTAAACAGGCACTTCTCCAAAGAAGAAATTCAAATGGCCAGAAAGCACATGAAAAAATGCTCCAAATCTCTAGCTATTAGGGAAATGTGAATCAAAACTACAATGAGACACCATCTTACTCCCATAAGATTGGAAGCTATGAAAAAAAGAAGACTACAAATGCTGGAGAGGATGTGGAGGAATGGGAATAATCATCCAGTGCTGGTGGGAATGCAGAGGGATCTGGCCTTTGTGGAGGACAGTTTGGTAGCTTCTCAAAAAACTAGCTATAGATTTGCCATATGACCCAGAAATGCCACAGCTGGGTGTTTACCCAGTAGAACTGAATGCAAGGACACAAACCGATATATGCTCACCAATGTTGTGAGCAGCATTGTTCACTATTGCCAAAATTTGGAATCGACCCAAATGCCCATCAACAGATGAATGGATAAATAAAATGTGGTATATACATACAATGGAATACTACTCAATTTTAAGAACAAATACACTACAAATACACAAGATAACATGGATGAATCTCGAGAATCTTATGGTGAGTGAAGCAACCCAGGCATTGAAGGACAAATACTACATGACCTCAATGATATGAATTAAGTAAACCAAGCTGCCTCAGAGAGCTAGAGACTGGATGATAGGCTTAAAGAAAATTGGGGGGTAGAGCAAGGATGTAAGCTGTCACCTACATGGGTGAAAACTATGATAAGCTGGAGGTATTTGTACAAGGAAGGGATAAAATGGGGGAATAGGGTTACCTTTGGATGGGGCTTGAGGAGGACTAGGGATGGGAGGATGGGTAATTTTGGGGAGAGTGGGGGAACGTACGAACTTAGGAGATTGTCAGGTATTTGGTTGAGAGTATAATGCTGAGAAAACTTTCAAAAATATTATAAGAAAGGTTACCTGTTTAAGATGCTTAAAGGGGATAATCTGACACAGGACAGGCTTCTAGGGAGTATGTGAGTGCTCATTTTTCCATAGTGGGTTATATCATTGGATAGAGACCCATATAATGAGAGTGAAGGTATACCCACATCCTGGGGAGGGCTCATGTTCTCAAATACGGGGAATTGTATCTCTAGAGAGAAACGGTGACTCCCAATGCATTAGGGCAGTTGAGCATGTCAAGCCCTCAACACCATTGCAAGTATTTCTGAACACGGCCCTTCAAGCAATGAAGATTGGCTGTCAGTGTGGGCTCTGAGGTGAGGGGGAAAGGGGTATTGAATAGATGGAATCTATGTAACTTTGTGGGCAATAGAAGTGTTCCACAAGAGTACACAAGGATGGATATAAGACATGTAAAATTACACCAAAAAGATATAGGGGCTGATAGGCTAAAATGTAAATCATAATATAAAACTTAAGATAACTTAAAATTTAGAAAATTGTATAATCCAAAATATAAACCACAATGTAAACACAAATGTTACCTTGTTTGAAAGCTATTGTCTCAATATCTGTACATTAGCTTCAGTAAATATAGTATGAATAGGTCAAAAGATTATTGCTGTGGAAGGGAAAAGGGTTTTTTGTTGGATATGTGGGAGTACTGTATAATGTATATACTAATTACTGTGATATAAAACTTTTTTGAAGACAAGCTTAATATTTAGGGGAAAAAAAAGAACAGACATAGACACTCAGGAAAAGACAGAAGTAGTTGCCTTGCCAATTTGCATACAAGACAACACTTATTGCAGTGATGGAAGGCAAAACATCAAAAACAAAGCTTTTGCATTTTTTAATGTTTTGATATTTATTTTTACCTTAGTTTTTCTAAATTAATATGTATTCTCTATCTAACCTTTAAATTCATCACTATATTCCATTTTACTATTAATGGAAACTGGCAATATATTGGGCTTCATTTTTGAAGACGTTCTGGATCACAGAGAGGTTCAACAATGGCAGGGGAGGAATACTGGTGTGGGATGTTATTGACAGGGGACACATGGTTGGCAGGGAGTTCTCCAGGACATATATCCAGGGTACATAAAAATGTTTGGATATTTTCATAGTGGGTACAATTAAAAACAACAACTGAGGGAGCGCTATGCTCCTAGCCAGGGGAGCTCTATCACATTCCCTAGAGGAACAGCAGCAATTCCCTAAGTGCAACATCAAAGACCAAAAAAGAAGAAAGGTCTAACAATGAGCCCTTGAACTAATGACTATGCCTGTAAGCCTGTGCACCTGAAATAAGAACAAGGCCTAGACCTGCAGGGTGCCTAGGAGTTACCTCCTGAGAACCTGTGTTGCTCAGATGTGGCCAGTCTCAAAGCCAAATTCAGCATGTAAATGCATTGCCTTCCCCCCGGCATGGGACATGACTCCCAGGGATAAGCCTACCTGACACCGAGGGATTACTTCCAAGTACCAGCTGATGATGGAACTGGAAAATGACCTTGGATAAAAGGGTCAACTCAGACCAGCAGAATATCTCAGTCTACATATAATACAAGGAGTTAAAAATGCTTTTTGACCTGAATAAAAGGGGGCAATGAAAAGGACAAGTGAGTTTATATGGCTATGAGTCTCCAAGAAGAGGCAGAAGATTATCAGACAGGTCGTCCTGTTGCACACCTCAGTGGAATCCCACAGACAGATGAAGTAGATACAACCTCAGGTTTTGGTTCTTCTGAGGGCCACAGAGACCCACAGTTTCTATGATCATGGCAGATGGAGTTCAGTGCCATGTCAATTGGTCCTACTTTGGAGTTTGTGTTTCTGTGTGATGGAGCTGGACTCAGATGTGTGATCTTTGTCCACAAGCCTCTCCTGTTACTTTTACCAGATCTGTAGTTGGCCCTGGGGTTTAGTGTATACCTAGGGGTCCTGATTCTCTGGACTGACCATGTGATAGCCAGGTCCTGGGACTCAACAGACTTGCAACTCCTACACTCTGGTTTATTGAACTTACCCCACTCAGCTAACAGGGAGGTGAAGAAGGTCAACCACCACACCAGGGAGCCAAGAGTACCTACAATTGAAAGCAGGAGAATTGCATCCAGCATCCATGTGGAATCTACGCCCCTTTTGATATAGATGTGGAGTGGACACAACCATTCTACAAGGATGGAGGAATATAGATTAGAGTGGACTTACTGATATTCTATTCATGAACTATTGTGATTAGTAATCGAAGAAAATGTGGCATTGGTGTGGAGAAAGTGACCATGGTGGCTGCTGGGGGTAGGGAGTGGGAGGAAGAAATGTGATGTGGAGGCTATTAAGGAAATGCAAATCAGAACCACAATCTGATACCATTTCACACCCACTAAAATGACAACTATTAGAAAAAATGGACAGTTACAAGGCTTGGAGAGGATATGGATAAACAGGAACATTCACTCATTTTTGGTAGTAATAAAAAGTAGTGGCAGTTGCTGTGGACGGCTGACAGTTGCTCAGAAAGTTAAGTATGGAATTACCATATGAACCAGTAATCCCACCAGGATGGAACCAGATTCTGAAAACAGTTCCCACTCTAAGCCTTAGGCTTCTTTGCATTTGCTCCACAGCTTTGAAGAACTGTCCACGGTGCTGCCCTTCTCTGGTTGAAGTTCCTTTAGATTCACATGCTGAGAGTCTGAGTCATCATTTTAACTTTTTTTTGTTAGAAAAATAAAATATTTTATTTAAACCTCCTTACTCCAACACTGATTCTCTAACTTTCTTTCAGAAGATGAAATTTTCTGATCTATAACTTTTTCCTTTTCCCTGACAAATTTTGAAGGTTTCTTTTAGGACATGGCTGTTAGCAATAGGCTTCTACATTTTTTTTTTTAACTAGAAAAGTATTTATTCTTAAGATTTAATGCATAATTTCTTTAAATACAAAGAATTTGAATATATAGTGTTGAAATTTTTAAACATATTATATTACAAGTAATCCTTTTCTTACTTGCATGACTTTTCAGGATTTTTTTCTATCATTGTTTTTATATAGGTAATCTTTTTATTTATTTAACTTTCTTTCAATTCTTTCAAAACTAATACAGGTTGAACATAATTTGCCTAGATAATTTTTTAAAAAGATTTATTTATTTATTTATTTCTCTTCTCTTCCCTCCCACCCCGGTTTTCTGTTCTCTGTGTCTATTTGCTGCGTCTTTGTTGTCCGCTTCTGTTGTTGTCAGCGGCACGGGAATCTGTGTTTCTTTTCATTGCATCATCTTCTTGTGTCAGTTCTCCATGTGTGTGGCACCATTCCTGGGCAGGCTGCACTTTCTTTCATGCTGGGCGGCTCTCCTTATGGGGCGCACTCCTTGAGCGTGGGGCTCCCCTATGCGGGGAACACCCCTGCATGGCACGGCACTCCTTGCGCGCATCAGCACTGCACATGGGCTAGCTCCACACAGGTCAAGGAGGCCTGGGGTTTGAACCGTGGACCTCCCATGTGGTAGACGGACGCCCTAACCACTGGGCCAAGTCTGCTGCTCCCTAGGTAATTTTTTAAAATATATTTTTTACTTCCTTTTAAGAGATACATAGATCACACGAAATGTTACATTAAAAAATATAGGAGGTTCCCAAATGTCCCACTCCCCATGTCCCCCACTTTTCCCACATCAAGAACTTCTTTCATTAGTGTGGTACATGCATTGCATTTGACAAATACATTTTGAATGTTAGACAGCATGGGCTGTTATTTACAGTGTAGTTTACACTCTCTTCCTGTACATTCAGTGGGTTATGGCAGGATATATAATGTCCTGCATCTGTCCCTGCAATATCATTGAGGACATCTCCAAGTTCTGAAAATGCCTCCATATCACACTTCCTTTTCCCTCTCCCTGCCTTCAGCAACTACAGAGGCCACTGTGTCCACATCTATGATATAATTACTTTCATTGCTAGAGTCACAGTAATTCTATAGTAGAATACCAGTTAAACACACTCTAGTCCATATTTTATTCCTCTTACTGTGAGGACCCTGGGATGGCAGTGCCTACACCTTCACTTAATTGAGTAGGGACTTCTTTCCCACATGGCTGGTGGATGTGACTCTCAGACCCACAGATGTAGACTCTCTCAGTTCCTTTGTGTGGTGGTTATCCTTTCTCACCTCACTATCATCTGACCTGGGTAAGCCCAATGAACTGCAGTGTAGGTGCTGCAACACCACTGAGGCTCAGGGCCCAGCTGGTACATGGATGGCCCAGAGATCCAAGTCTTCTGGGCATAGAGGAATCCCAGCCCCAACCACAGGTTCAATAAAGGGACAGAAGTGGCATGTGATGAAAGTCATTTCTGAGTTAAACTCCATCACACATAGGAGGACTAATTCCAAGTTAAGGCTCACCATTAAGGCACTGAACTCTGGAGCTATCTGCCATGACCATAGGACCAGGGTGTCTCCATAGCCCTCAGGAGCACCGCTACCTGGGGTTGTCTTGTATCATCTTTGGCAGTCTATGAGATCCTGTTGAGATGTGCATAAGCACAACCCCTCTTATGACCCCCTGATTCATTTTGAAGTCTCTTAGCCACATAAACTCATTTGTCTCTACCATTTCCCCCTTTTATTCTAGGTCTTTTTCCAGTTTCATCACCAGCAGTGCTTGGTTGTGATCCCTCGGTGCCAGGGAGCCTCATCCTCGGGAGTTATGTCCTATGCTGGGGGGAAGGTAATGAAATTATATGCTCTTTGGTCAGAGAGTGGCCATATTGGAGCATCATGGAGGCATTCCAGAGGTAACTCTTAGGCACCCTGCAACAATAGGCCAAGTTGAAATTTCAAGCACAACAGGCTCATAAGCATAGTCATCAGTATCAAGGTCCCATCACTGGACCATCCTTCTACACTGGTCTTAGCCCTTGCACTTGGGGGATTCTTGGTGTTCCATTGGGGAATGTGGCAGAGCTCCCCAGATGAGAACCCAGCCTTCCGACCCTTGTTGTGTGAGACTTTACCCACTATAGCTATACCCCATGTACCCTATATGCATGCCAAGGTGAACTCCCTCCCATACATCTCCCATCAATGACACCCTACACCAATGTTCCTCCTCTCCCATAGTTGCATCCTCTGTGATCCAAAACTTCTTTAAAAATGAAGCCTAATATATTGACAAATTCAATTACAAGAAAAATGAAATAGTAATGATTAGTTTGAACATTAGAAAGAAAATATGTATTAATTTAAAAAACTAAGAAAAGTTTAAAAATTGGGGTATTAAAAAGTTAAAAATACTACAAAAACTTTTTTTGATGTTTTGCCTTTCATCACTATAATAGATAGGTGCTGTCCTGTATGTACAGTGGCAAGGCCATCTCTTCCATTTCTTCCTCAGTGTCTTACCACATTTTTATATTTTTTGTCATTATGTCTTCAAAGAAGTTTTAGGTCACAGTAAAGTCACATACAGAATACAAGGGACTCCCATATACTCAACGTCCTCCCCAATTTCCCCCTTCCCCACCAATGATCTTTTTACATGTGGATGTTACATTTACCACAACTGATGTGTAAATATTGAAACATAGCTACTAACCAAGGTCAGTAGTTTACATTATGATTTACGTTTTGGACCATACACTTTTTATAAGTTTTTAGTGAAATTTAACATGATCTGTATCCATCATTGCAGGATTATGCAGAACACTTCCATTGTCCCTCAATTGCCCCTCTTCCATCTATTCTATTCATCTCTGCCCCTCCCCTTGGGGCCCATAGTGACAACCAAGCTTCACTGCTTGAAGGACAAGATTCATAGATACTTGCAACAATGCTAAGAGTGCTTTGACATACTGGACTGTCCTCCCCCTTTAGGAGCCACCCATGCTCTTGAGAGGCACCGTCCCTTCTGTTTGAGAACATTAGGCATCCCCAAGATGGGGGTACAACACCTTCCCAGGCATTGTATGGCTCTGATATAACACACTATGACAAGATGAGCACTCACACGCTCCCTAGAAGCCAGCTCCAGGTGCATCCTGTGCCAGATGCTCTCCATCCAACCCCCTGAACCAGTAACCCTTCCTTGTTGTGTTGCCAAAAGGGTTTTCTCAACATTGTAGTTTCAACCACATACCTGCCAATTCCCTGTGTTCACCTGGTCGCTCCCCCAACATTTTCCCCTTCCTCCTTCTGATCCATCTGCCCCAACATAGATCCTGTCAAGCTTGCACTGTCCAACCCAGTAGTATCCCTACACCCCTGTCATATCCCTTCACTGCACCACTCAATTCCACTTTATCATAGATTTTGTCTGTATAGATATTTGCTCACAACCTTCTTCTCCCTTTATATTTTCTGTAAGCCTTTCTTCCAGACTTTAGCTCTCTGAGTTGGCTCGATTTGCTTAATTCATATCAGAGAGGTCATGTAATATTTATCCTTTAATACCTGGCTTGCTTCACTCAACATAAGGTTCTCGAGATTCATCCATGTTATCCCATGTGTTAATACTGCATTCCTTCTTACAACTGTACTCATTCCATCGTAAGCATTCCATTGTACGTGTATACCACATTTTGTTTATCCATTCATTTGTTGAAGGGCATTTGGGTTGATTCCAACTCTTGGCAATAGTGAATAATGCCACTACAAACATTGGTGTGCATGTATCGGTCATGTCCTTGTTTTCAGTTCTTCTGGGTATATACCCGGCAGTGAACTGCTGGGTCATGTGGCAGATCTGTAGTTAGTTTTTTGAGGAATGGCCAATCTGTCTTCCACAATGCCTGACCATTCTACATTCCTACCAGCAGTGGATGAGGGTTCCCATTCCTCCACATCCTCTCCACCACTTGTGGTTCTTTGTTTTTTAATAGCTGCCAGTCTATTGGGTGTAAGATGGTATCTCATTGTAGTTTTGATTTTCATTTCTCTAATAGTGACGTTGAGTGTCTTTTCATGTACTATTTAGCCATTTGTACTTCTTTGGAGAAGTGTCTGTTCAAATCTCTTGCCCATTTTTTAAATGAGTTGTTTGTCTCTTTGTTTTTCAGGTAAAGGATTTCTTTACATATGCTGGATATTAGGCTCCTATCAGATATATGGTTACCAAATGTTTTCTTTCATTGGGTAGGCTGTCTTTTCACTTTCTTCACAGACTCCTTTGAGGTGCAAAAGGTTTTAATTCTGTGGAGGTCCCTTTCAACTATTTTTTATTTTTCTTCTCCTATTTTGAATGTGAAGCTCATGAAGCCATTTCCTATCACAGTGCCCTGTATATGCTTCCTTACCTTATCTTCCAAGGTCTTTATGGCCTTGGCTTTTATATTTAGATCTTTGATCCATCTTGAGTTGATTTTTGAGTAAAGTTTGAATTGGTGTTCCTCTCTCATTCTTTTGCATATGGATGTCCAGTTTTCCAACCTCCATTTGTTGAAGTGGCCATTCTCTCTCAGTTGAGAGGGCTTGGTGGCCTTGTCGAACATCAGGGACTGTATATGTGAGGATCTGTATCAGAACTCTCAATTCAGGTCCATTGGTCAGTATGCCTTTGCGACAAGACATGCAGTTTTGACCACTGTAACTTTGTAGTATGTTTTAAAGTCAGGTAGCATGATTCCTCTGATTTTATTTTCCTTTTTCAATATGTCTTTGTTCAGGGCCCCTTGCTCGTCCAAATAAATTTCATAGGTACTTTTTTCAATTCACTAAAAAATGCTGTGTTGATTTTCATTGGGATTGCATCAAATCTGTAGATTAGTTTGGGTAGGATGGACGTCTTAATGATATTTATTCTTCCTATCCATAAGCAGGGAATATTCTTCCATTTATTTACATCTTCTTTGATTTCCTTAAACAGTGTTGTATAGTTTTCTGTGCATGTCATTTACATCATTAGTTAAATTCATTCCTAGCTATGAGATTTTTTAAGTTACTAGTATAAATGATATATTTTTTTATTGATTTCCTCCTCAGATTGATGGTTATTGGTATGTATAACTGTTCGATTTTTGCACAGGTGGCGTCCTGCAAGCAAGTCGGACAGTATGTGATTGGGTGCCTGGCGCTGTCCGTCAAGGGTAGGGCCACGCCCTCTTAGGGGCGTGGAGACCCGGAGCGGGGCGGGACCTCATTGGCCCAGGCGCAGGCGCAGAAGCTCCGGCCCTCAAGTCCCACCCAGTTTACGGCGCGGCGGCTCCTTCAAGAGCCCGTGGTGTTTAGGGAACGCACGAGGACCTGCTGGCCTGTCCTGGGGGTGCCGCCCGGGACCCCGAGAGCAGGAGGGACATGTCGTCGGCAGGTGTAGGGGGCTCCGGGGAGCGCTCGGCTCCGCACCCCGGGACCCCGTCCGTGTCCCCGGCCCGCGGTAGCAGTAAGTTTGGGGATCCGACTTGGCGTCGGGGCGGGGCGCAGCTTCCGGGGGCGGGGCGGGGGGCGCAGGGTCCAGTCCGGGGTCCCGGCCCAGCCCGGCTGGCCTGCGGCGCGGGCCCGTGTCAGAATAAGGGTCCCGCGGCCCACGGGAAGGGCGGCCCACCCTCCCCCACGCTCCTTCCTGCTCCTCACCATGGTCCCTCCTTCCCACCGAGCTCCTTTAAGCCCCCCACGGCCCCTCCTGCCGCCCCCCCCCACGGTCCTCCTGTCCTCTCCAGGACCCTTCCTCCCCCCTCATTGTCCCTCCCACCCCCCGAAAGTCCCTCCCCCACGGTTCCTCCAACCCCATGGCCCCTCCTTCACACAGTCCCTCCCTCTCCCCCCACAGTCCCACCCCTGCAAGATCCCTGCCCCCGCACTTCCCGCCTTGCTCCCTCGCCCCCACTGTTTCGCCAGCCCCAGCATGATCCCTCTCCCAGTTCTAACGTACCTCCCCGCATATGGTCCCTCTTAGGCCCCCATGGTCCCCTCTGCTCCCCAAAGTTCCTCCTCTCTGCCTACTGTCCCTCACCCACATGATCACCCCCGCCCACTGTCCCCACCAATGGTTCTCCTCTCCACAGGCCGTCCTGCTCCCCTCTCCATCCCTGCCCTCCAAAGTCCCTCCTCGCCCCCTACATTCCCCCTCATGATCCCACACCCCCACAATCTTTTCTGCCCCCCCATGGCCCCTCCTGCCCCCCCTACTGCCCCTCCTGCTCCCCAAGATTCCTGCCCCCTCAAGGTTCCTTCTATCCTCCAGGGTCCCTCCTCACCCCACATCTCTCCCCCCATGGACCCTCTTCACCCCCAAGGTTCCTCTTATTCCCTCCAAGGCTCCCCTGTTCCTGGATGGTCCCTCCTGCTCTGCCATTCTTCCTCCACCCCCACAGTTCTTCCCACCTCCCCAGGATCCCTCCTCACCTTGAGATCCCTTGTGCCCCCCCAAAGTCCCTCTTCCACCCCCACAGTCCCTCACTCCCCACTGTTCCTTCTTCCCCCCACAGTCTCTCCTGCCCTCTCAGCCCCTCCACCCACAGTCCTCCTCCCCATGGTCCCTGCTGTCCCCCCACAGTTCCTCCTCCCTGCCCTGGTCCCTCCTGCCACCCATGCTCATTCCACCCTCAAGGTCACTCCTACTTCCCAAAGGTCCCTCCCCACTAAGGTCTCCTCACCCTCAAGGACTCTCCTGCCCCTACAAAGTCCGTCCTGACCGTCCTTGGTCCCTCCTCCCCACCATGGTCCCTTCCCCCCACTGTCCCCCTCTGCCTCCTCGCAGACCCTCCTGCCCCCCCCCCATGGTCCCTCCTGCTTCCCCACAGCCCCTCCTCCTCTTCATAGTTCTTCCTCTCCCCTACAGTCCCTCCTCCCTCGAAGGTTCCTCCTGTTCTCTCCAACATCCCCTTTGTCCGCCACAGTCCCTTCTATTCCCTTTAAGGTCCTTCCTGTTCTGCTATGCTTCTTGTACCCCCACAGTTCCTCCTGCCTTCCCAGAGTCTCTCCTCCCCTCAAAGTCCCTCCTCCACCCCCATAGTCCCTCCTAGGGTTTCCACTCTCCCCCCACAGTACCTTCTCCCCACCAGGGTTCCTCCTCTTCCCTCCAAGGACCCTCCTGTTCCCCCTATGGTACCTCCTGCTCTGCCATTCTCCCTCCACTCCCACAGTTCCTCCTGCCTCCCCAGGGTTCTGCCCCCCATGGTCCCTCCTTGCCCCCCCACGCTCCCTCTTCCACCCACCCCACAGTCCCTCCTGTCCCCCCCATCCCGACCTTCCCCCCCATGGTCCCTCTTCACCCCTGTGGTCCCTCATCCCCCCCCAGGTCCCTCATATGCTCACCATGGTCCTTCATTCCCCCACAGTTTCTCCTGTCCTCCATGATCGCTTCCTGTTCACTCCTGCCTCCCCACAGTCCCTTCCCCCCCATAGTTCCTCATCCCCCTCATGGTCCCTCCTGCCTTTCCAAAGTCCCTCCTCCTCTCCCAGGGTCCCTCCCCACCATGACCCCCCTGCCCATGGTCTCCTCCCCAAAGTTCATCCTCTGTGGTCCCTCCTTTCCATGATCCTCCATCCCCATGTTCCCTCCTGCCCCCTACAGTCCCTCCTGGACTCCCACAGTTCCTCCTCCACCCAAAGGTCCCCCCCCCCCACTGTCCCTCCTGTCATCCCACAGTCCCTCCTCACTCCCATGGTCCCTCCTGTCCCCCCTTGCCTCCTCCTGTTCCCCATGTCCCCTCCTGCCCACCACCATCCTTCCTACCCCCCCATGCTCTCTCTACTCTCACTTTCACTCCTGCCTCCCCATGGTCCCTCCCTGCCAGAGATTCTTCTCACCCCCATGGTCCCTCCTGCTCCCCCAAAGTCCCTCCTCCACCCCTATGGACCCTCTCCCATATGGTCCCTTTTCCATCCCATAGTCCCTGCCCCCCATGGTCCCTCTTGCACCCCTATATGGTCTTTCCTCCCCCCACAGTCCGTCCTGCCCCCCCCATTCCTTCCTGCCTCCTCTCTTTCTGCCCCCACAGCCCTTCCAACCCATGACCCCTCCTCCACCATTGCAGTCCCTCCACCCCCTCCATGGTCCCTTCTCCCCCTCCACAGTCCCCCCTCCCTCCTTGCATTCCCCTCTCCATCCCCCCTTCCCCCATTCCCCACCATGGTCCACCCCTTTGCCCCACTCTCTGCCTCCTGATCCTCTGAGGTCCCTGCGGTGCTTCCCCTTTCCGCACCCCCTTCCCAGGCCGTGCACTTCAAATTTGCCTCTGGAGCCAGGTGGAGGCTGCTTGGCTTTCTCCTCCCACCTGGAAAAGTCAGGCTCAGGGACTGGCCTGCAGCAGTGGCTCTTAAAGGGGTCACTGCTGAGGGGAATTGATCACTCCCAGGGAACGGGCTCCTGGGAAGGCCCAGGGGAGCATGACTGACACCCGGTGTGTGCCTGCAGGGAGCACAGTGAATGGGGACCCCTCCTGGGAGTGGCCTACAGGTGCAGATTTGTGTCCAGCCTGGGCATTTTACAGGGATCACAACAGTTGCAACTAAAAGTGTGTATCAGACCCCAGAAGTCTGCAGGTGTGGGCTCTTCCTCTTCTTAGGTGTTTGCATTCTTTGGGTCAAAGCCCTGGCGAGTCCCTTGAGTCTTTTGTTTTCTGTCTTCCTCTCCTGTTTTACTGCATTCTGCTTTCTGGGAGTACACAGGTCATGTGAGCTCTGGGTTCTAGAGACCCACTCCCATCCTGTCCCCTCCTGGCTGTGGCTGCACTGGAGGCCCAGGACAGCTTCAGCCTTGGCTACCCTCAGAGCTCCCCATGGTCCCAGGGACACTCTTTTCCTTTTGGTAGTGGTTACATACCATATGATCTCTCCGAAGTGTATAATCAGGGCTTATAGTATAATCACAACATTGTGCATTCATCACAACAAAAATTTGAAGACATCTTCAGTACTCTAAAGAGAAAAAACCCACGCCCCTTAGCTGTCCTTCCCCAGCCCTGCATAACCACTGATCCAACTTCATCTTTATAAACTGATTTACATTTTATATAAATTAAATCATACAGTATGTAGTACTTTGTGTCAGGTTTCTTTTACTTAACATAAGTGACATTATGATATTAATATTTTGTAGCATTAACATACATTTGTTTAATTTCAAAGAAAAGAGTCATATGCAGTTTTATCCATACTCATTTCACACATGACTTTTTATTTTAAATAATTTTTATTGGCTTTTTTAAAGATAAATAGATCACACAAAACGTTACATTCAGAAACATAAGAGGTTCCCATATATTGCACTCCACCCCCGTACCCCTGCTCCTCCCACATTCTCATCCCCTTTCATCAGTAAGAAACATTCATTGCATTTGGTGAATAACCCAATGAATGCCCCACATCACACCTCTTCCTCCCTTTCCCTGCCCTCAGCAACTCCCGTGGCCATCGTCTCTCTGTCAATGATATATTTTCTTCCACTTCTAGAGTCACAACAGTTACATAGAAGGACACCAGCAAGTCCTCTCCAATTCTTAATTTATTCCTCCATTCTGTGGACCCTGGGATGGCAATGTCCACTCCACATCTAAATTGAGAGGGGGTTAGATCCCACATGACTGATGGATGCTATTCTTCTGTTTGCAGTTTTAGGTACTCTTGGTTCCCTGGTGTGGTTGTTGACCATTCTCAACTTCCCCGTCAGCTGACCTGGGTAAGTGCAAGGAACCGGAGAGTAGGTGTTGCAACTCTGATGAGGCTCAGGGCCCAGCTGGTACGTGGACAGTGCAGAGGTTCAAGTCTCCGAAGCATACACCAACCCCAGCACCAACCACAGGTTCAGTCAAAGTGACAGAGGAGGCATGTGTAGAGAGGCCACATCTGAGTCCAACTCCATCACACTCGGGAGCACAAATTCCAAAGTAAGGCCTTCTGTCAAGACACTGAACTCCAGAGCCAGCTGTCATAACCATAGAACCTATGTGTCTCCGTAGCCCTCAGGAGCACCAGGACCTAGGGTTGTATCTACTTTGGCTATCTCTGAGATTCTGCTGAGACATGAGTAAGTGCGAACCCTCTGATGAACTCCCGACTCATTTGAAGTCTCTTAGCCATGTGAACTCATTTGTCTTTACCATTTCTCCCTTTTATTCAAGGTTTTTTCCTAGTTTAGTCAGCAGCTGGTAGTGATAGTAATACCTCAGCGCCAGGGAGGGTCATGGTGCCTAAAATTAGATAAAGGTGCAGATCCATTTGTGGATGTACCACCTTTTGTTATCCATGCAGCAGCTAATAGACATTCGTATTTTTTTTTCCAGTTTTGACTGCTATGCACTTGCCCTAGGAATCGACAGACAAAATTTCATTTGTCTTGGATAAATTTCTTGGAGTGGAATTAGCAAGAATTATGGTAAGCTTATAGTTTTAAGAAATTGACAAAATTTTTCCCAAAGTGGCAGCACTATTTTGCATTCTCACCAGAAATGTACAAGGGCTCCAGTTTTTCCACATCTTCCCTAACAGTTTGTATTATGTCTCTTGATTTTAACCATTCTAGTATGTGTAGCAGATTTTAACCTGTATTTTCCTAGCGATGAAAAGAATCAAATGCTGTTTCTTTGGTAAATGTTTATTCACATATTTTCCCATTTTTAAGTGCCGCTTGCCTTTTTTTTTTTTTTTTTTTTTTCAAAAGCATACAATTTATCCACAGTGGTCGATCAGTGGTATTCAGCACAATCACATAGTTGTGCATTGATCACCTCATTCATCATTAGAACATTTTCATTATTTCAGTAATAATAATAAGAAATTAAAAACAAGTAAGAATTCATCACCTCTCGATCTCTCCATGCTTCCCCTGCCATCAACAGATCCCATTTCTGGCTTATTTTACACAAATACTTTTTTTTCTCTATAAATTAATATATTTTTGTATTTTATGTAAATGGAATCATACATTATCTTACACAATACATTTAGATCATAGTAATGCAGGCTTCCTGCATTTGTCCAGTTGTGTCTCGCTTGCTTCACTGACCATACTGTTCTCCAGGTTAATCCATGTTGTCACATGGTTTATGACTTCATTTCTTCTTACCACTGCATAATATTGTCTCATTTGTTTATCCATTTTTTGTTTCTCCATTCATTAGCTGATAGACACCTGGGTTGTTTCCAGCTTTTGGCAATTGTGAATAATGCCACCATGAATGTAGGTGTGCAGATGTCTATTCATGTCACTGCTCTCAGTTCTTCTGGGGTATATACCCAGTAGTAGTGTTGCAGGGTCATGTGGCAAATCTATATTCAATTTCTTTTTTTTTAAATTAAAATTATTTTCTATTGTCACAAAAAATGTTACATTAAAAATTATAAGAGTTTCCCACATACCCCACACCCCACCCACCCACTCCTCCCACATCAACAACCTCTTTCATCCTTATAGCACATTCATTGCATTTTGTGAATACTTTTTGGGACACTGCTGCACCTCATGGATTATAGATTACATTGTAGTTTACACTCTCCCCAGTACATTCACAGAGTTATGGCAGGATCTGTAATGTCCTACATCTGTCCCTCCCATATCATTTAGGACAACTCCAAGTCCCCAAAATGCTCCCACATCATATCTCTTCTTCCCTTTACCTGCCTTCAGCAACTTCTGTGGCCACTGTCTCCACATCAATGATAAAATTTCTTCCATTGCTAGAGTCACTGTATTTCTATAGTAGAATACAGGTGAGTTCACTCTAATCCATATTTTATTGCTCCATCCTATGGACCCTGGGTTGGTGATGTCCACTCCACCTCTATATCAAGAGGAGGCTTAGATCCCATATGAGTGATGGATGTGATTCTCCTGCTTGGAGTTGTAGGCACTCTCAGTTCCCTAGTGTGGTGGTTGACCATCTTTACTTCCCTGTTATTCCGCTTCTTTAGGAACTGCAAAACAGTCCTCTACAGTGGCTGTACCATTCTGTGTTCTTATCAACAGTGAATAAGTGTTCCTCTCTCTTCACATCCTCTCCAACACTTGTAGTTCTCTGACTTTTTACTAGTGGCCATTGTGATAGCTCTGAAATTCTATCTCGTTGTTTCCATATGCATTTCCCTAATCATTAATGAGGTCGAATATTTTTTCATGTGTTTTTTTCCATTTGTATTTCTTCTTCGGACAAATGTCTATTCATGTCTTTGCCCATTTTTTAATTGGGTAATTTGTCTTTTTATTGTTGAATTGTAGCATATCTCTGCATATTCTGAATATCGAACCCTTATGAAACATGTAGATTTCTAAATATTTTCTCCCATTGAGTCAGCTGGCTTTTTACCCTTTTCACAAAGTCCTGGGAGGTGCAAAAGTTTCAAATTTTCAGGAGGTCCCATTTATGTAATTTTTCTTTTGTTGTTTGTACTTTGGGTGTGAGGTCCAAGAAACTACCATGTACCACAAAGTCTTTAGATGTTTCCCTGCTTTTTCTTCTAGTAGTTTTATGGTATTTGCTTTTATATTTAGGTCTTTGATCCATTTTGAGTTTTTATTTTATTTTTTTTTAAGATTTATTTTATTTATTTCTCTCCCCTTCTCCCACCAATTGTCTGTTCTCTGTGTCCATTTGCTGCATGTTCTTTTTGTCCGCCTCTGTTGTTGTCAGTGGCATGGGAATCTGTGTTTCTTTTTGTTGCCTCATCTTGCTGCATCAGCTCTCTGTGTGCGTGGTGCCATTCCTGGGCAGGCTGCACTTTCTTTCGTGCTGGGTGGCTCTCCTTATGGGATGCACTCCTTGCGCATGGGGCTCCCCTATGCGGGGGACACCCCTGAATGGCATGGCACTCCTTACGCGCAGCATGTGTGAGGGCCAACTCCATATGGGTCAAGGAGGCCCGCAGTTTGAACCATGGACCTCCCATGTGGTAGACGGATGCCCTATCCATTGGGCCAAGTCCGCTTCCCAAGTTTGTTCTTGTACAGAGAGTGAGATAGGGGTCCTCTTTAATTCTTTTGGTTCTAGATAACCAGTTCTCCCAGCAGCATTTGCTGAAGAGTCTGTTTTTTTCCCAGTAACACAGACTTGGTAAGCTTGTCAAAAAACTAGCTGACCATAGAGATAGATGAGGGTTTATTTCTCTAATGAATTCAATTCCACTGATCATTGTGTCTCTTTATGGTATTTTCATGCTGATTTGTCCACTGTAGCTTTGTAATATGTTTCACATCAGGCAGTGAAATTCCTCCTATGTCACTCTTCTTTTTTAGAATACTTTTGTATATTCACATGCCCTTTCCCTTTGAAATGGTTTGGTAATTGTCTTTTCTATTTCTGTAAAGTAGACTCTTGGAATTTTGATTCGTATTACCGTGAATCTATAAATCAGTTTTGGTAGGATTCACACCTTCGTGACATTTAGTTTTCCAGTCCATGTACATGGAATGTCTTTCCAATTGTTTCGGTCTTTTAAAATTTCTTTTAGCATAGTTTTGTAATTTTCTCCATGATAGTCAAGTACTTCTTTTGTTAAATTGACTCCTAGAAATTTGTCTTATTGGAAATGGAATTTCCCCTGATTTCCTTCTCAAATTGTGCAATACTAATGTATAAAAACAAAAACATTACTCATTTCTCTGTGTCAGTCTTGCTGCCTGTCACTGTGCTGAACTCATTTATTAGTTCCAGTAGCTTTGGATGTAGACCTTTCAAAATTTTCTAAATATAAGATCTTGTCATCCTCTTTTCTTATTTGGATGCCTTTAATTTTTTTTCTCCTTTTATTGTTCTACATAGCAGTTCTGTTACAATGTTGAATAACAGTGGTGCTAATGGGCATTCTTGTCTTGTTCCCAGTCTTAGAGGGAAAGCTTTCCCCACTGGTTATGATATTAGATGTGGGTTTTTCATGTGTGCATTTCATCATTTTAAGGAACTTTCCTTCTATTCATCTCTTTTGAAATATTTTTATAAGAAAGGATGCTGGGTTTTCTCAAATGCTTTTTCTAGCTGAATTGAGATGTGGGTTTTTCTCCTTCAGTTCGTTCATGTGGTGTATTACATTAATTGATTTTCTTATGTTGAACCAGCCTTGCCTACCAGGAATAAATCGCACTTGGTTGTGATGTATAAGTCCTTTGATATGCTGCTGGATTCGATTTATAAATATTTTGTTGAGAATTTTTGCATCAATATTCGTTAGAGAGAATGGTCTGTAATTTTCTTTTCCTTACAGTGTCTTTATTTGGTTCTGGTATTATGTTGATGTTAGTTTCATAAACATTGTTGGGTTATTTTCCCACCTCTTCAACTTTGTGGAAGAGTTTAAACAGTATTGGTGTTAGTTCTTTTTGAAATATTTGGTAGAATTTATCTGTGAAGCCACATGGTCCTGGAGTTTCTTTGTTGGGAGATTTTGAAGATAGATTCAGTGACTTTAAATGTGATTGGTTCAAGTTCTTTTATTTCCTGTAGTATGATGTTGGTTGTGCATTTCTAGGAAGTTGCCCATTTCATCTAGGTTGTCTAATTTTTTGGCATACACTTTCGCAGAATATCCTCTTACGATCCTTTTTAGTACTGTGGCGTCAGTCATAACTTCTCCCCTTTCATTCCCAATTGTATTTGTTTGCTTCCTTTTTCTTTTCTTTGTTAATCTTGTTAGGGGTTTGTGAATTTTACTGATCTCAAAGAACCAGTTTTTGATTTTGATTTTCTCTAGTTTTTTCTTTCTTCTCAATTTCATTTATTTCTCCACTAATTTTAATTATTTTTTCTGCTTGCTTTGAGGATTGGTTTGCTGTTCTTTTTCTAGTTTCTCTTGTTGTTCAGTTAATTCTTTGAGTTTAGCTCTTTCTTCTTTTTTACTATAGGCTTTTTGGTCTATAAATTTCCTTCTCAAGACTGCCTTTGCTGTATACCATTAGTTTTGAAAAGTTGTGATCTTGTTTTCATTTTTCTGAATACATTTACTGATTTCACTTCAAATTTCTTCTTTGACCCACTGGTTATTTAGGAGTGTGTTGTTTAACCTCCACACACATTTGCGAATTCACCTTTATCCTGTCTGTTACTGATTTTCAGTTTCATTCCCTTATGAGCATCTGAGAATGTGCTTTGTATAATTTCAGTCGTTTTATATTTATTGAGAGCTGTGTTGTGCCCTAACATGTAGTCTATCCTGGGGAAGGATCCATGGGCATGTACAAAGAATGTATAACCCACTGAGTTTGAATGCTGCATTTTCTGTATGTCTGTTAAGTCTAACTCATCATATTGTTTAAGTTCTCTATTTCCTTGTTGATCTTCTGTCTAATTCTATCTAATGATGTGAGAGGTGTGTTGAAGTCTCCAGTGATTATAGTAGAGGTGCCTATTTCTCCCTTCACTTTTCCCAGAGTTTGTTTCCTATATTTTGGGGCACCTTGGTTAGGTGCATAGATACTTAATGCTGTTATATCTTCCTGTTTGGTTGTCCCTTTTATTAAAATTCAATGTCCTTCTGTATCTCTTATAACTTTTTTGCATTATAGTCTGTTTTGTCCAATATTAGTATAGCTACCCCTGCTCTTTTTTGGTTACTATTTGCATGGAGTATCTTTTTTGAACCTTTCACTTTCAGGCAGTTTGTATCCCTGGGTCTAAGGTGTGTCTCTGATAAGGAGCTTATAGATGGCTATGCTTTTTCTTTAATACATCCTGTCAGCGTACATCTTTTGATTGGCGAGTTTAATCCATTCACATTCAATGATATTACTATAAATGCATTGCTTATTTCCACCATTTTCTTCTTTGGTTATCCTATGCCACATCAGATTTTGGTCTGTCTTTTTATTTTCTTGGTTATCCTTTCTACTATTCTTTCTTCTATTCTCTCTCCCAAGCCTCTCTCTCCTGTCATTTCTTTGAGGTTCTAGGCTTCCTCTAATATATCCTTCAAGATGGATTCTTTATTATGAGCTGTTTTAGTTTCTCCTTGCTGGTGAATATTTTATACCCACCTTCATATGTGAAGGGCAGTTTTGCTGGATGCAGGATTCTTGGCTGGCAGTTTTTCTCTTTCAGTATCCCAGTTGTATCATACTGCTGTCTCCTTGCCTCCATGGTTTCTCATGAGGCAGCTGTACTAAGTCTTACTGGGTGTTCCTTGTAAGTGATGGTACCCTTCTCCCTTACTGCTGTCAGAATTTTCTCTTTATCTCTGACATTTGACCTTCTGAGTAGTATGTGTCTTGGAATAGGTCTACTTGCATTTATTCTGATTGGGATATGGTGGGCTTCTTAGAAATGTAGGTTCATTTCTTTCATGAGAGTTGGTAAATTTTCAGCTATTGTTTCCTCAAATACTCTTTATTCCCCTTTTTCCCTTCTCTTCTCCTGGAACTCTTATAACATGAATGTTGTTGCTTTTTGCATTGTCACTCAACTCCTTGAAGCCCTTGCTCATTTTTTTGCATTCTTTTCTCCCTTCAGTTTTAGCTGTTCTGTCTTTGGTATCACTTATTCTTTCTTCTCTCATTTCAGATTTGCTATTTTATGCCTTTAATGAGTTTTTTTACCTCACTTATTGTGTCTTTCATTCCCATTAGCTCTGTTACTTTTTTATGTCAGAATTCACATTTTTCTTTGTGCTTGTTCAGTATCTTCTTGATGTCATTCATTTCTTTAGCCATATATTTTTTCATGTCATTAATTTCATTTCAGAATTTGCACACATTTTGTTAATTAGTTCTCTCAAGTTCTGTGTGTCTTTTGGTGCTTTGACGTATTCCTTTTCCTGGGCCATGTTTTCTATTTTCTTAGTCTGGCTTGTAAATTTTTGCTCACGTTAGGCATCTGATTAGGATGCAGGTTACTCAGATGCTCAATTTCTTTCCCTTTTCATGGGATTTGGTGGCTGGAGTCTGTGTGTTACCGCTGCTCTTTGATTCTTGTTTCAACCTGGATCATTAGGCTTGTCCCTGTTAGTTGCTCAAAACTGGGCTCTGGACCCAGTGTCTTAGTCAGCCACAGAAGTGCTGAGGCAAAATAGCAGAAATCTGCTGGCCTTTGTAAAGGGTATTTATTTGGTTTAGAAGCTTATTTACCAGGTGATAAAGTATAAATTACTTCCCTCATCAATGTCTTTTACCATGTATTAGAGGCAGGTGGCTGCTGATGTCTGCAAAGGTTCAGGCTTCTTGGGTTCCTCTCCTGTTGTGGTTCATTTCCAGGATCAGCTCCTGTGTTTTCACCACAAGGTCATCTCTAGGCTGTGAGGCTCTCTAAGCTCTGCCTCTCTTCACAAGGTCAGCCATAGAATATCAGGCAAACAGCTCTGTCCTCTCCTCATGGCTTCTTCTGTGTCTAAGCAGCTGTCTCTATTCCTCTGGTGGTGTTTTCCTGCTCTCCCAGTGCCTCAAAGATCTTTTCCCAGTCCATTTCAACCTGTCCTCCAGCTACTTTTCTGGAGAATGAGAGAGTGCCCTGTCTTTCTACTCTGCCATCTTCTTGGAAGTCCTTGCTGGTGTCTTCTTTACATCGCCAATGAATTCAGCCTCAATGAATCTGAATAAACTGACTCTGCATTAACCAAATATACTACAGGAATTTCTACTTGATTAAATGCAAGGTTTTTTTGGTGGAATCAATTCAGTTGCAGGCAATGCATTCTATTACATCTACTCACTCATCTTTGTGGTAAAAATAATAATTATAGATATGAAAATATTGATATCTTACCATTTAAAAATGATCACTTAGTAACAGTGTATTTTTCCATCAGTCTTCCTTTTCTCCACCAGGTGTGTTTATTCACTGACTTACTGACTCTCCATCTTCAGCCTTTAACAGTGGGACAGTCAGATGTTGACATTTTTAAAGCCCTCTTGTGTCAGGGATCTGTTCATAGGATTCTCCTTTTCAGTTCTTCCTTCCACAAAACAGCAGCTTGTGTCTGTAGGTACAACATGTAGCAAGATCTGTACTCAATGTGAAAAGGAATGTGAGAAAGAAACATTTCTGTCTTAGACAAAAACAGGTGGCCTTACCTCAGCATTAGAGGCAGTCTCCTCATCTCGCTGTCACTAGGAGGCCCCTCCATCAGGTCTTTGATGGGAGCTTGAGGGAAACAGTAGCTGTCCAGTGCACTGGTTGCAGTTCATACATTACCTGGGGAACTTTAACTAGGACAAGGGCCTATAGTGATCAGGGCTGTTTGATTATAAAGCATACATGTGATGTTACTCAGACTTCCTCTATGTGAGAAAGACTAGTGAAAACAGGAAAATTATTAGAAGTAGAGTCCTTGGCTTTGTAGCTAAAGGCAATCTAAATTAATGTGAAATAGTTCATGTAATAATGGTTCTAAATTACACACTGACTCACACAGAGCCCATACCCTTCTGCCCATTTTGAAGCCCAACTAAATTTCCTGTATCTCCTTGACATTAAGTTCATTATGGATTTGCCTGTCGCATGTATTTTATAAGGTTTTGTTAAATTTTATAAGTTGACATGTCTGTAAAGAAAATTCCCATTTTAGCCATTTTTATTGGTACAATTAACTCATTGGCATCAATTATGTTAACAATCTTTAACATCACCTTTAATCTCCAAAATTTCTTCATTACCTGAAACGGACACTCTTATCTATAGGTATTACTCTCATTGCCCTTTCCCCTTAATTCCTATTAATAATCCTTAATCTCCTTCCTTCTCTGTTTTCTTTTCCTAGATGTTGTTACATATGCAGAATCATACACTCTTTGTCTTTTGTATCATCTAATTTGACTCAGTATAATCATATTGAATCATCCATGTAGTAGGACATCTCAGAACTTCTATTACTTTCTATGGCTGAATTCCCTTATATGGATATAGCACTTTTTCTTTTGGTATTCATTCATCTGTTGGTGGACACTTGCATAGTTTTGACCATTGGCTATTGTGAATAATGCTGCTGTAAACATTGGTTTGCAAGTATCTTAGTCGATTTTTCAATACATAGTTATTTTATATATCTATGTGTATATATGTCTGTATATAGATTTGTTAGATTGCTGGTCATATGGTTACTCTATATTTCATTTTTTGAGGGACTGCTTCACTGTTTTCCACAATATGAGACAATATACCTTGGTCAGAGCCTGCAGAGCTTTTCTTTCTTTTTTTTTTTTTTTTAAAGATTTATTTATTTAATTATCCCCCCCTCCCCCAGTTGTCTGTTCTCTGTGTCTGTTTGCTGCGTCTTGTTTCTTTGTCCACTTCTGTTGTCATCAGCAGCACGGGAAGTGTGGACGGCGCCATTCCTGGGCAGTCTGCACCTTCTTTCATGCTGGGCGGCTCTCCTTACAGGGTGCACTCCTTGCGTGTGGGGCTCCCCTACGCGGGGGACACCCCTGCGTGGTGCGGCACTCCTTGTGCACATCAGCACTGCGCATGGGCCAGCTCCACACGGGTCAAGGAGGCCTGGGGTTTGAACCGCGGACCTCCCATGTGGTAGACGGACGCCCTAACCACTGGGCCAAGTCCGTTTCCCTGCAGAGCTTTTCAACAGATATTGAGCCTTCATAGGGATGTATTGAAATCGGCACTGTAATTGTACAAACTAAACAACTAATGCAGTATGCTGAGCAAGGAGGGGAAAGATGGGAGGGGAAGATGTAGGAACTTTAGAACTATCTAAAGTATTCATTTTCATGTGAATCTAAAACTGCTCTGAATAAAGTGTTAATTTTTTCAAAATATGGACGCATTATTTCAGGGGTATTAGCCAAAGTGGTGCTGATGCAAAATATCAGGTATCTGTTGCTTTTATAAAGGGTATTTATTTGGGGTAGAAGCATATAGTCAGAAGGCCCTAAAGTATCCCTCTCAAGGTACTATAAGAGGTACTTTGTTACCCAAAGTCATTTGCCACATGTTGAAACAAGATGGTGGGCATGTCTACAAGGGTCCAGTCTTCCTTCTTCCCTTAAGGCTCCATCATCCCAGCTTCCTCACTTCCCAGCTGTAGGTTGGCATGAGGCTGAGCTCTCAGGGCTTCTCAGCTGCTCTCTTCTCTTTAGCTCCAAACTATCAGGCTTATCTCTGTATTCTTCTCTGCATCTTTTTCTATCTTCTCCCTGAACGAACATCTGCCTAATCTTGATTTAATAAAGTAAAAGTGAAACCTTCTAATTTAATATAATCAGAGGGGTATCATGCCCACTAGAACAGACCAGTTTACAACCATGATCAATATCTCATTTTGGAATTCATAAATAATATCAGGCTGCCACGAGAGGAGTGTATTTCATCTAATGTTCAGAAATAGACTAATGTCCACACTTTGGGTTGAAACACTGTCCACTATTAGATGTGAACCAGTCTTGAGTTGTAAATGCATCCTTATTTCTGTGATTGTGGCACTTCTGATTTAATTAGTAAATTAAAATGTTCACATGTAAAAGAAGAATATGACTTAGGCATTTTATGGATTTTCCCTCCATATGGGACTGAATAAACTGCAGTCATTATTCTTGAATCGACATGATTGCATTTCCATATTACCAACTGTAGGGCAGTTCCTCGGTGATATCTTCCCATGCTCCCTCTTCTTGGGCAGATAGTGATTTTCATGCTACTGATGGACTGGTGTCATGGGTAGTAGCTTTTTGACTAAGAAACAATTTTTCACTCTTTATCCTTAAGAGAAAGACCTGGGAAAATCATTCACAATTGAAAGAGCTGTTGGTGACTTACAGTCAAAGACAGGAACATTATTAATACTTTATTTACAGTTTAAATTTTTGATCCCCTTATTCATAAGTTGCCTAGTGGACACATGTGAATTAAAGTTGGGTTTCAAGAAAATCTTGTCATTTTATGTTTACATAAAACACCTATCAGATTGAAATCAAGGCATGTGGAAGTTGCAATAAGTGGTTTGACTATTTAGCTTACCTTACAATGTTGGGCCGTATTTGGAAACTCTAGGCTTGGGAAATTTCAACAGTATGCACAGATGCTAGATCTCCCTTGTTCAGTATCTAATATTCCCATTTCACAGTTTAAGGGTAGTCTCATTGTATCAACACTGAGGTTACTTGATGGGGTACATGTTAGGCCTCTTCGACATGAGATTGGAAACATTTGTCTCCATGCCTGGGATCGTCCATCTCAGTTGTGTGTGTAATAAACAAACCCACTACATATGACTGTGATAATGACTGAATGAGTTCTATATGTAAACTTGGCAGTGGTAAGATTATATTCTTGACATAGTTGACAGTGGCAATTGTCCTGTGTGAATAAGACCTATGTTTAGGATAAATACATAGTAGCACACATACACACACAAACATGCACAATCCCATGACATAGATTTACACCTTGACAAAGCGCAACTCCAATTTATGGTAAGCTAGACCCCCCAAAGGGAACCCAGCTGATTCCAGGAACTGTAGTAACGTGATCAAAGATCTTTTCCTGAAAATCAGTTTCTCTCGCCACATCCGTAATCCTCACTCCCACATGGGAAATGTTATCAATGCACTATCCTCGCTAAAGCCAACAAGGAAACCCCATCACAGTCATTTAGATTTCCTTCCTCAGCCAGAGAGATTCCTCAGCCAAGAGATTCCTCTTGTACTTGAGGCCACCCATTGTGAAGGAAAAAAAATCACTGTGAGTATTGTATCATGGTGGGTATTGTTCGCATGGATTTTTTGCTCTCTTTGTTGCTCCAGAAAACCAGATGGAAAACAGTGGTTGTGTCATAGAGCACAAAAGCAAGATTAGAAGAAGCCTGAGTATTGAGGAATTTTATTTCAAGTCCATTCCGGTTGACAATTACAACATTTCTAATTGAAAGAGGAAAATTGTTACCAATTAAAAGTCCTTCTGCCATACACTTTCCAATCTGGTACTACCAACATTGAATGCCCTTAGAACCAGAAATCAGCTAATAAGAGATTCCACTCACACACACATATGCACATACTACACACACAAGAGGATGGTACCTAAATTCTATGATCTACATGATGTTTTCAAATCTTGACTGAAAACACAAAAACAAGAAAGCAACGTAAGTATTTCAAGCAAAGAAAGGAAATCTTACCTAAGGATTGCGTGGGTTTTCCTCTTTTGCCTGGCATTAGGAAGCTTCTCCAGTGTGTCCCTAGGAGGGACTGAGAGGACACAACTGTCAGTACATTGGTGGTTGTGCTCATGAATTACTCAGGGAAACTTTCTTGTTGAGGAAAGGGCCTCTGTTTATCACTGTTATTTAACAAGTATGAATTGAGCATTTTATCTTCAAAGAAGCTTTAGGTTACAGAGAAGTCATGTACAGAATAGACTATTCCCATATACCCAACATTCTCCCCCTCTCCCCCTTTCCCCTCTTAATAACATTTTATGGTACATTTGTTACAACTGATGTACAAATATTGAAACATTCTTACTAAACATTGTCATTGATTTACATTTTTATGGTTTACATTTTAGACCATACACTTACATAAATTTGATGAATTTTAAACATGCCTGTATCCATCATTGCAAGATCATATAGAGAAAATTAATAAAAGAACAAAAAAATAAAAAGAAGAAAAAAGATCATGTAGAATACTTCCATTGCCTGCAAAATGCCCCATGTTCCAGCTACTCTGTTCCTCCTTCCCCCACCCCTAGGGACCCATGGCAACCCCAAGCTTCACTCCTTACAGAACAAGATTCATAGTTACTTGCACCAACATTGAGAGCTTGACATACTCGCCTGTCCTTCACTGCCTATGCTCTCAAGAGACACCCACCCCTCTATTTGAGAACATAGTACTCCTCAGGATGGGAGTCCAACATTTTCCCGCTCATTAGGTCCCACCCACTGATACAACACACTATGACAAGGTGAACACTCATACACTCCCTAGAAGCCTGCCCCAGGTGTGCATTCTCCCGAATGCTCCCCAGAACCAACACCCTAAACCAGTAACACTCTCCTACCTTATTGCCAAAAGAACATTCTGAACTTTGTAGTTTCAAGAAGGTACCTTCAAATATCCAGATGGTGCCTGGTCCCACCCCTAATACTCCCCATTCCATGGATAGTCCAACCATCCCTCCTCACACAGACCAACCCTGTAGTATCACTTACCACTGTCATGCCCATCCACCGCACAACTACATACTTCCACCTTATCAAGGATTTTGCCCATATGGGCATTTGCTCACAACCTTCTTCTCCCTGTCTCTTGTAAACCTATCTTCCAGCTTCTAGCTCTGTGAGTCTGTTCAATTTTAGTTCACTGAACTAAAATTTATTTAGTTCACTTATTACACTGAGGTAATGTAATATTTGCCCTTCAGTGCCTGGCTTGCTTCACGCAACATAAGGTCTTCAAAATTCATCCATGTTATCCCATGTGTTCTTACTGCATTCCTTCTTACAGCTGAGTAATATTCTATCGTATGTGTATACCACAGTTTGTTTATCCATTCATCAGTTGATGGACGTTTGGGTTGTTTCCAGCTTTTGGCAATAGTGAATGATGCCACTCTCAACATTGGTGTGCATATATCTGTTTGTGTCATTGCTGTCAGTTCTTATGTGTATATACCTAGCGGTGAGATTTTTGGATCATATGGTCATTCTACAGTTAGGTTCCCATGGCTGCACCATTCTACATACCCACCAGCAGTGGATAATTGTTTCCATTCCTCCATGTCCTCTCCAACATTTGTAATCCACTGTTTTTCTAATCACTGCCAGTGTAATGGGTGTAAGATGATATCTCATTGTAGTTTTGATTTGCATGTCCCTAATAGCTAGTGATGTTGAACACCTTTTCTTGTGCTTTTTAGCCATTTGTATTTCTTCTTTGGAGAAGTGTCTATTCAAATCACTTGCCCATTTTTAAAATGAGTTGTTTATCTTTTTATTTTCAAGGTGTAGGATTCCTTTATATATGCTTGATGCTAGGCCCCTATTGGATATATGGTTACCAAATATTTTCTCACATTGTGTAGGCTTCCTTTTCACTTTCTTGACAAACTCCTCTGAGGTAGAAAAGTTTTTAATTTTGAGAAGGTCCCATCTATATAGTTTTTCTTTTGCTTCTCGTGCTTTAGATGTAAAGTTCATGAAACCATTTCCTAATACAAGATCCTGTATCAGCTTCCTTACGTTATCTTCCAAGATCATTATAATCTTGGCTCTTCTATTTAGATCTTTGACTCATCTTGAGTAAATTTTTGTATAAGGTATGATATGGTGTTCCTCTCTCATTATTTTGGATATGGTTATCCAGTTCTACAAGCACCATTTGTTGAAGAGGGTGTTTTCTCCCAGTTGAATGGGCTTGGTGGCCTTGTTGAATACCAGTTGACTGTGTATGCAAGGATCCACATTAGAACTCTCAACTCGGGTCTGCTGATCAGTATGTCTGTCCTTGTGCCAATACCATACAGTTTTGAGTGTCCTTTAGTCAGGTAGTGTGATTCCTCTGATTTCATTTTTCTTTTTCAATACATCTTTGACTATTCAGGACCTCTTGTCCTTTCAAATAAATTTCATAATTAGTTTTTCCAATTCAGTAAAAAATGGTGTGGTAATTTTTAATGGGATTGCAATAAATGGGTAAATCACTTTGTATAGAATGGACATCTTAATGATGTTTAGTATTCCTATCTATGAATAGTGAATATTCTTCCTTTTATTTAAGTCTTCTTTGATTTCCTTTAACAGTGTTGTGTAGTTTTCTGTGCATAAGTCATTTACATCTTGGTCTGTTTAGTTCATCTTCTTTCATCAATGTAGGCTGCCTGTGTGTTTCTAGGAATTTGTCCATTTCCTCTAAATTATCTTTTTTGTTGGCATAAAATTTTTCAAAGTATCCTCTTATAATACACTTTATTTCTGTGCGGTCAGTGGTGATATTCCCTTCTTCATTTCTTATGTTATGTATTTGCATCTTTTTTTTTCCCTAAGATTTTGTCAATTTTATTAATCTTCTCAGAGAACCAGCTTTTGGTTTTATTTTTTCTAGTTCTTTTTTATTTTCAATTTCATTTAGTTCTGCACTAATCTTTGTTATTTCCTTCTTTCTCCTTCCTGTCAAGTTAGTTTGTTGTTCTTTTCCAGTTCCTCTGGGTGTGCATTTAGATCTTTGATTTTAGCACTCTCTTCTTTTTTAATATAGACATTTAAGGCTGTGAATTTCCTTCTCAGTACAGCTTTTGCTGTATCCCATAGGGTATGATACGTTGTGTTGTCATTTTCATTTGTTTCAAGGTAGTTTCTGATTTCTTTTGGAATTTCCTCCTTTACCTACTGATTGTCTAAGAGTGTGTTGTTTAATTTCCATATCTTTGTGCCTAATCTGTTTCTGTGCCCCTTACTGATTTCCAGTTTCATTCCGTTGTGGTCAGATAAATTATTTTGTATAATTTCAGTCTTTCTGAATTCATTGACAGTTGTTCTGTGGCCTACCATGTGGTCTATCCTAGAGAGTGGTCCATGAGCACTTGGAAAGAATGTACGTTCCAGTGTATTTGGGTGTAATGTTCTGTATATGTTTATCAGGTTCAGATCCTCTAATGTATTATTCAAGGTCTTTGTTTATTTATTGATTCTCTGTTGAGATGTTCTGTCTAATGGTGATAATGGTGTATTAAAGTCCCCCACAATAATTGTACAGTCATCTCTTTCTCCACTTTGTTTTTCCAGTGTTCACCTTGTGTATTTCAAGGCCCCTGGTTAAGTGCATAAATGTTTATGATTTTTCTTTCTCCTTGAGAAATTTCTCCCTTTATTAATATATCATGTCCTTTTTTTGTCCCTTAAATAGTTTTGAATTTAAAGTCTATTTTATGCGATATTAGTATGGCTACTCTTCGCCCCTTTCTGATTGTTTGCTTGTAAAATTGTTTTCTAACTATTCACTTTGAGTCTCCTTGTGTCCCTGGGTCTAAGGTGAGATTCTTGTAGGCAGCATATAGATGGGTCATATTTCCTTATCCATTCTGCCAATCTGTATCTCTTGATTGGAGAATTTAAGCCTTTAACATCCACTGTTCTTACTGCCAAGGAATTACTTATATTAGCCAAATTTTCTACAGGTTTATATATGCCATATGATTTTAGGAATCAAGTTTTTTTTTGTTGTTGTTGTTGTTGTTTTTGGAGGCATCGATGATTTAACCCAGGACCTCATACATGGGAAGCAGGCACTCAACCACTGACCTGCATCTACTCGCCTATACCATATGTTTTAATTTCTCTTTTTATCTTTTCAGTTATTCTTATGTTCTCCTCCATGTCTTTCTCTCCTGTTTTTTTCCTTTCATCCTGCAGAACTCTCTTTACTATTTCTTCATGGGCAGGTTTACTATGGATGAACTCTCTTAATTTGTGTATATTTGTTAATATATTGAATTCTTTCTCATTTTTGAATACCAGCTTTGCTGGATAGAGATCTTGGCTGGAAGTTTTTTTCTTTTAGCACCTTAACCATGTCATTCTACTTCCTTCTTGCCTCCATGGCTTCAGATGAGAAATCAGCACCTAATCTTATTGAGCTTCACTTGTTTGTGATGGATCTCTTTTCTCTTGCTGCTTTTAGTATTCTCTCTTTGTCTTGAATATTGGACAGTTTGACAAGTACATGTTTTGTGGTAGCCCTGCTAGGATTTATACTGTTTGGGTGTGCTGCACTTCCTGGACATGTGCATCCATATCCCTCAATAGAGTTGGGAGATTTTCAGCCGTTATTTCCTCCAACCCTCCTTCTGTCCCCTCTCCCTTCTCTTCTCCTTCTGAGATGCCTGTAATGCATAAGTTCGCGGATTTTGTGTTGTCACTCAAATCCTTAAGTCCCTCCTGGAGTTTTTATATCTTTTTATGTATCTGTTCTACTATCTGATTTCAGATCCACAACAGGGATTCTTTTCTCTGCCTTTTCAAATCTGCTATTATGTGCTAGTGGTGTATTTTTGATTTCCGGCATTGTGCCATTTATCACCCTTATATCTGGTATCTTTTTAGGTGTGTTTACAATTTCTTTAGTATGTTCCCTCAGTGTTTTCTTGATATCCTTAATCTCTTCCTTCACTTCATTAAGTCGATTCATGGTATTTCTTTGATTATCCATGTTCTCTATCTCCTCCTATCTTTTAGTTTGTCATTAGACCAGGCCATGTCTTGTTTCTTAGTATGGCTTGCAGTTTTTTGTTGGTGTCTAGGCGTCTTTTTATTTTGATGTGTTAATTCAGTTGGTTAACTTCTCTTTCTAGGGTTATATTTTGTTCTTTTTGTCTTGTAAGGTTTCCTTTTGACTCTTTGTTCCTTTTATTCTATTTCCTTTATGTTGTCTATGTTCCCTTGAAAAAACATAAGACCAGAGAAAAACAAAGATATAATAATAGAGAAAGAAAAATAGTAGTAGTACTGCTACTAATAAAAGGTAGAAGGGGTGCTGTAAAAGACCCAGCAAAATAATTTATATGAGAAAAGATCATAAATAGTAAAGAAAAATAAGATGTAAAAAGAGGAATAGAAAAAGTGAAATGAGAAACAAAATAGAGAAAAATATATAGAATGTATTAAAAGCCTGGAACGATAAAAAGAGAGGAAAAGAAAATAGAATAGAAGAAGAAAAAAGAAAGTAAAAAAATAAGGAAAGGAAACAGAAAAAAGAGAGAAATAAAAATTAAAAAATATTGAAACCCAAACAAAAAGAGTTGTGATGAATGAAAACAACAGAAAACAAGAGATAGAGAAAGGAAGGAAAGAAAAGAAATAACGTAGGTAGAAAATATCAGTAAAAGTAAAAAAAGGAGGAGGGATGACAAAGAAAGGGGTGTCACAACAAACAAGAAAGAAAGCAGCAGCAACAGCAACAAAACAGTGGAGAAAACACAGCCTTCCCTTTGAGCCCCTAAGGAGCTTCTCGAGCTGCTGCTGTTCATCATTCACCCTGTAGCCTGCCCTCTGAGGGTGATGTACTGGGTTTTTGCAATTACAATTTAAAAAGTTAAAATTAAAGAAGTTTTGTTTTGTTTTGTTTTAAAGAAATAACAGAACCAAGAAAGCCTGAAACAAAAAGAATATTATTTTCCTTGTCATAAAGTACAAGCTGGATGATACCTGACAACCAGGTGGCTCATGCTCTTGATTGACCTGGGAATCAAACCAGGGGCCTCCTATAGTCAAATCAGGAATTCTTCAACTGAGCTAAATTGTCTTCTTAGGTTAATGGCTCTTTAGATAGCTAGCTGCCACCTTTCCCCAAGGTGTTTTTAGACTTCTGTAGCTTGCTAGAGTCCTACTGATGAGGTGCCTGTGCTCAAACCCTCTCTGGTGTAATTGCTTTCTCTCCCCAGGTGGGCGGCCTGTCAGGTCAGGGTCCTTCTGAGATTCACAGGGGCCACAGCTAGACAAAGTCACCACTAAAAAACCACCTGGCTGTGCCAGACCCCTTTCCTCCCAGGGAACTCCTCCTCCCAGACCCTTGGCAGCAGCAAGCCAGGGGCCATGCTGTTACTTGCTGTGATTGTGGGGTATATGTGCTGTTTCCAACCACTGGGGTAAGCAACTCAGTTTTCTTTATCTAGTACCTTTCTAGATGACTCAGGGTACCTTCCTGTTCTCTATATATCCAAAGCAGCTCCTTTAGACAGGTCCCTGCCCTCTCCTCTTTTTTTCTTAGAGGGTGTGTCTCTACCTACCTACTCAACCATCATTTTCCCAGAAATCCTCTAGGTTATTTTTTGATACTTGGTCCCTTTTATTCAATATCCTTGCAGTTGTCTCTGTTCCCTTGTAAAAAAAAAAAAAAAAGGATCAGAGAAAAGAGAAGAATAATGGTAATAATAATACAAAAAAGTTAGACGAGGAAGTGTACAAGAGCTAGGAAACTAAATGATATGAGTAAAAAATTCATTAAAAATACAAGGGAATAAGAATAAAAAGTGTTGGAATAGAAAAACCTTTAAACAAGAAACAACATAGAGAACCAACAAGATGGTTGTGGAGTAAGGAGTTCCTAGAGGCAGCTCATGCTACAGGCAGTTAGCAAACACCCAGAGCTCTCTGAAGCTAGCTGGAGCACCTGTTTGGAGGCTCCAGGAGGCCAGAAGAGCATCCTGCAACATCCTTGGGGGAGTGGAAGGAGGAGACTGCCCATCTGCAGAGAAGACTCCTAAGCAGAGCTCTCCATGCCCTGGAGGCCAGTGCCCGTCCTCCATTGGAAGCACAAGCCAACTTGGGAGCTGTTCTGTGGCTGGAATTGAAAGCTCCACTTTCCAAGAACAAGGGAGGAAGAGATGGTTGGGCACAAATTTCATCTACTGATGAGTAAATTCAATGGGCTACAGTATGATCTGGAGAACAGCTAAAGTTTGAGCCTGTCCAAATCAAAGAGGCTGGGAGCTGCCATCATAACTCTGCGCCTGGCACAAGAGGAAACAGGGCAGATTGAAAATCCCAGTGCTGGTGGGGACTGGCTTCTTTCCATCCAGATCATATTGCAGCTCTAACCTAGGCCCCAGTGCCACCTCCAGCAGGGAGAAAGCTGTGGGGACCGCACCAGCCTTTCCAGGAAATTACTGGCCAAGCTACGGAGGCCGGTGATTATCCTACTCTAGTGGCACAAGCCACCCCAGGAGCTGCTCTGTGGCTGGAATTGGAAACTCCATTTCCCAGAAACAGGAGAGGAGGAGACAGTTGGCTGCCAATTTTGGCTACTGATTGGTAGTCTTGGATGGCTAAGGGGATAACCCTAGGAACAGCTGAGGTGTGAAGCAGCCCAAGTTGGAAAGAGACTGGTAGCTGCCACTTTTATTCCACCGCAGTCGAGGGGAAGCTGAACTGACTGAAACTCTGTGTCAGCAGTAATCAGTTTCTATCACACAGATCAGCCTGCAGCCTTAGCCTAGGCTTCAGCCCTGCCTCTGGCAGGGAGGAGGCTGAGGAACCCTGCACCAGCATATACAGGTAACTGCAGGTAACTTTGGCTGGCATAGACTAAAAATCAGAAGTCTACCAGGGCAACTGCAGTCATCTTGGATCTGCACTACATAAATTGCTGCCCACACCTGCTGCTCCATCCCCACCCCAGGTAGGGGAGAAAAGGATGTGAAGCTTCATCAGTCTCTCTGGGCAGCACAGTTTAGGCCTGAACTTGGATTATTCCACATAGCTGTGACTCTGTCCCTACCCTTGGCAAAGGAGAAAGTTGGAAGAAGCTTCATTGGTCCCTGGTGCAATGAGAGCAGCTTGAGCCTCCACAGCTTACAGCACCATCTAAATGCTTGGCTCCTACTGCACATACAGCAAGGGAGAAAGAACAGGAAGCCCTAAACTAAAGAGAAAAATTGCACCCAGAAAAATACTCTAGTAAGCCAGACGTGAAGACACCAACAAAAAATTACAATCCACACCAAGAAACAGGAAGCTATGGCCCAATTAAAGGAACAAGATAAGCCTCCAGGTGACATAAAGAGTTAAGACAACTAATTATGAATGTTTAAACCAATCTCCTTAGTAAGTTCGATGAGATGGCTAAAGAGATTAAGAATATTAAGACACTGGATGATCACAAAGAATTTGAAAGCATACATAGAAAAATAGCAGATCTTTTGGGAATGAAAGGTACAATAAATGAAATTTAAAAAACATTGGAATCATATAATAGCAGATTTGAGGAGGCAGAAGAAATGGCCTCTGAAAGTGAACATACAAAAGAACAGATGAAGAAAAGAATGGAAAAAATTGAACAAGGTCTCAGGGAACTAAATGACAGCAAAAGTCATGCAAACATACATGTCATGGGTGTACCAGAAGGAGAAGAGAAGGGAAAAGGGGCAGAAGCAATATCTGAAGAAATAATGGTAGAAAATTTCCCAACCCTATTGAAGGACATAGATATCCCTGTCCAAGAAGGACAATGTACTCCCATCTGAAAAAATCCGAATAGACCAATTCCAAGACACATACTCATCAGAGTGTCAAAGGCCAAAGACAAAGAATTCTGAGAACAGCCAGAGAAAAGCAGTGCATAACATATAAGGTTTATCCAATAAGATTAAATGCTGATTTCTCACCGGAAACCATGAAGGCAAGAAGACAGTGCTCTGATTTATTTAAGATACTACAAGAGAAAAACTTCTAGCCAAGAATCTTATATCCAGTAAGACTGTCTTTCAAAAATGAGGGCAAAATTAGAATATTCACAGATAAACAGAAACTGAGAGAATTTCTAAGCAAGAGGCCAGATTTTCAGGAAATACTCAAGGGTGTGTTAGAGCCTGAAAAGAAAAGACAGAAAAGAGGGGCCTGGAAGAGAGTCTAGAAATGAAGATTATATTAATAAAAGTAACTGAAAGAGTGGTGAAAATAAAATAGATAAAACTCAAATAGTCAGAAATAAACTTAACCAATGATGTAAAGCACTTGTATTCAGAAAACTGCAACTCAATGTTAAAACAAATTTAAAAAGCCTTAAATAACTGGAAGAACATTCCATGCTCATGGATCGGAAGACTGAATATTAAGATGTCAATTCTACTCAAATTGATATGCAGATTTAATGAAATCCTGATAAAAATTCTACCAGCATTAAAGAAAAAATTGAAAACATGATCATTAAATTTATTTGGAAGGGTTAGGAGTCCGGAATAGCCAGAAACATCATAAAAAGAAAAAGTAAACCCTCATCTCCAGATTTTAAATCATAATACTTACCTATAGTGGTAAAAAACAGCATGTTACTGGCCTAAAACAGACACAGTAGAGCAACGGAACCAAATTTAGGGTTCAGAAACAGTCCCTCACACGTTTGGTCAAGTGATTTTTGACTAGACTGTGAAACTCACACTGCTCGTGCAGAACAATCAATTCAACAAAAGATGCTGAAGAATTGGCTATCCATAGCTCAAAGAAGGAAAGAGGACCCCTAACTCACACTTTATCCAAAAATTAACTCAAAATGGATGAAAAAACTAAAAAACAAGAACCATAAAACTTCTCGATGAAATTATTGGAAAATATCTTGAAGACCTGGTGGTAGGTGGTGGATTCTTAAAGGAGATAAGAGAAGGACTGAGTGCACTACTGATGTTTAATGTATGTAGAAGTTTTAATTAGCTTTACTGTAAAAATGTGGAAATTTTTAGGATGGATGGTAACACACAGTGAGTAACAGCTAGTTTATAAATGGGAATGTGACTGAAATGGTAGTGTAGTTATGTAAATGCCAATTCACAGAATGCTAGAGAATAATCTAGGAACTGAATAGCACAGTAAACCAAGAGGTGGATGGGAATTGTGGTTGATGGAACAGATGCAAGAGTGTCCTTTGTTAGCTAGAACAAATGTATATCACTACTGCAGTGTGTTGAGAATGTGGAGAAGCATGGAAAAATATAGCTGGAGTGACCTGTGGACTGTGGTTTGTAGTAATATTCTTGCATCTATGCAAAAGATGTACTGTGTTGATACTGAGGCAGTATGGAAAATGTGAGCCAAATGTACACTATGGACATGGTAACAATCAGATGATATTATTTTATCTGTAGCAAATCACACACCACATTGTGGTATGTTGATGGGGTGTTTGGAATTCTGCACATGTGCATGATTGTTTTATAAGTTTACAACTTCTGTCAAAAAATATATTTAAAAAACAATAGGGTGGGTTGGGGTAAAACACCAAATGTAAGATAAGGACTATGATTAGTAGTAAGGTTTTGACAATATTCTTTCATAATTTGTAACAAACATCTCATGACAATGCAAGGTGTTGGTGGAGAGTTGATGGGTGAGACCCCTGTGTGATGTTATGCATGTTTGCTTTAAGTTCACAACTTTTACTATACACTTAATTGTTTACGTATGTTCATATATAAATGATACGAAGATGATAATCGGATTGGTTAGGGGAAAATAATAGTAATATTTTGACAATGCTCTTTAATCATTAGTTCAAAAGGTTTAAAAACAGTGCAAGTTATTGGTGGTAGGGTAAGATGTTATATATGTTTGTTTTGTAAGTTCACAACTATTATACACTTATTTATGTATGTTTATGTATGAGTGATATATTTCAATAAATTTTTAAAAAAAGAAACAAACAACAAATTAAAAGTCTGGACAGATGCGTAGGAAAAAATAAAGGAACAAAATAGAAAAGAAGTAGAGTGAGTTAAAAGGCTGAAGAGATGAGAAGAGAATAGAAGGAAAATAAAGAGAGAAAGAAAAAGAAAAAAATGAAGGCCAAACAAGAAGTCGTGGAATGGAAGAAAAGCTACAGAAGTCAGAAGATGGAAAAATGAAGGAAAGAAGAGAAATAAAGTAACTTGGAAAAATAAGTAAAAGAAAAAAATTCAAACAAAGGGAAAAGAATAAACAAGAAACAGCACAGTAACAAACAATCTAGGGAGAGCAGCCTTCACTCTTAGGCCCCTGGAGGCCTTCTCAGGCTGCTGGTGCTCATCAGTCACCTGGCAACCTGCCCTCTGCAGGTGATGTATCCAGTTTTAGTGAGTAAAATAAAGGAAAAAGGAAAAAAATATATCCAGTATACCACAGAAGAAAACAATAGAAACTCAGTCAGTAAGTTCCCTATCTTAAGGTGCTGGCTGTGTGCCTTATCTCTCCCTGGATCCCTTAGGAGGTACCAGGGCTCAAACTAGGGATCTTCAAGCAAAGCAGGAATTCCCCTACTGAGCTACAGCAGGTCTATAGGCTAAATAGGCCCCTGAAGGCTTATCTGGCTCTTCCTGCCCCCATTTCCCTTAGGCAGTTGGACTTCTAAAACAGTTCTCAGGGGTCAGGCTAGTAGTTAGGAGCCTGTCTCCACCCCTCCTTGACCAAGTTCCTCTCTCCCAGTGCAGCTGGGTGTGGCAGCCTGCCTGATCAGAGTCCCTCTCCCCTCGCCCCAGGGCCACCTCAGTGTGGCTGGTATCTACCCCAAGATTGAAAGGGGGCTCAGGTGCCCAAACCCACAGAAAGGAAACCACTCCCCACACTTAGCCAAACCCCCCGTCCTCTAGGGAATTTTTCCCTCCCACTCAGCTGGCCTTTGTGAGCCAGGGGTTCCACAGAGGTTATTTGCCTTGAGGGTAGGATTTACCCAGGCTTTTCTAGCCACAGGGATCATCTACTTGGTTTTAGGTTGGGCTCTTTATCTCTCTGTGCAACTGCCTGCTGAATGATGCCTGCAGGCCTGCAGCCTCCTGCTGTGTGGATTCCAAGACAGCTCACTCAGATGAGGCCCCTGCCCCCTCGCTGCCATTTTTTGCAGAAGAACTGAGCAGTGCCCATCTACATCAGTGCCATTTTCCTAGACTAGTATCTAAATTACCAATTTTTAATCTGCTCAATGAGTAAAAGGAAAACATGAGAATGATGTCTCACGAAATAGAGAATATCAGTAAAGAGCTAGAAAGTATAAAATCAACAGGAATAGAAATTCTGGGTTGAAAAGTACAATCAGTGATATGAGAACTTCTCTGGAGGTGATCAACAACAGTTGTCTCCCTGAGTAAAGACCCGAACAACTCTCAGCAGCCTGGAGAGTGAACCTTGCTATTTAAGTCTTTCCTCACCTAGATCGTGTCCATTCCAAAAGATGTAGCAGTGAGACTGTGAGAGGTTTGCAATAATTAACAAGCTGTATCTCAGTTTCCCCTGATATGCACTGGGAAAAGGCAAACCCCCTCTCCTGTGTCTGAGGGCATGGCAGGCACTTTCCCACAGGTTAAACAAGAAACCTCATAGGGTCAGGAATAGAGGGAAATGGAGATCTTTACTACCTGTACCTGCATATCAGAGGAAAACTGAGATGGAAACCTTCGCTATTTACATATCCTTTAATCCCTACACATGAAAAGAAACATTTCCTGCAGCATCCCAAGAAGCCATAAACTCCCTCAACCCCCTCCCAGTAATTCACTCAGACCCTCAACTCCCTCCCACTAACTCATTTCCCTGCTTGGGAAAGTTCATTATAAATTCAAGTCCCCACCCTCCTTCCAGGAGTTGGCTGAAGTCTCTCTTCAGACCCGGACCATGCTGGTGGGGGGACTGAAGCCTGTTCTTCAGACCCCCTCCATTGGGAGAGCTTCTCAATAAATACATATTCTGCCTGTGGTCTGTTAGTCTCCGTGTCCTAGCCGGTTTTTCTCCAACAGAGAATTTCTAGTTTTCTTATGAATTTTATTGGTCACTAGTGATGTTGATTGAAGTGTCATACCCTTGCTTATGTTTAACTCACTGCAGATCCTATGATTTAGGGTATACAAGGGAGGGAAGATGGTCAACTATTTGTTCTTTCAGAGACCTCTACTTCCTTCTGAGAACCCAAGGCTGCACCCAGCCTGAATGAAAATTCCCCAAAAGAGAAAAATGGCACTGCTGTCAGAGATATTCCACATCCTTGCCTCTGAGTCCCCAGGAGACTTCCAGAAAATAGTGACCCTCTATTAACAGGGAGAATTACAACCCAAATTTCTGTGAACCCCAATATCCCTGAGGATCCCACAAATTCCTACCTAAGCCTCATCTCAGTGAAAGCCCTTCTATTATAAATTAATCTTTCCCAGTCTCACAAAGGAGAAAGGTGATTGTTTTGTCAATTCAAGTCCCTTACTGATGCCATTTAAATTTGAGAATTGGTTTTTCCATTTTTGTAAAAAAAATGGCTGGGGGGAGTTTTGTTTTTTTTTAAGACTGATTTATTCCCCTGGCATTGTTTGCTCATCTATCTTTTTTTAGGAACCAAACCTGGGCCTACCACATAGTAGGCAGGTGCCTAATCACTTGAGCCACCTCTGCACCCTGCTGTGATTTTTATAACTATTTTGAGTCTGTAGTTCCTTGTGGGTAGTACTGATAGTAGAACAATGCAGTCTTATCATCCTTGAATAATGGATGTCTTGCTATATGTTTAGGTCTTCTTCAGTTTCATCAAGAGTGTTTGCTAGTGTTTCAGTGTTTCTATCCTTTCATTACATTCATTCTTAGGTATTTTATTTGTTAGCCTGCTTATTGAATAGACTTTGAAAAAAAGTCCATTTCAGATTTTTTTTTTGCTGTACTATATAAACAAAATGACTTTTTTGTGTGTATCTCATACAATCCAAGTTTGCTTAAAGTCTATATTGCATTAGTTATGTTGAATCTTTTGAAATTATGTATTTAAAAGCTTATGTCGGCAGTGTGTAAGGAAAGCTTTACTTCTTCCATTCCAATTTGAATGACTTTATTTCTTTTTCTTACCCATTTGCTTGGCAAGAACTTCAGGTCCAGTGTTAAAAAGCAGTGATGAAAGTGAGCTAACTTACCTTGTTTGTGACCTGATGGGAGAGTTTTTCAGTATTTCACTATTGAGTATGATGTTAGCTGTGGGTTTTTTAGATGCAGCTGTGAACACAGTAGAATGACTTCCACAAATGAATTAGTCAGCAGCAGAAAGTCCCCACATTGTTGGCATCCTGCAAGTGCATTTCTGAAATCCTGGAATGTGAGTTAATTGTAGGATACCTCCATTTTTATGGTTTTGAAGAACTTAATTCTTACTAATATCCATATGTTCAAGTTTTAGTAATAAGATAATGGTAGACAATACCTGAAATATTTTGATGTGTTCTTAAATTTTAAAAATTCAGTGAAACCAATTAAATGAATTTTTCTTTTAGAGGTTATTTATAAAATAGTACTTTTAATGGAGCAAGGGCACATATTAAGCACAATCCTTGGGGATCATGGGAACTATAAAGATTACTTTGGGGGGTGCTGGTATGTGTGCCTGATGATACGTATTATGCCATATGGTGGTAATATTGTAGTCCAAATATAAATGACTCTGAACCTCTGTGATTGTGAATCAAAAGCAATAGAAATTTTAAAGAATTTGCTGAATATGAACTATGATTGCTAACACCAAATCTGTATAAAAATAGATTGATATAAAACATAGAAAGTTGATAACTCTTTAGTCATTATAAAATAAGAGAAACTAAAATCTAATGATTGTAGGGATACAATAAATATAAATATAAAAAATTAAGGTAATTCACAAATACAGCATAAGTTATTCAAATAACATAGATAATTGATTTTTAAAATATATAGACATTTATGGATAACTGGTTTTGAGAATATATAGACATTTATAGGGAATGATTAGATTTTGGCAATGTGGTAATTTTCCTCTTCAGTAGAGGAGTACATATAACAGGAATATTTGGTAGCCAGATGGAAGAAGAAAATAGGGAACAAAAGGTTCAATAGAAGTAATGAGAGTGAAGACCCGGTTTTAAGAGTGGTAGAAGTACAGAATCCAGAAATGTCAGCAAGAAAGATTTCTTACTTGAAAACATTTCATGAAAAATGTAGAGAGAGAAACAGATCAATATTGTTGGGAAAGCTGTTTTCAATTTCATTTCTGTCTATATACTTTTTTAAACTATATGAATACTAACAAAAAAATCCACATTATTTTATTTTCAAGTACCAAGGTAATAATAGGGAGAAAAGGAGTGAGGGCAGAGAAATTCACAACAAATGGTGATCTACATTATGTGCTGAAATGTACTTTCTGAAAATTAGATAAAAGGCATTAAGAAAATACCCAATATATGACAAGATATAAATTTTATAAAAAATGCAGAAAATGAATGAGAAGAAATAAGAAAATAAAATTCAAAAAATACTTCAACCTGAAATGTAATCTCTAAGAAATAGGGTGACAAGATAATGCTTAAGTAGAAAGAGAAGGTGAAATGCCAAAAGAGCTGATAACACATTAAGTGGAGAATGTTAAGGAGTTGGGAAAAAAAACTAAAAATGTGAGGAATGGTACAGATGGTCCAGTGTCTGCACCCTGGAGTGCCTGAACCAGGAGGTGGGCGGGGCCAACCCAGTCCCTAGGCCCTGGCTGGGCCCTGTGGTGGGGTGGGCCTGCCTGTGGGTGGGCCTGAAAGCTGTCCCCCTTCCCAGGATGCTCAGCTCTAGGCTGCAGGCCTTGGCAGTTGGTGGGTGGCCCTGGAAGCTGCCCTGCCTCCTCCCATGATGCTCAGCTCCAGGCTGCAGGCCTTGGCAGTTGGTGGGTGGCCCTGGAAGCTGCCCTGCCTCCTCCCATGATGCTCAGCTCCAGGCTGCAGGCCTTGGCAGTTGGTGGGTGGCCCTGGAAGCTGCCCTGCCTCCTCCCATGATGCTCAGCTCCAGGCTGCAGGCCTTGGCAGTTGGTGGTGGCCCTGGAAGCTGCCCTGCCTCCTCCCATGATGCTCAGCTCCAGGCTGCAGGCCTTGGCAGTTGGTGGGTGGCCCTGGAAGCCACCCCCCCCCTCCCATGATGCTCAGCTCCAGGCTGCAGACCTTGGCAGTTGGTGGGTGGCCCTGGAAGCTGCCCTGCCTCCTCCCATGATGCTCAACTGCAGGCTGCAGGCCTTGGCAGTTGGCGTCCAGGCTTCGGCAGCCAGGCCTTTGGTGATGGCTGTGGCTCCTCAGGTGCCAGGCCACCTTGAGCTCTGCAGCCTGGGGATGTTTGTGGTAGGTGTTAGTCCTGTGCACTGGGGAGGGAACTGACCCTTCTTTATTAACATAGTGTGTTCCCATTTGTCCAGGGCAGTCCTGGTTTATGTCTGTTGTCCTACCTTTTCATGCCCCACCCCCTCACTAAGAGTATCCTGATGTGACTTTATATCATATGGTCACACTATTAGGTCTGTTATGGAAATTTCTTTAAGAAAGGTTGACTTAATGACCGAATAACTTAAAAATTTAAGTTAAAAAAAATCGTGTAAAAAATAGGCTGTAAAATCAGACACAGGCACTTATTTTTGTGCCCGGTGGGCCTGTCCAGCAAGGAGGTGAGAGAAATTGGTAGGTGGGTGTCTGGGAGGGGGAAGAGCTGAGGGAGTAGGGGCTAGATGAGAGGCAGGCTTACCTTTCATTGTGTAGCTTTATCAACAGTTGATTTTTCTTAAAATGGGTGTGTGTTTTTCCCACAAAATATACAATAATAATAAAGATTCTGAAGGGGTCAAGACAGGCATTTGAATATGTCCTGTTACATGAATTTTCCTTCCAGGAGTCCCCTAAACAGTGACAAAGTTTTGGTTTTATATTCATGAGAAATATTGGTATGTGTTTTCCATTCCTTTAATATCGTTATCTGGTTTTGCCATTAGGCTAATGTTGTCCTCATAGAGTGAGTTAGGAAATGTCACCTCTGCTTTGTTTTCTGAAAGAGATTGTGGAGAATTGGTTTCATTTTTCCTTAAATGTTTGGTAGAATTTGCCAGTGTCTGAACCTGGTCCTTTCTTTTTTGGAATGTTATTAATTATTGATTCAAATTTTTAATGGCTCTAGGACTATTCTGATTATATATCTGTTCTTGTGTGAGTTTTGATAGTTTGCATCTCTCAAGGAATTTTGAGCCATTACATCTAAGTTATAAACTTATTGGACGTAGGGATGTTCATAGTCTTGTTTGAGTTATCCTTTTAACGTCTCTCGAACCAGTAATAGTGATCCCTCTTCCATTCCTGGTATTGGTAATTTGTATCTTCTTTATTTTATGTTTGGTTAGCCTAGAGGTTTATCTGTTTGATTAAATCTTTTAAAAAGAAAAAACTGATGTTTTAGTTTCGGCATAAGTTTTCATTTCTATGTGATTAATGTGCAGAAGTGCACTTGCTGGGCTGTATGATAAGTATATATTTAGTTTTATAAGAAACTGCTAACCAGTTTGGCTTTTTTTACCCCCTCCCCCACTTTGTGGCATTTTGCTTGCTGTCTGCTCTCTGTGTCCATTCGCTGTACGTTCTTCTGTGTCTGTATTTATTTTTATTTTATTTCCCTCCGCCCCCCCTTGTGGCTTGCTTCTTGTCTATTCTGTGTCCATTCACTGCATGCACTTCTGTGTTTTTGCTTGTCTCCCTTTTATTTTGTTGTGTCACCTTTCTGAGTTGGCACTCAGCTGCGCTTGCGGGCTCGGTGGCACTCCGCAGTGCCTGGGCTGGAGGCTCTCCACAGCGTGCGGGCAAGCCTGCCTTCACAAGGAGGCCCCGGGATGCAAACCCAGGGCCTCCCATATGGTAGATGGGAGCCCAACTGACTGAGCCACAGCCGCTTCCAGGCTAACTAGTTTCAGAGTGACTGTACCATTTTACATTCCCTTAAGCAATGGATGAGAGATTCAGTTTCTCTGTAATTTCACCAGCATTTGGTGTTGTCACTTTTTATTTTAGTTGCTTTAATAGTGTGTAGTTATGTGTGATAATGGTGTAGGTTACATGTCTCTAATAGCTAATTATATCAAGCATCTCTTCATGTACTTATTTCCCATCCATATATCTACTATGGTGAAAAGTTTATTCATAAGTATTGCCCATTTTCTAACAGAATTGTTTTCTCATTGTTGAATTTTGAGAAATTTGAAATTCTTTTAATTTATTCTAGATATCTATATTGTTTTTTGTGTGTATATGGTACTAGGGCAAGGGATTGAACCCAGGACCTTGTAAGTGGGAAGCTAGTACTCTACCACTAAGCCATGTTTTTTCCTTTGTTTGCGTGTTTTTGTTTATTTTAGCAGGTATTTGAAACTGAACCCAGAACCTCCCTTGTGAGAAACAGGCACTCAACTGCTTCAGCCACATCCAGTCCCAATATTCTAGATACCTGTTCCAGATATTCTAGGTATCTGTTCTTTCTTTGTCATAGTTAAATTTCCAAATATTATTCCGTTGGTAGTTTGCCTTTATAGTTCTTTTGCAGATCAGTGGTTTAAAGTTTGGTGAAGACCAATGTATCAGTTTTTTGTTTTTTTTTACGGTCTCAGTCAGTGTACTGTCCCTTTGGAATCTTTCCATGTGTTCAATTATGAACTAGTTCTGATGATGCCCCAGTCTTTCTCTTGCCTAGCATGACTCCATTGATACTTCTGCTTCAGTGTCATAATTTGAAGCAAAAAATTTTTTTTCTCTATTTTTAAAGGAGCTTTAGATGACATTGATGTTCCATCAAAATATGGGGAATTCCCATATATCCTACTCCTTCCCTTTAACACCCTTTTCCCATGAATATCTTTCATTAGTGTGGTCCATTTGTTTCACGTGATGACCACATATTGAAGCATTGCTACTAAGCATGGTCTGTAGTTTACATTATGTTTTACACTTTGCACAGCACATTTTTATAAGTTTTGAAAAAATGTATGAGTTGTATCTGTTATTGCAGTATCATGCCAAATTATTCCAGTGTTTCAAAAATGCCCCATGTTAACTCCTCTTCTTCCCTCTCCCTCCCCTCAGAACCTCTTGTGTCCACTGTCTATCAATGTTACAAGTTCTTCCATTATTAGAATAATAACAGTCTAATTTAGTCCATAGTTGCATTCCTCCTGTTTGTTCATTCCTCTATCATTTGGATTTTGGGATTTTGTCATTTTCTTACCCCACATCAATCCAGCATCAACACTTCAAATATGTGCAAAACCTGACCACCTGGTTTCCCTAACTGTTGCTGTTCTGTCTCATCCACCATATTGCTCGCCTGGACTACTGTGATAGCTGCATAACTGATCTGCCGTTGACCTGCTTGCCACTGTGGTCGATTTTTATCTAGCAACCTGAATGATCCTGTTCAAACCTAAGGCAGGTCTCAGTCCCTTGTCACTCTTTAGTGAAATCCCCATGCATTCCCAACTTACAGTAAAATGCAGAGTTATTATACTGTACTACAAGGACCTCCACAATGTGTGCCTGAGTCTTTAAAGCAGTTTTATTGAGATACAGTCACATGCCATAAATCTATCCAAAGTGTGCCAACAGTGACTTAAGTATAATCACAGAGTTGTGCATTCATCACCACAATCAAGTTTAGAACAATTTCATCATTCCAAGAAGAAAAACCCCATACCCTTAGCAGTCACCTCTCAATCCCTCTACCATACCCAGCCCTACATAACCTGTAATCTAATTCCATCTCTATAAATTTATCTTTACATTTTGTAGTAATGAAATCATAGAATATGTGGTATTGTGTGCCTAGATTCTTTCACTTAGCATAATGCTTTCTTAATTATTGTAATTTTTTAAAATTAGGGAAGTTTTATGTTTACAGAAAATTCATGTAAAAACTGTGTTCCCATGTATCCTTCTTGTTGACTCTGCATTAGTGTGCTACCTTGGTTATGATTGATGAAAGAATATTAAGATATTACTGGTAAGTATAGTCCATTTACATTAGGTATATTTTTCCATATACTTTCCTATTATTAACAACATGTAGTAGTGTCATAGGTTATAATTCATGAAATAACAACCTCATATTTGTACTATTAACTGCAGTGCATCATCCACAACAGTGTTCACGTAGTTAAACAGTCCCATGTTTGGGGTTCTAACTTTCCTTCTAGTAACGTATATAACCTAAAACTACTTCCCTCAACCACATTCACAAACATGCTCCATAGTAAGGTCCTTCCATCACCAATATCCATTCCCAAAGATTTACAGTCAACCTAAATAGAAATTATGTACAATTTGAGCATCAGCTTTCCATTCTCTACCACTGTTCTATCCCTTGGTAACTTATATTCTAGATTGTAAATCTATGAGTTTGATTATTATAATTAGTTTATACCAGTGAGATCATATAATATTTGTCCTTTTGTGTTTGGCTTATTTCACTGAACATAATGTCTTCATGATTCATCCATGTTGTCACATGCATCAGAGTTTCATTGTTTCTTACAGTTGAATCATGTTCCATTGTATATATTTACCACATTTTGTTTATCCATTCATCTGTTGGTGGTTATTTGACTTCTGCCTTTTGTCTGTTGTGCTCTGAAGATTGGCATACAAATACCTGTCTGAATCTCTGCTTTCATTTCTTTTGGATATATGTCCAGAAGTGGGATTGCCAGGTCATATGGTAATTCTAAGTTTAACTTTTTGAGAAACTGCAAAACTGTTTTCCACAGCCAATGCATTATTTTACATTCCAACCAACAGTGTATAAGGTTTCCTGTTTATCTGCATCGATACCAGCACTTGCTAGTTTACAGTTTAAAAAATAATTTCCATTTGAATGGTGTGGAGTGATAACCCATCATGCTTTTGATGTGCCTTTCCCTAATGGCTAATGGACTTGAGCATGTTTTCATATGATTATTTCCCATTTGTGTATCTTTTTTAAAGAAATGTCTATCTAAATACTGTACCCTTTTTAATGGGTTTGTTTGCTATGCCCACCTACCTTGGAGGTTACCCAGTGACTCATGCTCTGTCTTCCTTCTCTACTTGTCACTGACTGTTTCCTTGATGTGGAAATAGCCTCTCACACCTTGGCTGCTTCCTTCTCCTCCTTTGATCCCCAGCTCCAGTCTCGTCTCTTCTGACTTAGGTAAAAAAATTTTTTTGTCTTGTGTTACCAGGTCTGGGCGTTGAACCTGGGACCTTGTATGTGGGAAGCTGGCCCCGAACCACTGAGCCACATAGGCTCCTTTGAGTTGATTTATTCATTTGTTTGCTTTTTTGCTTTTAGGAGGCACCAGGAACTAAACCTGGGACATCCCATGTGGGCAGCAGGTGCTCAACTGCTTGAACCACATCCACTCCAACATTTTTCTTACCTGCTCTGTTACCCTAACACTGACCCTTTAAGTTGTATTTGCTGATTCTTTATCTCTTGCTGGATTGTCAATCACTTCCATAAAGTTTCATTTATCCCTCCCTGCCCTGGGCCTAACACAGGGGCACATATACAGTCATCACTCACTCACCATTTAATAGAGTGTAAAGAGTGGAGGACAGTGCCTGGTGCTCAGCTGTTTCCACCATGTATACAGTGACTCTCCTGGCAGGGCAGGCACTTTCAGACTCACATTTGTGGCACTTGGATGTAGTTGAGACTTGTCATTGACTTTGAGGTCAGGCCAACTTGGGTGGAATTTTGACTTCTGAAGTCATATTCACAGTGGTTTAGCCTGAAGACAGACTGCTTCCCTATACTTAGATCCTGACATGCACTTGGTGGTCATTTCAGGGAAAGTAATTGAGGTCTTTTTGCCTATTCCTCATCTGTAAAATGGTGATAAGAAAACATCCCTAATTTTTAGACTTTGTTTTATAATTAAAATCTAATTTTAACTTGTCCGCCTCCCCAAATAGCCTCCTTCCATCCCTATTCCTCTGAAAGGAGAGTGATGGACTCAGTGGATCCTATGCTTATTTTAAGATAAAATCTCTAGGAATATGTCATATCTTAGACATATGCATTTCAGTGTTCACAGAGCAGAGGTGACTTTTCATCCCTTGTTCACTCTGGTCCTGTGGCCTGGATGCCAAGCTCACACTCTCTAGGTGATCTGTGATTTGTCTAAACTTAATTAAAAGTAAAAATAACCACCAGCTTCAAAACCCTTAATATATCCCATGTGTTTTATTGTGTGTAGTAGTGATGACTCAGCATATTCCACAGTCTGAGTCCCCTGCCCTGGGCCCACTGTCTTGGGCCTCCACCTATCTCTCCCCCTCTCCAGGGCCCTCTTCACCCCAGGTTCCCCATCTACCAATCCATTTCCCCAGACCACTTTTACCCTGGGCACCCCATCTTTCCTTTCCCTGGATCCACTATAGCATGAGCTCCCATCCCTTAAAGTCTAAACACATTTTTAATGTTTATAGGTCAGGTTTCTACTCAGATTTCCTCTGTTGTGCTACTTTCCCCACCCCATTAGCTGAGACATCAGAAACTTGAAAGAGTTAATCCTTCCTTCATCTGTCTCCAATTCTACAAGTCAATGGCTTCTCTATACTTGATTTACAGAGGATAGAAAAATTATGTGAAAGAACCAGGTTTCATTTATAAAAGATCTGGAAGACTGACAAGGAAAATGGGAAAGGCAGGAGGTACCCATGGGCAGCAGTGGGTTCTGCCAGCTCCACATCTGGAGGGGGCAGGCCGAGGGCTCCTCTCCTGTCCAGTAATCTTACTGCTGGGATCCTACCAGATGACAGCACAAACCCCCAACTTGAGAAGCAAAACTGCAGGAAACACAGAGGAAATGGAAACCTTTGTCTCTGGGGCTCCAGCTGGCTCTAGGAGTGAAGAGAAAAGGGTCTATTTATGTAACATTTTTAAACTGAACAACACCAGATCCAGCCTGCAGAAAAGTGGACAAGGCTGCTTCTTGAGGTTCTGCTGCCTCAGGCCAACATTTGCCTCTTAGACCCTGAGATGGTGGAAGCCCACCCGGAGAGGAGTGGATGGGCTGAGGGCCCACCAGTTCTGTCTCCTGCAAAGCCCTGACTCATTATGAGAGAACCCTGAAGGCCAAGCTGCTCTTGGTGGGTTTGGTGGGAATAAAGGTTGGGATGGACGTTCATGTAAACGCAACAGGGCTCTGAGAGGTTCTGGACCCTCCACGGGAGGTAAGGGGGCCCTGCCAGGGCAGGCCCCTGGGTATTGGGCAGCATGTAGGGGCATCAGTGCCTCCAAACACAGGGATACTCTTAGGGGTGCTGGTCCCTATGTTGGCCACAGGGTACTCTGGCTCCAGGTTCCCACGGCTTCAGGTTCTCCCGGCTTTAGGCCTCAGCTTACCTCACAGTGATTCGTGGTGTGGGGGGGCCCACTCCTTTCTGCTCTTACACTGAGTGCTTCAATTTTGGAGCTCCTATCTGTGACCTTCACTTGGTTCCCAAAACTCTTCTGTGCTCCTAAAGCCCCCAACCTGGAGACGACTGGGGTGGTGCTGCCTAATGTTGAGCATCGCTGCTTCATGTTGGGCTTGAATTGGTCACACAGCAACAGGGCATGGTGGTGGCTGCAAAGCCAGAGGCACTGACTGTGTCAGAGGAGAGAACAGTGGGGGTGGACCCAAAGACCAGCTGGAGCCTGGCATGGCTGCACAAGGTGGAACTTGGGTGTATCATTCCCCCAAAGTGCCACACAGTTGTGTGGTGCTGCCCGGGGTTGGCTAGCCATGAGGAGAGGTTGAATTGGGAGCTGTGAGGTTTGCAAACTGGAAAGAATGGTTAGAGCTGATGGCTCCATGAGGCTGCCCACCAGGAACTCCAAATAGAGATGGTGGGTGGCTCTAGGGGTAAAGGGGAGTTTACATTTCGGGGTAGGGCTGCAGAACCCAAGTGTGTGCAGGCTGAGGCAGTGCTGCCACTGGGTATGTCTGAAGTGTCTGGTCAGATGGGAAGGTAGTCACACTGCAGTCAGCAGGAGGCCCACAGAGCAGTGGGGTGAAGGGATGTGGTATTCCTCAGAGTCCCCCCCAAGTTTGGAAGGTGGGAAGCCAAGGCTGCAGGTGTGCTGGTTGAGGGGCTAGAAGTGGCTGCAGAAGCAACCTCTGTAAGGCCCATGGAGTGATGGTCCCCAGGCCCAGTGGTGGAAGGGGTGTCCATGAGAAGGAGTGAGGAGAGTTCACACACACCAGGATCACTGACCTCATTCTGAATATGAAGGGATACCTGGGGAGGGAGGAGGTGCTGGGAGCTGTGGGGAAGGCAGAACCGGCATCAGCTGCAGCTGTCACAGAGACTCAGGGATGCAGAGGGACTCCTCTCTCCCCATTCAGGGGTCTCCCCGAAATGGGTTTTACCATGAAGGAGGAGGACCCTCAGTAGCAGCTGCAGGAGCAGGCTTTGGGCTTCTTTCACAGTTCCCACCTCCTGTGGGGCCAGGTGCGGTCACCCCTCGGGCTGAAGTGTGGTTTGCTGGCCTGGCGGGGGAGCAGCTGTGGCAGGCCAAGCCGCTGCCCCCATAATAGGGTGGCTGGTCGGACTCACCGCCACCCCTGAAGGAAGCTCGGCATGGGCGCAGAGTGCCCTCGGGTCTCCCCTTCTTGGCAGCCATGCTTCCGCGGCTGCCCCTCCTCCCGGACGGCGCCACACGATGCCTGTGGGGCGGCACCCTTCTTCTTCTTTCTCCCTGCGCAGGCGCAGGGCGGAAAAATCCAGTCTGCCCTTTTCCCTCCCCCCGACAGCAGCAACAGCCAGGCGTGGGTGGGAAACTCAAGTCTGCCCTCCACCCCAGCAACAGCAGCCACCAGTCCCTAAACCCTGCCCCTTCCCCCAGCAACAGCAGCCACCAATCACTAAACCCTGCCACTTCCCCCAGCAACAGCAACAGCCAATCCCTAACTACCACCCCTCCCCCGTCCAGTACCGCCCACTGACCTTTCTCCGGCAATCAATCAGAACAGGGCGTGGCTTCGACCAATCAGCTTTCCCCAGCCCCTATAAAACTGTTGCCTCTCCCTCAATAAAGTGGACTTGCGTGTTTACCTTGTCTCCGCGGTAGTTCTTCTGCCGTGCGCCCTCCAGTCCTGAGAGCCCCCGACAAGGGCCTGGCCTCCCTTTTCCCCAGTTCGTCGCCTGCTTCCCTGGGCGACCCCTTCGTCGCCGGCTTCCCCGGGCGACCCCGTCAGCCGAACCGCGCAACCTCTGTGAGACCGATCCCTCGTCTGCTGCCGGACCGACCCCTTGTCCCAAGTGGGACCGACCCCTTGTCCGCAGCCAGACCCCACCTCTACCGACCGAGCAAACCGTCGCAGCCGGGATCCAGGGCAGAAGAGGGCCTAGCACACAGCCCAGCGTGGTTGGTATCTGACGATGGGGTGGCAGCAGGGCTCAGCAAGGTGAAAGAGGCTGAGGGGAGAGGGTGTGCCAGCATGTCAGGTGGGGCTGGGACAGTGAGGAAAGGATGGGTCTGCTGAGCAGCATTTCTTCTAGACAAAGGACCCACCTAGGTGGCCACTGCAGTGGATCCCAGGCTGAGCCCTGGGCCTGGGGAGTCCTTCCCATATCCTTAGCTGTGAATTATTGTGGGAAGCTGCAGGGGCAGTTGGTGGAGGAGCAGTCCAGGAGCAGGCCAGGGAAAGTACAGGAAGGTTGTGAGGTGCTGCATGCAGGGATGCTTCAGTCTTTCCACCCGGGGAACTGTTGAATCATCCAGAGCACTGCTTCCTTTTCCTGGGTCTAGATCCTCAGCAGTGACTCAGTACCCTAGCTGGGGTGTGCTTGCGCACACACGCATGATGGCAGCCTCAGGTGGGCCCCTCACCTGTGTGACAGCAGAGGAATATTATGTTAAATGTTAATGGTGCCTGGAACTGTCAGATGTGGGTGAGCCATCCCTTAACTTTTTTCTCCTCTGTGGTGACTGGAGGCCTGATTGATCTGGATCTTTCTTGGGGTTTTCATGGAGGCTGAGGAGATAGGAAGATGCCCATCCTCACTCACATTCTTTGTGTACCTGTGGAGCAGCTGGGAGACAGACAGGGCTGGACCTCTCTCCTTCTCAGGGGCAGCAAACCTGGAATGGAGTCTGAGCTCCTGACAGCATTTTCTATGGTGCATGGTTCAGAGAGATCCCGGAGTTCTGGGTGGAGCTGCTTTCTGTGCTTTGTTAGGGAGTTTTCTCTTAAGGCCTGGGTCTGGACAGGAGGGAGGCCAGGCCTCCCCTGACCCTCAGAGGCCTGAATGCAGATTCTGTATTCCCAAGCCATCAGAGCCCTTCTTTCATTGTCCTGATAGGTCTTTGGCCCTTGGGAGGAGCAAAGCTTGCCCAGCGACTATAGCCCTAGGATTAGGAATGCCTGAGAATTCAAAGTAGGGGGCCATGAAATGGAAAGTCATAGGTAGGTTCTTCCAAGAAACCGGGACACCAGTGACAACCGCAACCAAAAACTCTTGAAGTTGTTTCTAGTTCAGGGCCATCACTTGTTTTCGCATTGGTTAGAATTCCTCTTGGGCACTAGAATTAGGACATTGTCAATATAGGTATTTATGTTCTCTTTTTTTTTTTTTTTTATAAACTTTAACCTTTGAGTACTTACTGTCTGATTTAGAAATAAAGTTCTGTGACTGTACAAAAAAAAAACCCTAGAAAACAAAACCAATGGCATGCTCTAGCCAAGAGAAATGAATATTTTTGTTCACATAAAAACCCTCTGTGCCACTCTTTTAGCTGCTTAATCGTATCTCCTAGATAAAGGCTGATCTGGTTCTCCAGTTTTTTACTTTGTTTGGAATTGTTTTCAGTGGGTGCTCTGGGTATAAGTTCTCACATACTAATCAGTTAATGCTTTAACAATTCAAGTAAAACGTAGATGCCTCACAGTTATATAGGGTATTTAAACCCTACTCTTGGTTATAATTGTCATATGCATTTCCTGTACCTGCAGTATGGCCATCTACCCCCAAAATCATCCGATTTCTGCTCATTATTCATTTGTATATTGAATTTGTGTTCCTGAGTGTGATGGCATTGGATTCAGATGTGAACTTTCTACATAAGCCTCTTCTGTCACTTTTACTGAACCTGTGGTTAGTGCTGGGGTTGGTGTAGACCCTGGAGACTTCAATCTCTGGACTGGCCATGTTCCACTCAGGCCCTGAGCAGAGTTGCAGCTCCTACTCTCCAGTTTGTTGGACTTGCACAGGTTGTTGGACTTGCACAGGTTGGCTGACAGGACGGTGAAGATGGTCAAGCAACACACAAGGGAACCAAGAGTGCCTACAACTCCAAACAAGAGAATCGCATCCATCAACCATGTGGAATCTAAGCCCCCTCTCAATACAGTGGTGGAGTGGACATCACCAACCCAGGGTCCAACAAGAGGGAGGATTAAATATGGATTAGAGTGGACTTACTGGTATTCTACCTTAGAACTATTGTGACTAGTAATGGAAGAAACCATAGCATTGATCTGGAGAAAGTGGCCACGGTACTTGATGAGAACAGGGAGAGGAAAGAAGTGATGTGATGTGGGGGCATTTTGGGGACTTGGAGTTATCCTAAATGATATTGCTGGGACAGATGCTGGACATTATATACCCTGCATAACTCACTGAATGTACTGAGGAAGAGTGTAAACTTCAATGTGAACTATAATCCATGCAGTACAGCAGTGCTCCAAAATGTATTCACCCAATGCAATGAATGTGCCCCAATGATGAAAGAGGTTATTGATGTGGGAGGAGTTGGGAGGGTGGGTTGTGGGGTGTGTGGGAACCTCTTATATTTTTTAATGTAACATTTCTTGTCATCTATGTATCTTTAAGAAAAACTATTTAATAAAAAAAATTAACAATTGTGAAATAGGTTGTCATATATACCCAGATACTCACCATCTCTGGTCATGAAGTTCAAAGTTTTCCTCTTACAATTATTTCTCTTCTATCTGAAGATGTTGCTTTCGCATCTTTACAGAGCAACTTGTCAAGTGATGAATTTAGATTTCTCTGTCCTCTTCATCTGTCTTCTTTTTTGTCTTCAATCCTTGAACAGATTTTGCTGTATGTAGTATTCTGGGTTGGTATTTTTTTATTTCAGCACTTTAAAGATCCTGTTTTACCCTCTTCTGGCCTCTTACTGGATCTGAGGAAAAATGACAGGCCTTCAAATTGTTATTCTCCTATAATGTGTCATTTTTCTTAGGTTCCTTTCAGAATTTTTCATCTTTGATTATCAGCTGTTTTTTTTTAATGATGTGTCAGGGTGTGATTTTCTTAGCTTCTCGGATCTGTGTGCCACAAGGTTGGGTAGTGTTCAGTCTGTTTTAGCCCATATTTATTGTGAACCATTCTTTCTTCTCCCATCAGCATTTAGCTTGAATGTTAACTGTCCTACAGCTTTCTGACGTTCTGTTAACTTTATTTATTTTAAGATTAATGTTGTATTTCTCCCTCTCCCTTTCCCCTCCCCCCAGTTGTCTGCTCTCTGTGTCCATTCACTGTGTTCTTCTGTGACTGCTTCTATCCTTATCAGTGGCACCAGGAATCTGTGTTTTGTTGTTTTCTCTTTTTTTTGTCTTTCTTTTTTTAATGTTATGTTAAAAAATATGAGGTCCCCTTATACCCCCCACCCCCTCACTCCACTCCTCCTCCCATAACAACCTCTTCCATCATCATGAGACATTCACTGCACTTGGTGAACACATCTCTGAGTACCGCTGCACCTCATGGTGAACGGTCCACACCATAGCCCACACTCTCCCACAGTCCACCCATTGGGCCATGGGAGGACATACAGTGTCCGGTAACTGTCTCCGCAGCACCACCCAGGACAACTCCAAGTCCCGAAAATGCCCCCACATCACATCTCTTCCTCCCACTCCCTACCCCCAGCAGCCACCATTGCTACTTTCTCCACACCAATGCCACATTTTCTTCGATTACTAATCACAATAGTTTATGTATAGAATATCAGTAAGACCATGCTAATCCATACTCTATTCCTCCATTATGTGTACCTTGGAATGGTTGTGTCCACATCTGTATCAAGAGGGGGCATGGATTCCACATGGTTGCTGAATGCAATTCTCCTGCTTTCAGTTGTAGGCACTCTTGGCTCCCTGGTGTGGTGGATGACCTTCTTCACGTCCCTGTTAGCTGAGTGGGTAAGTCCAATAAACCAGAGTGTAGTAGTTGCAAGTCTGTTGAGGCTTAGGACCTGGCTATCACATGGTCTGTCCAGAGATTCAGGTTCCCTGGGTATACACTAAACCCCAGTGCCAACTACAGGTCTGGTAAAAGTAACAGGAGAGGCTTGTGGACAAAGATCACATCTGAGCCCAGCTCCATCACACAGAAACACAAACTCCAAAGTAGGGCCAACTGACATGGCACTGAACTCCATCTGCCATGACCATAGAACCTGTGGATCTCTGTAGCCCTCAGAAGAACCAGTACCTGGGGTTGTATCTACTTTGTGGGACTCCGCTGAGGTGTGCATAAGGGCGACTCCTCTGATAACCTCCCAGCTTATGGAGACTCAGCCATATAAACACATTTGTCCTTTCCATTTCCCCCTTTTATTCAGGTCAAAAAGCATTTTTAACTCCTGGTATTATATGTAGACTGAGATATTCTGCTGGTCTGAGTTGACCCTTTTATTCAAGGTCATTTTCTAGTTACATCATCAGCTGGTACTTGATAGTAATCCCTTGGCACCAGGGAGGCTCATCCCCAGGAGTCATGGCCCACGCTGGGGGGAAGGCAATGCATTTACATGCTGAGTTTGGCTTCGGGACTGGCCACATTTGAGCAACATGGAGGTTCTCAAGAGGTAACTCTTAGGTACCCTGCAGCTCTAGGCCTTGTTCTTATTTCAGGTGCACAGGCTGACAAACATAGTCATTAGTATCAAGGGCTCATTGTTGGACCTTCCTTCTTTTTTGGTCTTTGCTGTTGCACTTGGGGGATTGTTGCTGTTCCTTTAGGGAATGTGATAGAGCTCCCCTGGCTAAGAACATAGCACTCCCTCACTTGTTTTTAATTATAACCACTATGAAAATATCCAAATATTTTTATGTACCGTGGATATGTACCTCAGAGAACTCCCTGCCAACCATGTGTCCCCTGTCAATAACATCCCACACCAGTATTCCTCCCCTGCCATGTTGAAACTCTCTGTGATCCAAAACTTATTCAAAAATGAAGTCCAATATATTGCCAGGTTCCATTAATAGTAAAATGGAATATTGTGATGGGTTTAAAGGTTAGATATAGAATACATATTAATTTAGAAAAATTAAGGTAAAAATTAATTGGGGTATCAAAAAATTTAAAAATGCAAAAGCTTTGTTTTTGATGTTTTGCCTTCCATCACTGCAATAAGTGTTGCCCTGTATGCAAATTGGCAAGGCAACTTCTTCCGTCTTTTCCTCAGTGTCTATGTCCATTCTTTTTTTTTCCTAATTATTAAGCTTGTTTTCACAAAAGTTTTAGATCACAGTAATTTGTATATACAATATACGGTACTCCCACATATCCAACATAAAACCCTTTTCTCTTCCACAGCAATAATCTTTTTACATATTTATAATATATTTACTGAAACTGATGTACAGTAATTGAGACAATAGCTTTCAAACAAGGTAACATTTGTGTTTACATTGTGGTTTATATTTTAGACTATACAATTTTCTAAATTTTTAGTTATCTTATGTTTTACCTTATGATTTACATTTTAGCCTATCGGCCCCTATACAGTTTTGGTGTCATTTAACATGTCTTTGGGTGTGAAGTTCATGAAGCCATTTCCTAATACAAGATCCTGTAGATGGTTTCCAACATTGCTTTCCAAAGTCTTTATGGGCTTAGCTCTTATTTTTAGGTCTTTGATCCATCTCGAGTTGATTTTTGTATAAGGTGTGAGTTGGTAATCCTCTTTCATTCTTTTACAAATGGATATCCAGTTCCCCAGGCACCTTTTTTTTTTTTCCTTTTGTTTGTTTGTTTGTTTCTCTCCTTTTCCCACCCTCTACCCCAGTTGTCTGTTCTCTGTGTCTATTTGCTGCGTCTTTTTCGTCTGCTTCTGTTGTCACCTACAGGGGAATCTGTGTTTCTCATTGTTGCGTCATCTTGTGTGTCAGCTCTCTGTGTGTGTGGTGCCATTCGTGGGGAGGCTGCACTTTCTTTTGTGCTGGGCGGCTCTACTTACGGAGCACACTCCTTGCGCGTGGGTTCCCCTACACAGGGGGCACCCCTGCGTGGCACGGCACTCCTTGTGCACATCAGCACTGCACATGGGCCAGCATAGGCCACCTCCACATGGTCAAGGAAGCCCGGGGTTTGAACCGTGGACCTCCCTTGGGTTAGATGGACACCCTAACCACTAGGCCAAGTCTGCCACTGAGGCACCACTTGTTGAGGAGGCCATTCTCTCCCAGTTGAGAGGGTTTGGTGGCCTTATCGAATATTGTTTGACTGTATATAGGAGGATTTATATCAGAACTCTCAATTTGGTTCCATTTGTCAGTGTATCTATCCTTGTGCCAGTGCCATACTGTTTTCACTACTGTAGCTTCGTAGTATGTTTTGAAGTCAGGTAGTATGTTTCCTCCACTTTCATTTTTCTTTTTCAGTATGTCTTTGGCTATTCGGGGCCTCTTTCCTTTACAAATAAATTTCATAGCTAGTTTTTCTAGTTCATTAAAGAATGCTGTGTTGATTTTTATTGTGATTGTGTTGAATGTGTAGATCAGTTTTGGTAGGAGAGACATCTTAATAATATTTAGTCTTCCTATCCATGAACAGGGAATATTCTTCCATTTATTTAGGTCTTCTTTGATTTCCTTGAACAGTGTTGTGTAGTTCTCTGTGTGTACGTATTTTACATCTTCAGTAAATTTATTCCTAGGTATTTGATTTTTTATTTACTATTGTAAATGGTATTTGTTTCTTGATTTCCTCCTGAGCTTGCTCATTATTGGTGTACAGAAATGCTACTGATTTTTGTGCTTTGATCGTATAACCTGCAACTTTACTAAACTCATTTATGAGTTCTGGAAGCTTTGTTGTAGACCTCTCAGCGTTTTCTATGTATAGAATCATGTCATCTGCAAATAATGAAATTTTGACCTCTTCCTTTCCAATTTGAATGCCTTTTATATCTAGTTCTTGCCTCAGTGCTCGAGCAGGTACTTCTAAGACAATGTTAAATAGAAGAGGTGAGAGTGGGCATCCTTGTCTTGTTCCTGATCTTAGAGGGAAAGATTTTAGGATTTCACCATTGTAAATGATGTTGGCTGTAGGTTTTTCATATATGCTCTTTATCATGTTCAGAAAATTTCCTTGTATTCCGATCTTTTGCAGTTTTTTTTTTTTAATGAGGAAAGGGTGTGTATTTTGTCAAATGCTTTTTATGCATCTATAGATATAATCACGTGATTTTTTTCCTTCACTCTGTTTATATGGTGTATTACATTGATTGATTTTCTTATGTTGAACCATCCTTGCATACCCGGAATGAATCCCACTGGGTTATGGTGAATAATTCGCTTAATGTGTTGTTGAATACAGCTAGCAAGTATTTTGTTGAGGATTTTTATGTCTAGGTTCATTAGAGAAATTGGTCTATATCCTTTCTTGTGATGTCTTTGGCTTTGGTACTAGGGTAATGTTGGCATCATAGAATGAGGTTGGTAATGTTCCTTCTGTTTCGATTTTTTGGAAGAGTTTCAGCAGGATTGGTGTTAGTTCTTTCTGGAATGTTTTGTAGAATTCACCTGTGAAGCCGTCTTGCCCGGGGCTCTTCTTAATTGGTAGGTTTTTAATGACTGATTCTACCTCTTTACTTGTGATTGGTTTGTTGAGATCATCAATTTCTTCTTTCATCAATATAGGCTGCTTATGTGTTTCTAGGAATTTGTCCATTTCCTCTGAATTGTCATTTTTTTTTGGAATATAGTTTTTCAAAGTATGCTCTTATGTTAGTCTTTATTTCTGTGGGGTCAGTGGTGATATCTCCTTTCTCATTTCTTATTTTGTATATTTGCATCTTCTCTCTTTTTTTCTTCGTTAGTCTACCTAAGGGTTTGTCAATTTTATTGATCTTCTCAAAGAACCAGCTCTTGGTTTTATTTATCTTTTCAAGTGCTTTCTTATTTTCTATTTCATTTAGTTCTGCTCTTATCTTTGTTCTTTCTTTCTTCTTCCTGTTGGATTACTTTTTTTTTTTTTTTTACTAATTCCTCCAAATGTGCAGTTAGTTCTTCAATTTTGGCTCTTCTTTTTGGATGTATGAATTTATGGCTATAAATTTCCCGCTCAGTACTGCTTTTGCTGCATCCCGTATGTTTTGGTATGTTGTGTTATCATTTTCATTAGTTTCAAGGTAGTTATTAATTTCTTTTGAGATTTCCTCTTTGACTGTTTTTCTAACAGTCTACTGTTTAATTTCCATATCTTGGTGTAAAAACTGGGCCCTTGGCCCTTGTAGATTTCCAGCTTTGCGCCACTGTGGTCAGAGAAATTATTTTTTATGATTTTGATCTTTCTGAATTCCTTGAGCCTTTCTTTGTGCCCTAACATATGGTTTATCTTGGAAAATGATCCATGTGCACTTGAGAAAAATGTATATCCTGCTGTATTCATGTGTAGTGATTTGTATATGTCTATTAGGTCTAGCTCCTCTAATATACTGTTCAAAGTTTTTGTTTCTTTATTGATTCTCTTCTGAGATGTTCTGTCCAAAGTTGATAGTGGTGTATTAAAGTCCCCCACTATAATTTTAGAGGCATCTATTCTTTTACTTAGTTTTTCCAGTGTTTGCCTCATGTATTTAGAGGTGCCCTTCTTAGGAACATAAATATTTATGATTGTTTGATCTTCTTGACAGATTGTCCCTTTCACTAATATGTAGTATCCATCTTAGTCTCTCACAATTGTTTCACATTTAAAGTCTATTTTGTCTGATATTAATATAGCTACTCCTGCCTTTTTTTGGTTATTGTTTGCTCATAAGATTGTTTTCCAGTCATTAACTTTCAACCTCCATGAATTCCTTGGTCTAAGATGTGTTTCTTCTGGACAGCATATAGATGGGTCATATTTCTTTATCCAGTCTTCCAGTCTGATCTCTTGACAGGTGAATTTAATCCATTGACATTCAGTGTTATTACTTTTAAGAAATTATTTATGTTAGCCATATTTTCTTTGGACTTGTGTTTTTCAGTTTTGTTTGTTTGCTTTTCTTCTCTTTTTGTCTTTTTTGTTGCTCTTACACTGTCTTCCAACTCTGCCTCTCCTGTTTTTATCTTTCTTCCTGCAGAACTCCTTTAGTATTTCTTGAAGGGTAGGGTTCTTGTTGGCATACTCTTTTAATTTCTGTTTATCTGTGAATATTTTGAACTCTCCATCATTTTTAAATGCTAGTTTAGGTGGGTAGAGTATTCGTAGTCAGAAATGTTTTTCTTTTGGTACCTTGAGTCTATCATACCATTGCCTTCTTGCCTCCATTGTTTCAGATGAGAAATCAGCAGTTAATATTATGGAGCCTCCCTTGTATGTAGTGGCTTTCTTTTCTCTTGCTGCTTTTAGAATTTTCTCTTTGTCTTGAACATTGGGTAATTTGACAAGTATACATCCTGGGGTAGGCCTGTTGGGATTTATGGTGTTTGCAGTGTGTTGTGCTTCCTGGACATGTCCATCCATCTCCCTCAGTAGATTTTGTGAGTTTTCAGCCATTATTTCCTCCAACACCCCTTCTGTGCCCTTTCCCTTCTCTTCTCCTTCTGGGATGCCTATGATATATATGTTTGTGTGTTTTGCATTTTCATTCAGGTCCCTAAGTCACAGCTGGGTTTTTTCTATATTTTTATCGATCAGTTCTACTATCTGTTTGATTTCACATGTACTGTCTTCCATGTCACTAATTCTCTCCTCTGCCTCTTGTAATCTGCTGCTATTTGCTAAGAGCGTATTTTTGATTTCTTGAACTGTGGTGTTCATCATCATCATATCTGTTATCTCTTTGTGTATGACTGAAATTTCTTCTCTATTCTCTCCAAGTGTTTTCTTCATGTTGTTAATCTTTCCTTTACTTCATTAAGCTGGTCTCTAATATATGTTTTGATTGCTTTAATTACTTCTCCGATGTTCTGCTCTCTTACTCGTTTTTAGTTTGTTCATTGTATTTGGCCATGTTTTCCTGATTATTGGTTTGGTTTGTAGTTTTTTGTTGCTGTCTAGTCATCATTTTATCTTGTTGGGTTTAATCAGTTCCTTAGCTTCTTTGTCTAGTCATGGGGATTAATTAGTGTTGTTCGTGCAGAAGTGTTACATCTTATCTTTGTCACTTTGCTCTTCTTACTCTATTTTCTTGTTGCTGGCTAAGTTTAGGGCCAGAGGAAACAAAATAAGTAAGAAAAGAAAATGTATGAAGTAGTATTGGTAATAATTGTTAACAGTGCAACAATGTGAGATCTAGGAGAGTAGATATTAGACTTATTTAAGTTGTGTAAAGTTATAGCAGTAAGTAGAGTACCTATAATGAGACAGTCAACTGAATATTGGGAGGAATATAGTAAGTTAAAAGGCCAGTGTTTTCATGAGAGAAAGGAAAGAGAAAAGAAAGTCAATAATATCAATAGTGAATAAAAGACAGAAAACAGAACAAAGTTATTAGAAATAAAAAGTCAGACAATTTGGGGGCCAAAGAAAGGGAGGTAGAATGTAAGAGAAACAGTAGATGATGGAGGTTAGAAAGATGTAAAGGAAAGGGGAGAGTGTAGGTGTCCAAAATCAATACACACAGAAAAGAAGAAATGGATGATGAGGAAACAGCAAATGTGAAGTGCTCCCTTCAGCACCTATTATATAAAGAAGATAAAATAAAAAAAGAAGAAAAAGAGAGAAAAAGGGGAAAAAAAAGAGAAGAGAAGGGGGGAACAAAGAAAGGAAGGGGGGAACAAGCTAGAAAAAGAGAGAAAAACAAAATAAATGAAAAAGGACCTTGGGTAATAAAACGGGAGAAAAGAGCAGGAGACAATGCAACAGTAGCAACCATGACAAAAAAAAAAAGAAAGAACCAAAGTTTCAAGCTAAGAATCCTCTTTGCAGTTAAATAAAATGCTTAGGGATCTGGCCTTCCTCCTTTCCCCCTTCCTCACTTCTCTCTCTCCCAGGGCAGCAGGGAAGCTGCCTGAGAGGTCCCATAGGAGATTCAAGTGAGTCCTAGTTGAACCAACTCAACACAGAAGAGTATGACTCTCTATTTCCAGCATGAGAGCACCTACACCTCACCAGAAACCCCAAATATGCTATTGGAAGCTTGGATAACACGTCCTACAGTCCCTTCCCCTTAGGTGTGCTAGGGGAGGTCTAATTGATTTTCTGATTCCACCTTCTCCCAGATGGAAGTTTCCTATCCCAGGATGTTTAGATAAATTGGGCTTTCTCCTCAGATTCCCCTCTCCTTTCTTCCCAGACTCTCCCCAAGTCAGCTGGCATGCTCCTCCAAGCTCAAAGAAAAAAAAAACTTGGAAGGCTAGGGTAATCACTGACCTCAGATGGATCTCTTGGTGCGGTGGATTCAGGAATGGGAAGTCTGTGATATTGCAGACTCAAGGTATGTGAGTCTCTGGAGTGTGGGCTACCAGGGTTTAGGGGATACAGAACTGGGAACCATGCTTCTGGTAAACATGGAGTTTGGGAACACTACAACACAACAAAGTTTTCAGGGATTGCCATGGCTGGGCTGCCAGCCCTAGGGGGAGGGGTCCTGCACACAACTTCTGACCTCCGTGTCAAAAACCCCAAATTCCACCTCTCACAAGAATCTCTTCTGTCACTGTCTCACCAAATCGACCTCCAGACACCTCCTGCCCTGCAAGCCCCTGAAACAGCCTTCTCAGGGTCTGGGGACACCACAGCAGAACCAAGTTTTCAGGGATTGCCACAGCCGGGCCGCCAGTCCTAGGGGGAAGATTCCACCTACAACTTCTGACCTCCGTGTCTGAAACCCAAAATTCCACCTCTTGCAAGAATCTCTTCTGTCACTGTCTCACCAAATCGATATCAAGACACCTCCTGCCCTCCAAGCCCCTGAAACAGCCTGCTCAGAGTTTGAGAACACCTCAGCATAGCAAAGTTTTCAGGGATCACTGCAGCTGGGCCACCAGCCCTAGGGGGAAGGGTCCTGCCCACAACTTCTGACCTCTGTGTCAGAAACCCAGAATTCTACCTCTTGCAAGAATCTCTTCTGTCGCTGTCTCACCAAATTGACATCCAGAGACCTCCTGCCCTCCAAGCCCCCGAAACAGCCCACTCGGGGTTTGGGAACACCTCAGCACAGCAAAGTTTTCAGGGATCACTGCAGCTGGGCCACCAGCCCTAGGGGGAAGGGTCCTGCCCACAACTTCTGACCTCTGTGTCAGAAACCCAAAATTCTACCTCTTGCAAGAATCTCTTCTGTCGCTGTCTCACCAAATCGGCTTCCAGACACCTCCTGCCCTGTACCTGAAACTGCTCAGTCCAGCAGGACTCCATCCCTAATCAGCCACTTCTTTGCAGGAGAGATTATGAGGTGCACTCACTCAGATGCCATCTTGCCCCGTCTCCTCCTGCTAACTTTAGTTTAGCCTTTTCCCCCAGTCTGTGTTCTTCATTAGATCATGTTACCGGTCTACATTCCATGTCCCTGATTCTTTCCTTCATTACCTCCATTCTCTTATTCCACCCAGGGGACTTCTGAATTGCGGGTGTTTTTTTTTTTTTTTTCTTTCCATTTTCTTCATTTATTGAAGTCTGTCACTCTTACATAAAATTATGTAAACAAAAAATGTAAAGTAATAGTTGTGAACTTACAAAACATACATGACATACAGGACTCTCATACCTCATCCTCCACAAATGCCTTACATTGTTGTCAAACATTTTTAACTAATGATTAAAGAGAATCCTCAAAATATTACTAGTAACCAAAGTATCTTACATTTGGAGTATTTTTCCCCAAATCCACCCTATTATTTTTATATGACTTATATGTGAACATGCATAAACAGTGCATATTAAAAGTTGTGAACTTAATGAAGCAAACATGCCTAACATCATACAAGGGTCCCATATATCAACCACTACCAACAGTGTCCATTGTGCGACATTTGTAACAAATTCCGAAAGAATGTCATAAAAATCTTATTCCTGACAACAGTCCCTATCTTACATTTGGTGTATTTTTCCTCCATCCTACCCTATTATTATTTTTTAAATATATTTTTATGACAGAAGTTGTAAACTTACAAAACATCATGCACATGTACAGAATTCCCATACAACACCCTTCTTCAACACACCACTGTGTGGTGGCACATTCGTTAAAAATTGTGAAAGAATGTCATCTAATTATTCCAGGTTCATAGCTTACACTTCGCACACTTTTTCCATACTCCCACATTATCAACACAGTACCTCTTTGGCATAGATGCATGAATATTACACTAATTTTGTAAACCAGAGTCCATACATCATTCCAGTTGTATTTTTCCCATGCTTCTCCACATTCACCCCACCCTGCAAATAGTGATGTATATCTACTCTAGATCACAAAGGACACTCTCACATCTGTACCATCAACTGCTATTGTCATCCACCTGTGGGTTTACTGTGTTATTCAGTTACAATTTATTCTCTAGCTTTCTGTCAATTAGAATTTACATCCTTAGACTATACTTTTCAGCCACATTCCCATTTATACACCAGCTGTTAATCACTATAATGTTACCATCATCTATGTATGTTTCCACAGTTTTACAGTAAGGTTAATTAAAGCTTCTGCTTACTTTAAACATAAGTAGTTCATGTCAGTCCTGCTCTTATCTCCTTTCAGAATCCATTACCTAAACCAGGTCTTGAAGATACTTTCCTACATTTTCTTCTAGAAGCTTTATGGTTCTTGCTTTTATCTTTAGGTTTTTGTTCCATTTTGAGTTAATTTTTGTATAAGGTGTGTGAGAGGGTCATTTTTCTTTCTTCTGGCTAAGGATATCCAGTTCTCCCAGCACCATTTATTGAATGGACTGTTCTGCCTGAGCTGGGTGGATTTGACAGGCTTGAGAAAAATCTCTTGAACCTAGATGTGGACTGTTTGTGAAACCATCAGTTCATTTCCATTGGTGTATCTGTCTTTATGCCAATACCATACTGTTTTCAACAGTATACTTTGGTAATATGATTTAAAGTCCAGAAGTGAGAGTCCTCCAACTTCACTTTCCTTTTTTAAGGTGTTTCTGGTATTCATGACCCCTTACCCTTCCTAATAAATTTGATAATCATGCTTTCCACTTACTTTTTAAATGCTGGTGCAATTTTTATCAGAATTGCACTCAATCTGTATATCAATTTGAGTAGAAATAACATCTTAATCATATTTAGTCTTCCAACACGTGAGCATGGCATGTTCTTCCCATTATTTAGGTCTTTTTAAATTTCTTTCAACCATGATTTGTAGTTTTCGGAATACAAGTAAGTGCTTTATAATGTTTGTCAATTTGATTCCTAAATATTGGTGTTTGATCTGTCATATTTTCACCACTCTTTGACACTTTTGTTTACCTTTTCTGATACACTTTTCATTTCTAGACTCTCTTACAAGCCTCTCTCTCCTGTTTTTTCTTTTCAGGTTGTAATATACCCTTTAATATTTCTTGCAAAGCTGGTCTCCTGGTTATAAACTCTCTCAATTTCTGTTTATCTGTGAATTCTAAACTCCCCCTCAATTTTAAAAGACAGTCTTGCTGGATATAAGATTCTTGGCTCAAAAATTTTCCCTTGCAGCTTCTTAAATATGTCATACCAATGTTGTATTTTTTTTTTTTTTTAAAGAACACCCAGTTTATTAATGGGAACTTAACTCTGTTTTTACAGGGAATGTGGGATGCAGATGTGGCTCGTGTGATAGAGCCTCTGCCTACCATATGGGAAGACCCAGGTTCAGTCCCTGTGGTCTGCTGGTGAACAGGAAGAAGAGAAAGTGTGCCTGCATGGTAAACCAGTGCCCAAGTGGTGAGCCCATTGCCTGCATGCTGTGCCATGTGCACATGTGGGTGCCCACTTGGCAAGCCGAGTGTCCATGTGGTGTGCTGAGTACCTGCCCAGCGAGCCAGTGCCCATGTGGTGACCAAATACCCACATGGTGAGGCAGTGCCCGTGCAAGTGAGTCACGCCCCAAGATCATGAAGCAATAATAGACAAGGAGATAGTCAAGGTGAAGCACTGAAGAGACCAGGTGGCACAATTGACAGGGAATCTCTCTTCACATCAGAGTTCCTCAGGATGAAATCCTGGTAATTCTAGACAGGAAAGATGAGAAGAGAAGACAAGAAAGAGGAATAGAGACAGATTATCACAAAGATAAAAAAGAAATAGAGACAGATTATCACATAGACAGCAGTAACAGCAGGGTGGGGGAGGGGAAGAAAAACTAGTATAAAAAAAATATGGGGAATGTGAGGTCCTTCCAGCAAGATCCAGAAGACCTACTAGACAAATTCTCAAAGAGCTGTAACACTCACGACTGTCTTCTTGCCTCCATGAGAACTTTGCACTTAATCTTATTGGGTATCTCTTATATGTTATGCATTGCTTTTCTCTTGCTGCTCTCAGAATTCTGTCTTTGGCATTTGACATTTTGATTACTATGTCTTGGAGTTAAGTCTGTTTAGATTTATTTAAATGGGACTGTGTTTTGCTTCTTGGACATGGATATCCATGTCCTTCAATTGGGTTTCAAATTTTTCTAAGATTATTTCTTCAGATATTCCTTCTGCCCTTTTTCCCTTCTCTTCTCCTTCTTGGGCACCCTTTACACATATGTTTGCATGTTATCATTTAGTTCTCTGACACCTTGTTCAATTTTTCCACTCTTTTTTCCATCTGTTCTTTTTTATGTTTGCTTTCAGAGGCTATTTCTTCAAGCCCACCAATCCTTTCTTTATCCTCCTCAAATCTGCTGTTATATAACTCCAGTGTATTTTTAATTTCATTTATTGCACCTTTCATTCCCATAGGATCTCCTATTTTTCTGTGTATGCTTTCACATTCTTCTTTGTACTTGTCCAGTGTTATCTTAATATACTTAATCTTTTCAGCCAGCTCATTGCATTTCTTAAGGAGATTTGTTGGAACACCTATGATTAGTTGTCTCAACTCCTTTATGTCATCTGGAGGCTTACCTTGTTCCTTTACCTGGGCCATATCTTCCTGTTTCTTGGGATGGATTGCAGTTTTTGTTGGTGTCTTGGCATTTGGCTTACTATGTGTATTTATTCTGGGCATGTTTCTCTCTTTAGTTTAGGGCTTTCTTGCCTTTTCTCTCTTGCAGGTTGTATAGTAGGAGCCAAGGATATAGTTGGTGTTGAACGCTGTAGAGACTCAAGCTGCCCTTGCTTTGCCAGGGACTGATAAATCTCCTCCCCTCTTTATCCTTTACATGTTAGGATAGTGCCACAGCTGTGTGGAATGATCCACATTGTGCAGGCCTAGGCTGTGGTCTCCCAGGGAGACTGACGTAGCTTAAAGTCCCTTTCCCCTCACCTAGGCAGGGATGGAACTGCAGATGTGAGCAACAAGATATGGTGTGCATGTGCAAAATGACCACAGTTGCCCCAGTAGACTTCCCACTCTTCAGTCTGCCAGCTAAATGTACCTGCACTTACCCTGAGAGGCTGGTGCAGGGCCCACAAACTTCCTCCCCGCTAGAGGTGGGGCTGATGCCTAGGCTATGGCTGCAGTCTGATCTGGGTGAAAGAAGCCAGTCCTTATAATCACTATCATTTTCAGCCAGTCCAGATTCCCCTCATGTTAGGGACAGAGTCATAATGGTGTCCACTGGCCTCTTTCTGACGTGAACAGGTTCACACTTTAGCTGTTCTTAGGGTTATATTTTACCCAGCCAGATTTACTAGTCATTAGGTGAAATTGGTGGACAACCATCTCTTCCTTCTCTGCTTTTTGGGAAATAGAGCTTCCAAATCCAGAATAGTTCCAGAGGCAGCCAGAGAAGGATGATGACAGGCCTCTGAGGCATGTATTTTCCCAGAGAGGCTGTAAAGGGTCCCCCAGCTTCCTCCCTGCTGGAGGTGGGGCTGGGGCTTAGCCTAAAGCTGCAATCTGATATGGATGGAAAGAAGTCTGTGCTACCAGCACTGTGAATTTCCTTGTCCCAGGGGCAGAGTTGAAATAGTGGCTGCTAGCCTCTCTCTGACTTGGACAGATTCAAATTTTAGTCATTCTAAAGAATATTTACTAATCATTATCTGAAGCTGGTGCCCAGTCTTCTCTTCCTCCCCCATTTTTGGGAAGTGGAGCTTCTAATTCCAGCTGAGGAATAGCTCTTGAGGTGTCTTATGCTGACCGTGGAGGATGGCCACTGCTCTCCAGGGCGTGGAATGCTCTACTTAGGAATCGTCTCTGAAAATGGGTAGTCTCCTCCTTCCCTTCTCTCAAGGATGTTGCAGGATGCTCTTCTGGTCTCCTGGATCCCCAGACAGGTGCTTTAGGTAGCTGTGTATGTTTACCAACTGTTCTGTAGCATGAGCTGACTCTAGGAGCTCCTTACTCTGCTACCATCTTGCCTGGTCGTCCTTGAATTTTAGATGTTTTATATCTAGATCTAAAGTTTCCTTTTGCATCTTTTTGTTGTTTGTTTCTTTGTTATGAACTATCTTTTCTTTCATTCCAAGAGTATCTACCTTTCTCATTGTGCAGAGACTTCATAAGTGCTTTGTCTGATCAGTCCTTTTCTGGGTCATTTGGAACTGTATCTGCTGATTGTTTATTGCCCTGGAGAAGAGATCAGGTTTTTCTAGTTCTTTATTTGTAATGTTTTATTATACTGGATGATATCCTGCTGGCATGTGCTTGTTTTATAGTTGTAGACTTCCAAAAGATTGATTTTGCTAGTTGGGGCCTCTTGCCATTCCCTATGAATTTGAGGATCAACTTTTTCAATTTCTACAAAAAAAATGCTGTAGAGATTTTGAGAAGTATTACATTTAATCTGTGGATCACTTTAGGTAATACTGATATTGTAACGATATTAAATCTGAAAGGTGAATGTGATATCTTGCCATTTAATTAGGTCTTCTTTTGTTTCTTTCAGTAGAGTTTTGTAGTTTTCAGTGTACAGGTTATTCATCTCTTTGGTTACATTTATTCTCAGGTATTTTTTCCTTTTAGATATAGTGAATGGAATTTTTTAAAATATATTTTTTGTTCTTTTAGGAGATACATAGACTATATAAAATTTTACACAAAAATATAAGGGGTATCCAAATGCCCTTCTCCCCATACCTCCCACCCTTCCTCACATTTAACAGCTTCTTTCATTAGTGTGATAAATTCACTGCAATTGATGAACACATTTGAAGCATTGCCACTATGCATGGTTTATAGTTAGCATTTAGTTTAGACTCTCTCCCACTCAATTCTGTAGGTTATGGAAGGATATATAATGTCCTGTATCTGTTATTGCAGTGTCATTCAGGACAATTCCATGCCCCCAAAAAGACCCCATATAATTCCTCCTTTTCCCTCTCCCTGCCCTCTGCTCCTCTAGTTGCCACTATTTCCACATGAATGATATAATTTCTTCCATTGCTTGAATACCAATATGTCTATAGTAGAATACCAGTAACTCCCCTCTATTCCATATTTTATTCCCCAATCCTGAAGATTCTGGGATGGTAATGATGACCACTCGACTTCTAATTGAGAGAAGGCTTCAATCCTATATGGCCAGTGATCTGGAGAGTAGGTGTTGTAATTAATGGAATTGTTTTTGTTTTATTTTTTTTAATTTACTAATGTATATCACTTATACATAAACATACATAAATAATAAGTGTATATTAATAGTAATGAACTTACAGAAGAAACATATAACATCATACAGGACTCTTACACTTCACCCTACCAATATCTTGAATTCTTGTTAAACATTTTCAAGTAATGATTAAAGGGCCTCCTCAAAATATTTCTACTGATGACAGTATTTTTCCCCCAACCCACCCTATTGTTATCTTTATGTCATTTATATATGAACATATGTAAACAATAAGTGTATAGTAAAAGTTGTTAACATACAAAGCAAACATGGGTAACATCATACCGGGGTCCCATATATCGACCCTCCATCAATACCTTGCATATTGTTGTGAGATATTTGTTATAGATTATGAAAGAATATTTTCAAAATCTTACTATTTATTATAGTCCTTTTCTTACATTTGGTAGGTTTTTCCCCAAACCCACGCTATTATTATTTTTTAAATAGACAGAAGTTGTAAATTTACAAAACAGTTGTGCACTTGTGCAGAATTCCCAAACAAAACCCCTCTATCAACACACCACACTGTGGTGGAATATTGGTTGCAGATTATATGAAAATATCATCCAATTGTTACCACATCTATAATGTACATCTGGCACATATTGTCCATACTGCCCCATTACCTACACAGTACATCTTTGGCATAAATGCAAGAATATTACATTATTACTGCTAACCACAGTCCATCTGCCACTCCAGTTGTGCTTTTCCTGTGTTTGTCCTCAGTCCCACTATATTGTATATGATCAAATAGGGATGTACCTTTGCTGTAGCCAAGAAAGGATACTCTTGCATCTGTACCATCAAACACAATTCTCATCCACCTCTAGGTTTTCAGTGCTATTCAGTTCCTGTTATTTTCTAGCTTTCTGTCAATTGGCATTTACAACCCTAGACTACCATTTTCATCCCCATTTATGAACTGGCTGTTACTCACTATGTGTTACTATCCACTCTGTACATTTCCACGGTTTTACAGGAAAGCTAATTAAAACTTCTACATAGATTAAATATCAGTAGGCCATCACAGTCCTCCTTTTGTCTCCATTAAGAATCCACTACTTACCACCAGGTCTTGAAGATATTTTCCTTCATTTTCTTCTAGAAGCTTTATGGTTTTTGCTTTTATATTTATGTTTTTTGAACCATATTTAGTAAATTTTTTGGATCAGGTATGAGATAGGGGTCCTCTTTCCTTCTTTTGGCTATTGATATTCAGTTCTCTCCACACCATCTGTTGAGTGGGCTGTTCTGCCAGAACTGAATGGGTTTGACAGGTTAGTAAAAAATTGCTTGACCATACATGTGAAGGTATATTTCTGAAGTATCAGTTTGGTTCCATTGGCCTATGTGTCTCTCTTTCGGGCAGTACCATGTTTTTACCATAGCTAGGTAATATGATTTAAAGTCTGGAAATGAGAGTCCTCCAACTTCACTTTTCCTTTTTAAAATGCTTCTGGCTCTTCAGGACCTCTTAACCTTCTAAATAAATTTGATCATCATGTTTTCAATTTATTTAAAAAATAATGGTGGAATTTTTATCAAGATTACATCAAGTCTGTATATCAATTTGAGTAGCATTGACATCTTAATTTTATTTCATCTTCCAATCTGTGAGCATGGAGTGTTCTTCCAATTACTGAGGACTTTTTTGTTTCCTTTAAACACTGAGTTGTAGTTTTCTGAATACAAGTGCTTTACATCATTGGTTAAGTTTATTCCCTGAATATTTGTGTGTTATCTGTTATATTTTATTTTCACCACTCTTTTACAGTTTTAGTTACTAGTATTGATAAAATCTTCATTTCTAGACTCTCTTCCAGGCTTCTCTTTCCTGCCTTTACTTTTCAGGCTCTAGCACAACCTTTAGTATTTCCTAAAAATCCAGTCTCTTGGTTAGAAATTCTCTGTTTCTTTTTATCTGTGAATATTCTCAACTAGCCCTAAGTTTTGAAAGACAGTCTTCCCAGCTATAAGATTCTTAGCTGAAAGTTATCCTCTTTTAGTACCTTAAATACATCATACCACTGTCTTCTTGCTTCCATGGTTTCTGGTGAGAAATCAGCACTTAATCTTATTGGGTTATTCCTTATAAGGTATGCATTACTTTTCTTTTGCTGTTCTCAGAATTCTTTCTTTGATTTGGCATTTGACATTCTGATTAGTATGTGTCTTGGAGGTGGTCCATTCAGATTTTTTCAGATGGAAGTATATTGTGCTTCTTGGACATGGATATCCATGTCCTTCAATAGGGTTTGGAAATTTTCTACCATTATTTCTTGACCTACTCCTTCTGTCTCTTTTTCCCTTCTCTTCTCCTTCTGGGACAGCCATGACACAGATGTTTGCATGTCTCTTGCTGTCATTTATTTTCTTGAGACCTTGTTTGATTTTTCCCTTTCTTCATCTGTTCTTCACTTTCAGAATACATTTCTTCAAGCTTACCAGTCCTTTCTTCTTCCTCCTCAAATGTGCTGTTATATGACTCCAAAGTATTTTTAATTTCATTTATTACGCTACTCATTTCCATAAGGTCTACTATTTTTCTGTGTATGCTTTAAATTCTTGTGATCGTCCAGTGTCCTCTTAAGATCCTTAATCCCTTTAAATTCATTTAGGAACTCATCTGTGATTAGTTGTCTCAATTCCTTTATGTCATCTGTAGGCATATCTTGTTCCTTTAACTGGGCCATAGCTTCCTGTTTCTTGGTGTAGACTGTAATTTTTTGTTGGTGTTTTCACATTGGGCTTACTAGAGTATTTATTTTGGGTGCAGTTTTTCACTTTAGGGCTTCCTGCCCTTTCTCCCTTGCTGCTTGTGTGGTTGGAGCCAAGGATATAGTTAGTTATGTAAGCTGTGGTAGCTCAAGCTTCCCTCATTGCCCCAAGGACCAATGAAGCTTCTTCCAACTTTCTCCTTTGCCAGGGGTAGGACAAAGTCACACATGCCTAGAATAATCCAGTTCTTGCAGGCAGCCTATGTTGTAGTTTCCCAGAAAACCTAATGAAGCTTCATGTCCCTTTCTCCCCTGCTTGGGGTGGGCATGGAGCTTCAGGTGTGTGTAGCAATCTATGCATTATGGGCCCAGGGTGACTGCAGTTGCCCGAGTAGATATCCGATTATTCAGTCTGTACCAGCAAAATGTACCTGCAGTTACTTGGATAGGCTGAGCAGTTGCCACCCTGAGAGAGGTGGGACTGAAACCTAGCCTAGGGCTGCAGGCCAATCTGGGTGAAAGAAACTAGTTCCTACCTTCACTGTGATTTTGGGTCAGGCTGCCTTCCCCCCAAGGTGGGGGCAGACTCAAAATGTTGGATGCTGGCCTCTTTCTGACTTGGACAGGTCCAAACTTTAGGTGTTCTTAGGGTTAAACTTTAGCCAGCTGAATTTACTCATCAGTAGCTGAAATTGGTGGTCAGCTGTCTTTATCCCTGTTTTTGGGAAATGGAGCTTCCAATCTCAGCTACAGAATAGCTCCTGGGGCAGCTTGTGCTGCCAAAGTAAGATGATTACCAGCTATAGTGATTACCCTGGCTAGCTTCCAGGAGAATTTTGAATAGAAGTGGTAAAAGTGTGCATCCTTGTCTTGTTCCTGACCTCAGGTTTCAGACTTCCATTGCAAGCTTTCATGCTTTCTCACATTGACTATGATGTTAGCTGTGAGTTTTTTATATTTATCATGTTGTAGATGTAACCTTTTATTCCTATTTTTCTGAGCGGTTTTATTATGATATCATGGTAGATTTCATCAGAAGCCTTCTCTGTGACATTCAAGTGATCAGATGGATTTTTTCTTATGTGGAACCACTGCTGCATTCCTGGGATAAGTCACCCTTGGTCATGAGTTATAATCCTTTAATATGTGTAGTTTGATTTGCTTCTCCAGTGTTTTGTTGAGATTTTTTTGCTTCTGTATTCATATGGGAAGTTGAGAAAAATCATAGTTTCTTTTGTGGTTCTTTTGAGACTGTATCTGCTGATTGGTTTTTTTTCCCCTGGAGAATAGATGAGATTTTTCTAGTTCTTTATATGTTATGGTATATAATTTGGGATGATATTCTGGTTGCTTGTTCTTATATAGTTAGAGACTTCTGAGAGATTGTTTTGGCTGGTTGGGGCCTCTTGGTATTCCATATGAATTTGAGGATAGACTTTTCCCATTTCTACAAAAAAAATGCTGCAGAGATTTTAGTAGGTGTTGCATTTAATCTGTAGATCATTTTAGGTCGTAATGATATTGTAACAATATTAAATGTGAAACATGAACACATGATATCTTGCCATTAGGTCTTCTTTAATTTCTTTCTGTAGTGTTTTGCAGTTTTCATTGTATACATAGTTCATTATTTTGATTTAAATTTATTCTCAGGTATTTTATTCTTTCAGATGCTATAGTGAATGAAACTTTTTAAAAATATATTTTTTATGTTTTTCAAAGACACTTAGGTTTCACAAAATGCCACAGAAAAAATATAAGGAATTCCCAAATGCCCCATTCCCCACACCTCACACCCTTCCCCACATTAAAAACTTCTTTTATTAGTGTGGTACATTTTGTCAGCGGCACCCAGAATCTGTGTCTTTTTTGTCATGTCATCTTGCTCCATCAGCTGTCCATGTGTGTGGTGCCATTCCTGAAAAGGCTGCACCTTTTTTTTTTTTCATGCTGGATGGCTCTTCTTGTGGTGCACACTCCTTGTGCATGGGGCTCTCCTAAGCAGTGGACAGTCCGGCATGGCACGGCACCGCTTGCACACATCAGCACTGCTCATGGGTCAGCTCATCACATGGGTCAGGAGGCCCTGGGTTTGAACCTTGGACCTCCCATGCAGTAGGTGGATGCCCTATCCATTGGGCCAAATCCGCTCCTCAGTGTGATACATTCAATGCAATTGATGAAATTTTTTTTAATGTATTTTTTATTTTTTTCAAAAATACTTAGGTTTCACAAAATGCTGCAGAAAAAATATAAGGAATTCCCAAATGCTCCATTCCCCACATCTCACACCCTTCCCCACATTAACAACTTCTTTCATTAGTGTGTTACATTCATTGCAATTGATAAGCACTTTTGGAGCATTGCCAGTAAGTATGGATTATAGTTTAGATTGTAATTTACACTGAATTCTGTAGGTTATGGCAGGATATATAATGGCCTGTATTTGTCATTGCAGTGCCATTCAGGACAATTCCATGTCCCAAAAATGTCCCCATATTATACCTCTTTTTTCCTTTCCCTGCCTTTAGCACCTCCAGTAGCCACTGTCTCTACATTAATGATATAATTTTTTCCATTGCTAGAGTACCAATAAGTCTGTAGCAGAATAACAGGAAGTCCTCTCTGGCCCATATTTTATTGCCCAGGTTCTGGGATGGTGATACCTATTACACCTCTAATTGTGAGATGGCTTCAATTCCATATGGCTGATGGATGGCACTCTGATGCTTGCGGTTGTAGACTCTCTCATCTCCTTTGTATGGTAGTTTTCCATCCTCTCCTCCCTGTTAGTTTACCAGGGTGAGGCCAATGAACTGGAGAGTAGATGTTGCAACTAATAGAATTAGTTTTTAGTGCTCATTTCAGACAGTTCTTTCCTGGTATGGAAAAAGAAAACTGATTTTTTAAGGGTTTATCTTGTACCCTGCAACTTTACTAAATTTTTAAATTTTCTGTGGTAGTGTTCTTGCAACTACTTGAGGACTTTCAATATGGAGGAACATACCATCACAGAATAGTGTTAGTTTTACTTTTTCAATTCTGATTTAAAGGTCTCTCTATTTTTTGCCTAATTACCCTAGCTAGAACTTTCAGTATAATTTTGAATAGAAGTGGTAAAAGAATGCATCCTTGTCTTGTTCCTGACCTCAGGTTTCAGTCTTCCATTGCAAGCTTTCATGCTTTCTCACATTGACTATGATGTTAGCTGTGAGTTTTTTATATTCATCATGTTGTAGATGTAACCTTTTATTCCTATTTTTCTGAGTGGTTTTATTATGATATCATGGTAGATTTCATCAGAAGCCTTCTCTGTGGCATTCAAGTGATCAGGTGGATTTTTTCTTATGTGGAACCACTGCAGCATTCCTAGGATAAGTCATCCTTGGTCATAAGTTATAATCCTTTAATACGTGTAGTTTGATTTGCTTTTCCAGTGTTTTGTTGAGTTTTTTTGCTTCTGTATTCATATGGGAAGTTGTTCTATTGTTTTCTTTTGATGTTGCTCTCTGGTTTGGGTATCACAATAATACTAGCTTCGTAAAACGAGTTAGGAAGAATCCCGACCTCTTCATTTTTTTGGAAGAATTTGTGAAGGATTCATGTTAATTCTTGTTTGAATGTTTGGTACAATTCTCTCTAAAGCCATCTGGTCTTGGGCCTTTCCTTGTTGGGAGGTTCTTGATTATTCAATCTTTTTGCTTTTATAGGTCTGTTAAGAACTTTTATTTCTTCTTGAATCAGTGCAGGTTATTTTTATGTTTCTAGGAATTTGTCATGTCCTCTAAGTTATCTAGTTAGTTGGCATATGAATGTTCATAGTATTCTCTTTTTTTTTTAATCCCACCACCACCACCCCAGTTGTCTGCTCTCTGTGTCCATTTGCTGCGTGTTCTTTTTGTCCACTTCTGTTGTTGTCAGTGGCAGGGGAATCTGTGTTTCTTTTTTCTTTTTGCGTCATCTTGCTGCATCAACTCTCCGTGTGTGCGTCGCCATTCCTGGGCAGGCTGCACTTTCGTGCTGGGTGGCTCTCCTTACGGGGTGTACTCCTTGTGCGTGGGGCTCCCCTATGCGGGCACTCCTTGCATGCATCAGACTACACGTGGGCCCGCTCCACACAGGTCAAGGTGGCCCGGGGTTTGAACCGCAGACCTCCCATGTGCTTAATGGATGCCCTAACCACTGGGCCAAGTCTGCTTCCCATAGTATTCTTTTATAACCCTTTTGATTTCTGTTAGGTCAGTGGTAATGTTCCCATTTTCGTTCCTTAGTTATTTGCATCTTTTCTCACTCATTTCTCTTTGTCTGGATAAAGGTTTGTCAATTTTATTAATCTTTTCAAAGAACCAAATTTTGGTTTCATTGATCCTCTCAATTGTTTTTCTTTTCTTTATCTCACTTATCTCCACTCTAATCTTTATTATTTCCTTTCTCCTACTTATGTTAAGTTTGGCTTATTCTTCTTTCTTCAAGATATGAAGTTAGGTTATTGCTTTGATATTATTGTTTCCTAATGTAGGAATTTATAGCTATATGTTTCCCAATGAGCAGTGCCTTACTCCTTCCCATAAATTAATTGCATGTTTTTTTTTTATTCTTCTCTAAGAACTTTCTGATTACTCTTGTAGGTGGACTTCAGAAAATTATCCCGTTGGCCTCAAGGTTTGATGATGCATTGGAAGCACTCAGGAGAAAGGGAACTCTTTGCCCAGGTGGAAGGAAATGAGCTTCTCTTCTGGCTCCTCTGGCCAGATGGCAGTGAGGACAACCTGCTCAGAGAAGATCTCCTCAACCCCAGAAGGATTCCTGTTAAATGCTTTTAGAGTGGTGGCCAGATATAGGGTGGACTGTAGAAATAGCCATGAAATAGGCAGTTACCACAAAGATGTTACAAAAGCCCTAGGGGGCTCCAGCTCTATAGGTGCTGCTTTGCCCTTTGGTGTGTTTGGAAAAGAAGGCACCACCGCCCATGGAGCTGGCCATAGAGTTGACACTGCAACTTGAAGAGGAAAAGGTTTCCCCACCCTGACATCCTTTCCAGGTGTCTTTTAAAAGGCAGAAAATAGCCTCAATCCTATCATATAACAAAAACCTAAACCTACCACATCAAAACCAGGAAACTTTCATAGGTAGTGGTTCAACTGATGCCTCATCTGAAGTTTCTCTTACTCTTGGACAACCCCAGCCCTGGAAATCCTGCCTGAGGTAAACACCTGTGCTGTCTGCTCAGGCTCACAAGCATCCACTCCCATACATCCTGACTTTCTGACTTGGCCTCCCTGGAATCCTGAGCCTCAGGTTTGGCACGAGCAGGACAGGATGGCCATTTAAATGTCATTTTCATGTGCAGGAAGGTCATTGGGCCCTGGAGGATCAAAGGGTCCTGGTGCTGGGGAAAGCTCCCATGGGGATGGTCCATGATGTTTTGCAGTAAATTGTCAAAGGCACTATGAGAGGAGTGGAGACCACAGATCAGAGTGGCCTTCCCTGGCCACCCACATTCCCTTCTGAAGGTAACCATGTGTGTGTTTCTGGAGGGCTTCTGTGTATGGTTTTGCCCATCCACATATCCTGCGCCCACTCCACAAACACTGTCACACTGGGCAGTGGCAGACTGTCCCACAGCTGGGGACTCAGGACTCTTGTCAATCATAGAGGGCTTATGCCCAACATTTGAATGAATCTTGCCTACATCAGAGACCCTTTACTCATATCTGTCATTCTTCCCTGCCCCCAACACAGAAGATGTAGAGCTTTACTCAATGTTCTGCATCAAAAACCAGGCGCTCTTAAATGCTTGGTGAATGGGGAACTCCTGCCCCATTTTCCATGTCCTAACTGTACCTCAGCCCGAGGCCAATGTAGGAAGACCTGCCTTATTCAAGCAGGCCTCTGAGTGTCTCATCCTTTTCCTACCGTTTGTTTCTTAGCATGGGCACTGCCTTGTCCCACCTTGCCTACAGCTCAGCTCCCTCAACAGAACATCCAGGCAGAGTGATTAGCAGTTTGCTCAACACATCTACTTCCCTAGGACCATGGATCCCATTTGTAGGATGGTTCAGGTGGGGACAAATCAAACCAAGAAGGGAAATATCAGATCTCTGTGACACATGACTAGAACCTCCACTCCTCAACCTCTACACCCGCTGTACATTTCCAATGCAACTGTGGAGTTTGGAGCCCTTTGTTCTGACCTGTGGACCACTCATTTTTAATTGGTGCAGTTTTTGCATCTCCTTGAGAGACCAGGAGGACTTTCCCATACCTAGAGAGAGCCATGACTGCATAACACCAACTTTCTGTTTACACACATGCGCAAGAGATCGAATGTAGGTGTCTGACTCCCTAGTGGAATGCAAGCTCAAGAAGCAGGGAATTTTTCTGCTTCATTCCTCCAATGAAGCTAGATTTTTCAATGTCCCTACACATATAGGTAGCCAGAATATATTTGTCAGTTGAGCTCCATGATGACATTTGCCCGTGTCACTGTGGGTCTGGGGTGACCCTCTGAAAACCCAGAGAACCCTGCTATCATAGGAATTCAGATGGGACCTCCAGGATGGATTCTGCATCATTCTTTGTAAATGGGAAAGAGGCCTGTCCCTTCCAAGAGGGTGTTCAAGGCTGTGAAACATGATCCCCACCAGGAGGAGGAAAACAATCTGATAAGCCCCTGAGCCTCTATCAGCCCATCAGACCTGGGTCAAAGTATCATAGCTAATGTGCTTAGGTTCTGAATATGAACCTGCAGTGTGTGTCCACTCACTTGCACCACCCGAGGAATGAGGAGGGATGCGACAAGAGAATCGACAGACCAAATGAACAACAAATGTGGAGTGAGTCATGGATGTAGGAGGCGCATGGTTCTCACGTGGTGAGGAGCTGGTCCACAACAATTGAGTTGGCCTCGAGATTTGATGATGGATTGGAAGCACACAGGAGAAAGGAAACTCCTTGCCCAGGTGGAAGGACACGAGCTTTTCTTCTGGCTCCTCTGGCCAGGTGGCAGTGAGGACAACCTGCTCACAGATCTCCTCCTTGACCCCAGAAGGATCACTGTCAAATGCTCTTAGAGCCCTGGCCGGATGTAGGATGGACCCTAGAAATAGCCACGACATAGGCAGTTACCACAAAGATGGTGAAAAAGTTCTGTAGGTGCTGCTTTGCCCTTTGGTGTGTCTGGAGAAGGAGACACCACTGCCCCTGGAACTGGCCATAGAGTTGACACTGCAACTTGAAGAGAAGGGTTCCTCACCCTGACATCCTTTCCAGGTTTCTTTTAGAAGGCAGAAAATAGCCACAATCCTTTCAGATGGAAAACCCAAAGCCACCACAACTAAACCAGGAAACTTCTGTAGGCAGTGGTCCACCTTATTTCCCTTCTGAGTTTCCTCTTATTCCTTGAGAACCCCAGCCCAGGCAGATCTTGTCTGGGCTCTCCACCCATACTGTCTGCTGAGGCCTATAGGCACCCACTTGCAGATATCCTCACCTTCTGCAGAGAGTAGACTCTATTGATTGCAGAAACTGAAATAGATAACAAGCATGATGGGACATCCCTTGAAATATCAAGCCACTCATATTCATATCTATGGAGTCAAACCAGTCCTTGCAGGTAAGGATGCCCTGGACCTGAGAAATTCCCCACTGGCATGGTCCACCCTTATTTGGAATAGATAGCCGATGTCACTGTGAATGGAGTATAGACAACAGATCAGACAGGATTTCCTTTAATCCCATTTTCCCTCTCAAAAATATCCATGTGTGTGTTTCAGAGGTCTCCTCTGCATAACCCTGCCCATTCCCAGACCCTGCATCTACTCCCAAAATACTGTTATACATGGCTAAGGCTGTTTATCCCCTAGCTGCAGACTGCTGGCTATTGTCCAACCTAGTAGGCTCATGTCCAATATTTGAACAAATCTTAGGTATGTCAGAGGCCCTTCACACATTTGTCTTCCCTGCTGTCTGTACTGAGGAATCTGGGTTCCAGAGGGCAGGGGAGGCAGTGACTACTTCCCTCTTTGCACTGTGCTTCAAAAAGAGGGGCACTTAATACCCAGTCAGTGGGGCCCTCTACCCCACATTCCCATGGTCTAAGTATATCTCAGCCTGTGGCGCAGTCACCAAGAGCTGGCATATTTTTTGAGTGCCTATGAGTATAATTCATCCAGGTCTTATTTTCCTCTTAGTGGCAGGAGCACAGCCTAACCCCACTTTTCCTATAGCTGAGAACCCACGACAGAACACCCGTGCAAACTCTTTATTATTTTGCTCAACACATCTCCCTGGGACCATAGATTCTGTTCAGAGGATGGGGCAGTTTATGACAAATCAAACCGAGATGTAAATCATGAAATTTTTGGGACATAGGGATCTGTCTTGAGCTTCCCAGAGACTACCCCCACCTAAACTTTCTGACTCGACTGTGGACTTTAAAGCCCTTGTAGTTTATGTATATTCTACACACATTTTCCTTAGGTCCATGAGTCTTCCTTGTACTTGAGTGACCTGGAGGACTTTCTCATCCCTAGAGAAAGACATTAAGGTTTCACACCTAACCTTCATGTTCTGCCTATGCTTGTGAGGTCTAGTGTATTTGACTCCCTGTGGAATGAACCCCAAGCGGCAGGGATTTTTACTCCTTCATTCTACTAAATTGTGCAATTTCCCTACACACATAGTCACTATTTATTGATTGAGCCCAATCATCACATTCCCAGATGTCAGATTTGGCAGCTGCTATTTCTCCAGCCCCCTAAATGCATTTTGACTAGACCTTGGATGAAGAACTCTGGGACAGAAGTGTCAGTCTTTACAAAAGGGAAATAGGTTTGTGCTATAGCCCGTTGTAGTTGAGGACTGAGTCAGAGCCTGTTCCCTAGGTGAGTGGAAAATCATTCTGTCCATCCCAGGCCCTATAACAGCCCATCATGCACAGACTAACTTGGTCAACACTTCCTATATCTCCTCCCATTCAGTCCTCTTAGTAACTATTATCTGTTTTCCTGCAGCCCTGTACTCATCCAAGGAGCCACCTGAGGATCAGAGAAATGAATTGACCTCCAATGTCCAATGGCAATGTCTGGCAGACTCGAGGCCAAGTAAGGGGCATTGTACTCACCTGGGGATCATTTTTATCAGTATTTGCTTGGTGGGGAAGAACACTTTCATGTTCCCCAGGAGGTTGGATCAGTCCATAGTCCCTCCCCAATTGGGCAGGCATCAGGTGCTGCTCCATCTTCTTGCTGGATCTAAAACTTGTCTGCACTGACCTGGGACCTTTCATCTCAGCCATGTCATTTTCACACTGGCAGATGGAATGTTGGGACAAAAAAGGACATGTAGTCACAGCTGCAAAATGTCCAAAAAGATGGTTATGCCTGGATTTCAAATTGGAAATCACTGACCTCAAGTGACTGTGGCAAGAAGTGGATCATGGGTGCCACTTAGTGACAGGGCAAAGGGAGACCAATCCTGGGTTCAAGTAATTGACTTCAATGACCTCAAATATCTTCATTCCTCTTTTTCAAATGAAAGAGTTTTGAGGATGTGAGACTAAAGCAATACTAAATTCTGTAAGGGCTGAATTCCTGGAGATTCCAGGATGGGAGGAAGACTCTGGATTGCCCAAGGAAATGAGCTGATGTGACAGGGAAGAGAAATTCCAAATGGTCTTGAAAGTATTCAAGTGCAGACCGCCTTCCAATGAGGCAATTGTAAATATGATTCTGCCTTGCTGTCACCAGATGGACAAGTTTTGAGACTATTCACACCCAACATCAGCTGACTGCAGGGAACCACCAACCATCACTGTCTGCTTTTGGATGCCTGAATTGTTTCAAGGAATTTGGCCCCAGCCATTCAAACTCTAAATGTGTATAATGTTTGAACAAGCCAACCCAATTCTAGTAACCCAATGTGGGTGATCTGGAACTATTAGACTAGTCAAAGTCACATGACATTCCTTGAAGCCCAGTTGAAATGGCAAAAGGAAGGAGTCCCATCTAGGTCCAAGGGCATTAAGGCTGAACTTCTGAGGTTCCTAGCCTCTCTTTGGGACATGATGCAGCCCTACCACCTGACCTAGAAGAGTCACAGTATTGAGCTTCATTGGATGACAAGTTACACAGAAATATGTATTTTAGTGTAATCTTCTCACCCTTTTTTAGGTAAAAACAACCTAGGAAATGAGAGGATGCTTAAGGATGGAGAGCCAATGTAGCTGAATGCAGGCAGGAAATATGGGGATGGAGAGAACCTAGGAACAAGTAGATTGAACAACCAAGGCAGGATCCAAAACAAAGACTGTTGTGGTTTAATGTGAAGTTGAATCATCATAAAGGGCTCTTTTCTGATATCCAACCAACATTGCACCTGGTCACAAATGGGGCTGAGTTTGGGGTGGTGAGCATTCCCAGATTCCTTATGGTGTGGTCCGGAGTTCCAACAGGGAATTCCTGGCAGGGAGCCTGCAGATTCTGCCAGGGTAGGGTCTAGGTCCTGAAGTCCCCTGTCTTGACCTGGGTGTGGAGAACCCCTCAGCTCCCATTTCACTTCTTGTCTCTTCCAGCTTCTGCTGGTGGCTGTGTGCACCAGCACCCTGCTCAGGTGTAGATGACACCGTCATCCTGCTCAGAGCTGGTCTCATGGGTGGATCTCTGCAATGATAGGGTCATCAACAGGGTCACAAGGTGTCAGGACCCTGACTGGTTATCACCAAGAGGACCAACCACACATGAAGTTCTACTTCCAAATGAGGCAAAAACCCTATCTGTATAGACCTCCTCCCAGGAGAGGACAACTCTGCAGATCTGGATCAATGTCTGGGCAGAGGGGCACCAACCCTAGGCTTCTCCTCCTGTCCCTGCCAGCCATGAACTGGACAAGAACATGATAAGCCCAGCAGGTGTCCACCCCCAATCACCTTTCTGCCCAGCCTGGTATCCTCTATACACCCATCCTGGGAGTGGGAGGTGCTGAGGCTGCTCATAAGGAGAACAGTGTCAGCCTGGCCTGCATCCCCTGCCCTGGTTCGGTGGGTTACCTTTGATTTCCTCCTGGCAAGTGGCCAGATTCTTCGAGGTTGAGGGTTGAGCCAACGCCTGCAGTGTTGGATCAGGCTCTCGCTGTGGGGTTTCCTGTGGCCAAGACTGCAGGCAGGCAGCAATGAGAACATCTCTTGAGCATCTAGGACTGAGTGAGCTGTTAGGTTAGTATCTAGAAATGTGGGCACTTGGTTCTGGGGGTTCCAAGTTCTCTTGGGTTCTGTCTCCAGGGAAGTGAGGTAACTTCCTGCTTTCCCTCCTCTGTACTCTCTCCCTGGATAACAGTTTCCCAATGTCCCCTCTGGGCTGCTGACTCTTTACCCCCCTGACCCATTGAATTTCCCATGTGTACAGATTTTCACCAATACAGTCCTCCTTCCTGCCTTGCTGAAGTCTGGGGGCATCAAGAACCATCTAAGAAGATTGAACTTGGTACACAACTGTCCTACTCCTGCCTGTTCTGTGATCCTAGGCATGTCTTTCTGTTTCTCAAGGCTTCCCTGTTGGAAACCAAGGCACAGTGGTCTCACCAGGAGATACGTGCTATTTCCACGGCTGTGCTTGCAATGTAAGCAATGGGGTAATTAAGAGTTCCAGGCAAACGGGTTGAAGTTGTTAAATGTTGAAAGAAAAGATGAGCACAAACCTTTGTAGTAAGTAGAACACTTAGACTTTGTACCTTAAGATAAGATTTTTTGAGTTCCTTAGTAATGCTAATAGTTAACTGCAGGTTGCTGCTTGTTGTCTCCTTGTAAACAATAAAGTCATCTGATTGAGTCTCTACTCGCAGACCCCCTGATCCCAGCTCTCTCCCTCTTTCTTTCTCCTTCTTTCACTCTCCTTTTTCTCTTTCTTTGATTCCTGATACGCTTCGGATCCAAATCTCCAACACTTCCCAAGTCTCCCCTGCTGCACAATGGATCAGATCTACCTGATCCTTCTGAGGAAAGGAATCAGGTAGCTCAGAGAAAATTCCTAGAAAACTTGAGGGCTGGTCTCACATGTAGCCAATGTACATATGAAGAGAAGGAAGAATTTACAAGGTGGAGTGGAAAGCAGCAGGGAACACAAGCAAAACAGGACTGAGTTGTTGCAGTGTGATCTTGAGAAAGTCATGACCACCTTGGCTTCATGTCACAGTCCATGCCAGGACGGGCTTTAAATTCTGTAAAAAGCAGTCTTAGTCACCTTCAGGTGTCAAACCCTCCAAAGACTTCCCATTCCTTTCAGTTTCAGATCCAAGGCTCCTGCAAGGTCTGACCTGTCCCTGGACCCGTAAATGGTCCTGTGTTCTGCTGCGTCTAGCACAAGTCATCAGTTCCCCAATCCTCCAAGCCTGTGTGTGTTCAATAAGACACCTAAGGTTTAGAACACATTTTCCAGCACCCCAGAATACCATGGTTATCAATAACCAAGGCCAAATAATCCTCCTAGGCTGTGGCACACTTAGGGTCACCCATTCCAAGCACCCCAATTTATAGAGGAAATTGAGGCCTTCGCTCCAGTAGCCTCCCTCCATACTGGGAGTCCATCTTAATTCCAGTTGCTCAGACAGTGGCAGGAGGACCTTAGCTCTGTCCTCTCCTGCTTACTCTGGGGTTGTCCCTGCCCAGGCAGAACCCTGGGAACCTTTGAGATCCCACAGCCCATCAGGCTGGCATCTCCCCTTCCAGGCTTGGGGCTATGGATACATCGACAGGAGAAAGATGCCCTGTCCCATGGTAGAGCTCACTCCAACCCCTCTGTCTCCTTGCCACCTCCCTCCAGGCCTACTCTGATTCCCAGGACATTGTCCCTACCCATTTGATCAGTGTGTGTGTGTTCAGGCAGTGCTTGTGAAGCCATTTGGGGATCCTGAGAAGAAAACAGCTTCATATGGGAAGAAGCAGGCAGGGGTCCCCATGATTTAGGGGCTGTCCTTTTCAAAGTTTCTATGCAAGAGAATTGGGTCCACACCTCAGATACCAGAAGTATCCAGGTCCTCTGGATTGTGCCCACACTGTGCTCCTGGGCTTGACCTTTCTCTGGGTCTCTGTTCCTTAATTGAAAAGTGAGGAGTTGAAAATGGATCTGGGTAAGAAGGTGCTCAGTGAGGACAAGGCCATCCTTCCCCAACCTGGGAGGAGGTAGGTGAGAACACACTTGGGGCAGTCAGGGTACTGAGCTCCAAAAGCCAGGATGTAAAGGACAGCACACAGGGTGAATGGGCTCATGCCCACAGCAGGGCACACACACGGGTCCTTTCCCAGACAGAGGAAGGTACTTGCAATGAGCCCTACCTCTCTGGGCATGTGCAAGGAGCCAGTAGCTGCCTGCCCAACCCCCAGGTCCTGCTCTGTGTCAACTCCCCCAGGGGACCCGAGAACACCCCAAATCCAGCTAGTGTGATCTGCCTGACCCTGGACCTGGTCTGAGTGGCGATCGGTGTCCAAGGATGCACTGCCTGTGAGATCCACCAGTGGGCATGGATTTGCAAACCTGCAGTAGCCAGTGACACCAAGAGGAGGGCAGGGCAGGACCCCTCCCTCCACCACCTTCCCCCAACCCAGATGGTGCAGCGGGGGTGGGAGTTAGCCCTGGAAGGAGGCCAACCCTTGTGCTGCCCAGAGTGGAATCTCCTCAGTGCCTATTGGCAGGGATCGCCTCTCAGCCCAGGTCTGTTCCCTATTTTATAGAGAAGCCCCAGGCTCCAGCACTCAAGGCCCCCAGCTCTCAGGAACTGAGCCCATCCTGCAGGTGGGACTAGGAATCACTGCTCTGTGCCATCACAGGTGCCTGTGCTAACACTCAGGAGCTTTTCCAGGGCTGGAGACTCCCTGGCCAAGTGGCTCCTCAGTCCAGGCCCTTCAGGCATGTATTTGCCTGGCCTTATTCCCTACATACCTTCATGTGGTTGGGTCACTCAATACATAGCCTTCAAGGAAACCAAGGCTCTGAGAAGTCACCACATTTTGGAGGTAGATCTGAAGTGCCCAGGGTGAAGGAGACTCTGATGAGGGTGTGTGCTGGATGGGAACCTTGCTCAGGGCCATCTACCTAATCACACAGGGCTCTGATACCCAGGGGAGAAGATAGGGGACTTGAGTGCGTGGATGGACAGGGGGACCCAGTGTAGCAGGCTGGCCTGCCACAGCCACATCTAGCAAAAGCTGGGATGAGGGCCTGCCTCAGGGCCCTTCTGGGCACTTGGGGGCTTCAGTGGCTGTTTGCCTCCACCCAGGGGTGAGCATGCTGGCTGGAGGCCCAGAGCAGACTCCTGGTCAGAGCTGTCATTCAGGACAAAGTGGTTATTGAAAAGGTCATATCTGGGGACCAGCAGGACACTGCCCCCAGCCCCACTCCCCTGCAGTTTCTTATACCTGCCACCTTTGTCCACAGTGCTATAGAGAAAGGGAATCTGAATTTCCATCATTTTTCAATGGATTTTTTTTTTCTTAACACAAATCACCTTTCCATCTTTAAGGATCCAATCATACTACAATACTGCAATCTATTCTACTCATATAATTTTAATATTAGAAATGCCTTTTATTGGGTTTCCATTTTTAAAGCTGAGTTATAGACAATACAGAGAAAGCAAGCAAAATTGCAAAAGAGAATGGTAAAGGCTACAAGCCTGGATTTTTCTATCAGCTGAAAAGCTGGGAGAAGGAAGGGGTGGGGGCAAAGCTAATCTGTGAACTAGTCTCTTTAGCTTTCAGGCTAGGGAAGCAGTTGATCCTGTGTAAGTTCATGAATCTAATGATGGTTAATTTCACATCAACTTGAATAGGGAATGTGATGGTTTGATGAAAAGTCATGTTCTTAAAGAAGCTGAAGTATTTCTGTGTGTGTAAACCTATTTTAAATACGACTTTTTGATTAGGTCAAATCAGTTAAGTCCTGACCCAGACATTAATCTTCTTACTGGACTCCTTTATAAATAGGGTGAATATGGACAGAGATACGAAGGGAGAGAAAGGCAAGGAAGCCAATAGCTGTAAGCAACACCACCCAGAAGAAGGCCTTTTCATGTACAGGGGAGTCCAGGATGATGCAGCCAATCTTTGGGGAGATTGTATCATCTGATGATACCTTGATTTAAACATTTTCATGGCCTCTTCACTAAACTTGTAAGCTAATACATCCCTATTGTCAATCCAGTTCTGGTATATTGCTTTCAGCCGCCAAGCCAACCAGAACAGTAATGGTGTCCATTGGTTTGATCAAACAAGCACTGGTCTGATTGTTACTATGAGGATACTTCATGGTTTGAACTCATTAGTCAGTTGATTGCATCTGGGCCTGGTTATGCCTACAATCAAAACAGGAACTTGCCTTCAGCTTTGAGGGATATCTTATTCCATCAGTTGAAGACATTAAGGGAAGAATTGATGGTTGCAGCAGTCCAAAAGAGACAGGCAAATTCTCCAGGAGAATTCTTTATCAACTTCATTGGGTTTTCAACTTGCTGCCTGCCATGTGGAACTTGGACTTGCCAATATCCACAGTTACATGAACCAATTCCTCTTTAAAAAATTTTCTCAATATTTATATATTTTTATCTTGTCAGTTTTGGCTAAAGCAGACTTTGGTCCTGAGAATAGTTCTGAGAAGCAGAATCTTTAAGGTTTCTGAGTTGAATCTGGCAGTTTGGAATTGGTTCTCTAATATTATTTAAGTTTGCTAACAGTTGCTGGGAGCAATATACTAGAAATGGGTTGGCTTTTGCCATGAGGATTGATTAGGTTAAAAGCTTGTAGTTCTGAGGCCACGAAAGTGTCCAATCAAGGCATCAGCAGGAGACCCTTTCTCCCTGAGCTGCAGCTGTGGGCAGTCATGCACATGGTGTGTCTGCTTGCTGCTCCCCTCTCCTCCAGGCTCATTGCTTCAGCTTCTGTCTACACCGGCTTCCTCTCAGATTGTGTTCCCCAGGCTTCAGGCTCCTGGGGAGGTCACCCTCAGCTTCTGGGTTCCTCTCTATCAAGGTTTCTTTGGTATCTGTGGCTTTTTATAAAGGACAACAGTAAAGGGATTCAGACCCAACCAGCCCCACACAAGCTAATCAAAGACCCTTGTAGCAGTTTTGATATGTTTTATGAATTCCAAAAATAGATTTGCATTATGTTTATAAACTGATCTGTTCTTCTGGGCTAGTGATACCCTTATTGTATTAACTTCAGAAGTTTCAGTTTTACTTGAGTAAATTATGACTAGGGCTTTGATTGGGCCACATCACATAGAAAACAAAACAGAGGAGACAGTTGGAGTTTTTGAACCTGGAGACCAGGAAGTAAGTACACAGTGAAGCAGATGCATGAGGAAACTGACCAGGATCCATTAGACATGGTAGAGTCCCTGGGAACACAGACAAGCCTTTTGCTTGATAATCTAGAACTGTCCTTGTGGACAACACGGCAACTGAGCCTAGAGAGAAACTACCCTGGGATACATACAAGACCTATCCCAGTCTACAGGTGATATTGGAAGAAGCTGGGACCACAGTGCCTTAAGGGGAAGAAGAAGCCTGAACACTTGCAGATGTCAGCAGTCATCTTGCTCCAACAAGGTAGCAGTAGACTTCAGTGAGGGAAGTAACCTATGCTTTATGGCCTTTGTGACTATAAGCTCCTATCCCAAATACATACCCTTTATAAAAGCCAATGGATTTCTGGTATTTTGCATCAGCACCTCTTTGGCTGACTAATACAGCTCTTAAATGTAGAAATTTAATCCAAGCATCTCACCTACAATAAGTTTATATACATAAGAATGGATTAGCCCTAAGGACATGATTTTCTGAGTTCCACAAAATATCAAATGGTCACTCACCACCCTCTGGATCTCAGAAATACATATGAGGGAAGCAGACTTGGCCCAATGGATAGGGCATCTGCCGACCACATGGGAGGTCTGTAGTTCAAATGCCGGGCCTCCTTGACCCGTGTGGAGCTCGCCCATGTGCACTGCTGATGCGCACAAGGAGTGCCATGCCACACAGAGGTGTCCCCTGCATAGGGGAGCCTCATGCACAAGGAGTGTGCCTTGTAAGGAGAGCCACCCAGCATGAGAGAAAGTGCAGCCTGCCCAGGAATGGCGCTGCACACAGGGAGAGCTGATGCAGCAAGATGACACAACAAAAAGAAACACAGATTCCAGGTGCTGCTGATAAGGATAGAAGCAGTCACAGAAGAACACAGTGAATGGGGGGGGAGGGGAGAGAAATAAATGAAAAATAAATCTTTAACCAAATATATATATATATATATATATATATGCAAACTACATTCATTCCACCACAATATTTCAAAAGCCTTAACTCATTTTAGTAGCAATTTTAAGTACAAAATCTCATCAAAATCAGTTATAGGCATAAAATGTGTCCTGGGCAAAAATTCTCTTCTGATATGGAACTGTGAAACTTAAAAAATAAGTTAACTGCCTCCATTATATAAATGAAGGATTTTCATTAAATAAAAATTCCCATTACCATAGGGAGAAATTGGAAAGGAAACAGGGGTCACAGGACCCAAATAGTTCCGAAATACTGCAGGGGATATTCCATTAGGTTTCAAAGTCTGAGAGTCACCTCTAGAGCTATGATTTCTCCTCCTCAGGGCCTGATGGTGTAGCAGTCCCACCCATCCTTTCCAAGGCCTTGCCCAGTGGCCATGTTCTCAGCTCCACCCCCATCAAGCATCTGAGGGCATCAGAACTCTATAACCCACTCTCTGAGAACACTTGGATGACAGTCTCCACCCTCTCTAAAGCCTGGGAGGGAACACGTTACCAACAGTGGGGCACGATGCCCCTCTCTCCAAGCTCGGGTATATTCGCCCTTTCTGCACACAGAGTGAGTTCACACTCTGAGCTCAATAAGATGTCTTTACTTAGAACAAAACTTCCATAGCACTGCCATTGCGATCATTTTCCTTCAATGTCTCCCTTTTCTATCTCATTTAATTCAGATGGGCAATGCCTCCATTTCATACAGACTTCACAGAAAACGTACTGGTTCCACATTGTATCAGTCAGCCAAAGGGGTGCTGATGCAAAATACCAGAAATCTCTTGGCTTTTTTAAAGGTATTTATTTGGGGTAGGAGCTCATACTTACAAGGCCATAAATCACAAGTTACTTCCCTCACCAATGTCTGTTGCCACATTTTGGAGCAAGATGATTGCTGACATCTATAAGGGTTCTGCCTTCCTCTTCCCCTTAAGGCTCCATGGTCCCAGCTACTTCTAATCTCAGCTGTAGGCTGTCTTTTTCCCAGGGCTGGTTTCTCTCTGGGCTCACCTGCTCTGTTCTCCATAAGGCCAGCTGTAAACTGTCAAACAAATAGGCCTTCTCTCTTCCCAGGGCCTCTGCTTCCCTAACGGAGCTTGTTCTCTTTCCTCATGTATCTGTTTCTCTATGTATTTACTTCCCAGGCTCCAGGTTCAAAAATTCCAACTGTCTCCTCTGCCTTGTTGTTTCCTCTGTGATGTGGCCCAATCAAAGCCCTAGTCATAATTTGCTCAAGTAAAAGTGACACCTCTGAATTCAATACAATCTAAGGGTATCACTAGCCCAGAGGAACAGACCAGTTTACAGACATAATCAGTGTTTCATTTTGGAATTCATCCATAACATCAAATTGCAACACACACATAGGAATAAAGGTGAAGCAGGCTAGTTCAGGGAATGAAAAGATGAACCTGGGGCCTGGCAGAAAAGCACAACTGTGAGGCAAATGCCCTGGAACCCTCCCTGAGGGAAGGACCTTGTGAGAACTCCCCATTTGGAACAGGATTTTGTCTGGGAGCAAAGGAAAGCCCCAGATATTTTTAAGGTGACTGTCATCTGAATTGATGGGTGGCATAAGTAATCAAAACAGCAAACAGCTCGGAATACTCCCCTGAACAAAGGGGGAGGTAAGTAATGGCTTAAAAAGCCAGTGCAGAGACTAAATCAGCCTTCCCCCTCCCCCCTTTTTCTCCTTTCTCACTCTGCCTGGACCAGCATGCAAGTCCACCTGGGGACTTATAATCTGCAGTGGGGAGTTGTAATGTGTAAACCAGCCCTTTTTATCCTTTTTAGCCCCTTTTCCCTCTCTCTGCCTGGACCAGCCCACAAGTATACCTGGGACCCCATAATCTGTTATTTTCTTTCTCTTCTCTCTTTTTCTTAATAAACTACTGGCCTAACTAAACTGGCATTTTTTTAAATTCTCTTTTGTAACATAGCCAAGAACCTAGAGAAAATCTGGCAACAAAGGATCCATGCTGTCTGTTGGAGATTTGGACTGGAAGGGTATCAGGAATGAAAGAAAGAAAAAGGAGAGGGAAAGAAGGAGAAAGAAAGAAAGAGAAAGAGAGCTGGGATCAGGGGGTCTGTGAGTAGAGATTCATCTGACAACTTTATTGTTTACAAGGGGCTCTCTATATACCCCAGTCTACATGACAACAAGCAGCAACATGCAGTTAACTATTAGCATTACTAAGGAACTCAAAAAATCTTAATCTCAAGATACAAAGTCTAAGTTCTACTTATTACAAAAGGTATGTGCTCATCTTTTCTTTTAGCCTTTAACAGCTTCATCCCATTTGCAGGGAACTCTTAATTACCACATTCATTACATTGCAAGCATAGCCATGGAAACAGCATGTCTCTCCTTGTGAGACCACTGTGCCTCAACATTTCCAATATTTCCCCCATTTGTTTCAGTCGAGGTGACTGTGCCTGTCTTAGGTTGCCCTTCTTTTGAGAGCCTTACCTGTCATTGACTACCGGCCAAGCTCTTCAACTAGGGGAAATTATTGAATTGCTTTTGCTAGCACCAGGTTATTTGCATGTCCCATGGCTGTTACACTTTGCAATTTTCTTCAAAATCACTGTCTGACACAGGTGAGAATCATGAGCAACAGAACAAATATGATTAGCCCTATTCCTAAAGCTGACAGGAATGGCTGTGATTTCCACCAATTACCTGGGTTAAATTTTGTAATATTTGAACTCATATCTGAGAAAATATCCTTATCATTGGCTACATGAATTTGATTTTGAGACATTTCTAATATTTTCCTTTGTAATTCAATTATTTCCAGAGAGATTTTTATGGCCTAACAAATGATTCTTAATTTTTTCCATTGTATATCAGATGAATTATAGGCAAGAGGAGTAATACAAAAGTTGCTTTCATTACGATCACATTTCAATCCCCTTAACAAGTTTAAATTATACAATTGATCTCCAATATGCAAAACAGCTGATTCTAAATCATTAACCTGATTATTTAACTGTTCATCAATGTGCGCTTGGCTATGCCACAAATCACTAGCATTTTAATGCCAATCATGCATGTATTGTTGAGTCTGTACTTTCATGTAAAGCTACCATAGCAGTAGCAGCAGCTGTAATGATTCTAATCAGTCCCAAAATGCTTATAATAAGCAGTCCAATAAAATGTCTAGTCCATTTCAAGAATTCTTGTGCCATATGTAGCAATAACTGACTTTCAGGAGATGACTGCCAGACCACATCATTCTCACAAGTATCCAGATGCCTTTTCCTTCTGGCCATCGCTATTTTTTCTCCATTCTGCAACACACTTTCTGATAGATGTGTATACAAGGCACCGTTTTCATAAAACAATGAGTCATTCTTAATAGTTATCTTACCAGTTATGAAAACAAATGGATCTCTAACAGGCTTTAAGATGATATGTTTGATTAAGGGTCAAATACCCTTTTGTCTTATTTCTATTTCCCAACCATTCATAAGTAGGAGCAATTCCAAGAAATACTTTCCACAGATTCTTTTGTAGGTTATGACTATGAGTGTCATTAGCCCAGGGGGCCAGTATCCATTTTACTTTGTAATGTTAACAGTTCCTGCCACAATAGCATAAAGAGAGGGCACACAGGCCAAAGTCCATAGGCAGACACAAGCTGCAAGTTCACAGTTCCAGAATTTGTAAAGTTAATGTGATGTGTGGCAGCAATTGCCACAGGTCTCAGTGAAGTATTTTAATCTCTGGCCATATTTCCACATTTCCCCCTTTTGTTTTTGTAAAGTAATGAATACAGTTCAGGTAGTTTTTTATTGTATTACTCCCCAGAGGGTTTGGATCATGCATCTGAGGGCCCATTCCTCTGAAGAGCAGAAAGGATCTGAAAGGATCTGATGTCACAGACATTGAAGTGTGCACAATGGACACTCATGGGTGAAATCCATGAGCTGTTGGTAACAGGCAGCTGGAACTGCTGGGCCAGGCACCACAAGGTCTGGTACTCACTATGTTCACCTTTCTGGTGGAGCCACTCTGCTTTGGATGTCTCATTTGACCTTTTCTGTGGTTCCTCATACTGATTTGGAAGACTCACTTCTTCAGGCCCCACGTTGGGTGCCAGCTGTCACCTAGTGAGACTTTCTTCCCACAGATCCTCCTGGATAACTGCCCTTCCCATCCTGACATACACTAAAGTGACTGACTGCTTCCCTGGTCAGTGAAATGTTCACATGGGGTCTATTCTCTGAGGACTCATTTTCCAGAAGCTCAGAATTTTTCAAACTAAAAATTTCAGGTTACTTTGTCCCCAAGACTTCAGTTCTTAGCTTATCCCTTTCTTCCCACAGTTTACTATAAACAGGAAGGACAAGTCAGGCCATATTCCCACATTTAGTTTGGAAATTTCCTCAGCTAAATATTCAAGTTGATCACTTTCAAATTATGCCTTCCTTCTAACACCTGGAGTCAATTTTGCCAAGTTCTCTGGCACTTTATAGCAGGGGTTATTAACAGGGGATCTGTAAGTCTGAATTGAAATTTTAAAAAAATTCTTGTGGGGATGTGTTGGTATGGGTGTGATACATTTATTAAATAATACACAATGTAGTGAGGGGCCCATGGCTTAGTGAGGGGCCCATGGCTTATGCCTGGCTGGCAAAGGGGTTTGTGGAACAAAAAAAGGTTAAGAATCCCTGCTTTAAAGCAACGATCACCTTGTTTCCAACTTGCAATTATGTATTCATTATTTCGAAGGCCTCTTCAGAAGCATCCTTTGCATCCATATATCTACTAACAATCCCTTCAAAGCAAAGAGGCTTTTCCTATTAAAGTCTTACAAGTCTTCCAAAATCAACCATTTAATAATTTATAAACCTGTTCACACCCCCTTGGTGTTTGCATAGCAGCATGCACCCCACTCTCCTGGTATCAGCTTCTCTTATAATTTGCTGAAAGCTCCTGGGAGCAATATACCAGAAATGGGCTAGCATTTACAATGGGGATTTATTAGGATAAAAGCTTAGAGTTCTGAGTTTGTGAATGCATCCAAACCAAGGCATCATCAGGGGATCATTTCTCCCTGAGCTGCAGCTACAGGCCATCAGGCACATGGGGGTGCCTACCTGTCTATCCTTTCTCCTCTGGGCCTTGTTACTTTCAATGTCTATCAAAAGTGGTGTCCTTTCAGTTTTTGTATTCTCTTGATTTCACTTTCTGGCTTCCAGAGTCTTCTTGCTGAGCCTGGGTTCCTTTCTATATCTGCAGCTTATTTATTATTATTATTATCTGTCTTTTTATTCCACCATTTACAAAGGACCTGGTAATAGGATTAAGACTAAAGCAGAATCATGCAATCTAATTAAAGGCCCTTAACTGACAATTTAATCAAAAATTCCATCCTATTATAGGTTTGTATGTACATGATGATTTTTTGAAGTCCAGAAAAGTTTCAAGCTGCTGCAAATATGAGTAAATTAAATAGCATTAAAGACTGTTCAATGATCAATTGAGTATGGACACTCCATGCATGAAATAGCAATAGAAATATGCAAAATATAACCAATGAACAGTGCTACTTTGCTGAGACCAGCGCAGCAATAGGTTGGCTCAAAAGGATGGTAATGTAGAACTTAAAACATAAAAGGACAGAAAGAAAAACATGAGAGAGGAAATAAAGATGGGACCAGGAGACTCAGCTTCTGGAACTGAGTGCCTTGACCCTAGTTTCCATATCATATTTATTAGAAATTACAAAGCAGCTGCTTTCCATGTTTACTTTCAAGTCTGTTTGTTTTTAGAACTGCAACATTTACAATACTAGGGAACAAGCCATACAAATTTCAAATGCCTCCTCATGCAAAGAATTGTGCTGAAAAGACAGTGTTCTGTCTAATCAAGACCCAGTGTTCCTAAGCCCACACTTCTTATCTGCATTATGGAAACATTCTAACTTCAAGCCAGGTTCCCACGTTCAAATTCAAGCTATTTTCCCACAAATCAATTCAGTCTGACCTCTGCAGTGAGGTGGGTTCCTGGACCCAGGAGACAATGGGGGTGATCATCAATCTCAGCCTCTCCATTTCCATTTCTCTGGCCCATTTTCCCTCCCTCTCTGGATCCCTCTCCCAGATCACATGACAACTGTGGGTTGCACACCCTAAGGGTCCTAGAAATGGGGGTAGGGAAGGACCCTGGGCCTCTCCCTGATTGCAGAATTTCCTCAGCCTTTTAAGCCTTTTGCTCCTGATGCCTAGAATACCATGGAACCAAGACAGTGGCCAGAACGGTCATGGTTACCTTCCGTGGTGGTGCCATAATTATGTACTCATCCAGGGAATTCACAGATGTTGCCATGGCCCCACCCAGAACCCCTGAAATTTGTCAGCAGGCCTGCAGCATGTGATCTTCATGGCTCCCTTTAGTGGCCTTTAGAAGGCTCCTCAGAGAATACATTTCTGAGAAGGCTTATGTTCCCAGGGGTGTTTTCCTTCCTCAGAGGAGCATGGGGCACACCAGCCTCCCAGAGCTTGCCTGGAGACCACTGGGTGTCACTCTTCCTCCCTGAGGGTGAAGTCCACCTGCCTTCTCCTCCAGGCTCTCCACCATTGCACCACTAGGAGTTTCTCAGGGACCTCCCTCAGGCCTACTGTTTTCTTTTCCTAGGTATGTATTTATACGTACCAGTCACTTCCCCGTGTGGTCAGTAGCAGAGCTGCCAACCAGGTGGTCCCCTCCATGGCCCCTGGTTAAATGAGGGGACCCAGGTGGAGAGAGGAAATGATGGGCAGGAGAGGCGGGGCAAAGACCTGACCTTCAAGCATGCTGGCCAGAAGGAAAGGGGCAGCTAGCTCTGCTCCCATCTGCTATCCCCTCTGTGGTGGGCTGAGCAGTGGCTCCCCCCAACCATGGGCTGCAGGCTGCCCAGCAGCCAGCACTCAGGCCTTTGCGAGTCACCCAGACTGGAGCAGGCCCCTGGCTCTGGCATGTGTTACAGCTTTTAGTGGCTCATTTGTACATAGACTTGTCACAGCTGCTCTCTCATCTTCAATAGAATATAGGCTGTCTGAAGACAGAAATGAGCCCAATTTGTTCACTGCTGTAAGCTCAGTGGCTACCTCGCTGCTGCACAGGAAGTGATTGTAGAGTGAATTAAAGAACAGGCTTGGGGAATATTTGTTGTCATGCCCACTGCCTCCCTTGTCTTCTTTCCCATCCCCCCTTGGCTCTGTTATTATTCCATCGCAGGATGCCCACCCTCACATCCCAGCAGTGGGAAACAGTTTCAGTGTCATTCTAACAGATCTATTTTTTCGTGTGATCATTCAAGTGAATTAGGAAACATTTTTCCTACAATATTATTATTATTATCATTGTAGCTCTTTTAACCATGGTTACAATAGATTTAATGACTAACAGGAATATTGACATTAAATAGCTTTTTCTCCCAATCACCACTTTTAACTTGTCAGATTTTCCCTTTCTCTCCTTTCCAGTCACTCCTGCTAGGCCCACTCAGAACTGCCATCTTCTATCTGTCACTGCTCCCAGCCTGCTCCTTCACTCTTCCTCCAAGTTCAGACCCCAGAACAGAAAGACAGGGGTCATGTGTGCTTTTGGGGGAACCCTTGCAAATCTCCTTGCAGGGTACTGGGGCCAGAGAGAAGAAGGAGGCACCTCATCTGCACTTCCTGCTCAAGGCTGCCATCTGCCATGTCAGCGGCTATTCTGACATTTGTTTTCATCAATGCAATAGCTTTTCGATTATTTCAAATTTTTTTTGGTTACAGTTACTCCAGAAAGTATTTAAGATTTTACCAATAACAAAGATTTGACTAAGTAACCAAGTTTATTTTCTTTGCTTTGCTTTAATATTACCCTCATTAGAATACTTATTTATGGTTCCAATAGAACAGACACAGTCAACAATGTCAAAGCAGATGGAATTATCTGTATTTTATCCAGGACTCCAGTGCTGTTCATTCTACTGGCCACATTTACAGTGTTGCCCCAGATACCATATTGTGGTTTCTGAGCTCCAGTTACACCAGCTATTACAGTTTCATGGTTAATACCTGTGACATATCAGAATTGAGTTAACTAAATTCAACTTATAGCAACTATTTTAACAGAAAAATTTAAGAGACTACTTGAATTATCATTCTTAAACATCAGTCAAACTCATGGAGCTCAAAGGCAAAGAAAAATAATCCCTATAACTTCTTCACCTCAGGCTGTGGAAAATGAGGCTGAGGCCATTAAAAGTTTCTGCTGGGCCTGAGGAGCAGCTTCTCATGATTAAAGAGAATTACACTCCTGCAGTGCTTTCTGGCCCAGAAGCCTCAAGAACTGCACAGAAAGCCCCTCTGCTTCCCTCAGCCTCATTAGGGTGGACAGCCTCCTGCTGGCCTCATGCTGGCCATGAGCAGCTGGCCCAGGTGGTGATTTGGTGTCATGGATACCCAGGGATAGGTCAAAAATGCCAATCCATAAGTGACTCAACTGCAGAATTAACCCCAAATGTTCCACAGGATGTTTCCCTCTGTGCAGGGCCAAAAGTCAAGTACCTGTAGAACCCTAATGCTGACTGCCCCTGAGAATGCCAAGGATGAGAAAACACCCATAACCCAAGCTTCTTGGCTATCTCCATATTATTTCCATTCTGCTCTAATGTCCAAAGCCCTTCCCGTGCTCTGACCTTGAGCTCCACCTGGCCTTGAGCTCCACCTGGACTTGCCCTGGGATTTGAGCCCCTTCTGGGGGCTGGCAGGACAGAAGTTCTGGCACCAGAGTCCCCCACCTTCCATGCCCTTTTCTTGCCCACTCTGCTCACAGCAGGCCCTCGGGTCACCTGGCAGGAAGATGGAGGCCTCTCTTGCTTTGTCCACAGGCTGCTCTTGACGTCGAGACTTCTCCCTTGTGAAGGAGTCCCTGGCTTTTGTCCTGGTTCTCATATTCCCAGCTGCTAACCCATGAAGATGCCAGTCTTGAGTCTCTCACAGTCCCCACATCTGAGGAGGCTGGCTCACTGCTGCCACCACTGCCTGGCCCCTCATCACTGTCACCTGGCGATGCCAGGCACATTCCACCCAGCAGAGCCCATCACGAGCTCAGGCTGAGCCTGCACAAGGCTCCAGGCAGGCCAGTGCCTCCCTCCAGGGGATTCCACACATCCAACCCCAGAAATCCCACCACCATTTGACCCAGCAGTAGGGGTTTCCTCATGGTGCAATGCCAGGAAACAAAGAGTCTTGTCACATTGGCAGGGGGTGTGTAAGGGGCTCTTGTCTCCATAACACCCAAAGTCAATCTGTGAAGTAAGGAAATTCACATCTGACTTAGCCACGGCCATGCTAAAGTGAATACAGGGATGCAAACATGGCTCAGATAACTGAGCTCCTGCCTACCACATGGGAGGTCTGTGGTTCAGTTCCCAGTGCCTCCTAAAGAAGACAGTAAGCTGGCATGATGGGCAGGCACAGCAAGCTGACACAACAAGATGGTGCAACAAGAGACACAAGGAAAACATAATAAGAGACACAACAAAGCAGGGTATGAAGGTGGATCAAGCAATTAGGTGCCTCCCTCCCACATTGGAGTTCCCAGGTTCAGTTCCCAGTGCCTCCTAAAGACACAGCACACAGGAAGAGCAAACAATGAGGGGAGAAATAAAACAAATCTTTTTAAAAAATGATACAGAATTTTTAAAAAATAATAAACTGAATGTAAACTCCTTTAGCTCTTCTGGCTTTAGGTCACTGATTCCTGTGAGTCCACTTGCAAGAGTTGACTTGGCTTCTTCTCAGGGTACTTTCTCCCACCTATAGTCAAACCTATTAACATTTATCATTTATTGTTTCATGAACCAGCATTCATGACACTTTGTAAACACCATCAGCAGTCCCACTTTTTAAAAAAACGTACTTTCATTTGCTAGGTTTTTTCACCTTAAATTTGAATCATTACATGCTTGAAATCATAGCACAGACCTAGACTTAACTCAGCTTCTCTTGGGAGGATGGCACAACATCATTCTGTTGTCCCATCCACAACACATGGCTCATGATAGCCCACAAGCCTACTTAACCCTGGAGATTACTTGCATTTGAGGTTGTTTCCAGTTTTTCTCTATCACAACACTGAACTTAAGGACACCTTTGTCTTCAAAAAGAATTTCCTCTTGCATATTATTTCTGCTTCCTCTAATTTCTCCAAAGTGGAATTAGCCAGTGTGAACAGACTCTTCATCCTAGTAGTGAAGTGGCTTCTCAAAAGAGTTGTGTTAATGTCTAGACTAAACACCTCTTTGTTTGCCCATGTGGCCTGCAGGTTATCAAGGAAATGAACCTCATTTTGCAGATCTTGGGCTACACATGCAGTGCTGGGGAATAATCAACATGAAAGGAAAGGGGGAACTGAGCACCTATTTTATGAACACAGAGATGTCACGGTCACTTTCCCAGAGCAATGTGGCATGCTGAAAGACACCTTTGTGCCCAGAGGACCAGATGTTCAGGAAGGTTCCATGCCCTTTCTGACTACCTCATTGACCCCTCATATCCTGTGTGCATGCTCTGTCCTGTCCCATGGAGCCTTATAGACTTGTTCCTGTGACCCAGTGGCATGTCATTTGGTGTCTGATGTGTGCCAAGATCGTTTTACCACTGGCACTGTGCTTACTCTCAAGCGAAAGGGAAAGGAACGTGATTTGTGGGAGATAAGGATTCAAGGCACTAACAAAGATGATAGAGGTGAAACAAACAAAAAATTCTTATGGCAATAAAACTAGGGGGTGTATATTATCTTCTGATGCATGTTACTTTCTGGAAAATATGATAGCTCGCCAACTGCATCTGCTAGTCAGATATTAAATCACAGTATTGGTGAATAAGTTGATTCTGTCTCCCTACATGGAGTTTAACTGTATTTGTGCACATCTCATCTGTGGCTGTCCATGGGCTCCAGTTGGTATCTGTGGCTCTTGTCACCTCATTCTGTTGTCTCATGCCAGTGGCACATTGCCATCCATTACCAGAATTAGTCCTCGCAAACTAGGACCAGTTTTGTACCAAACATGTCTGATGTTTTGATGCCATTGTCTTTTGTTTGGTTAATTCATTAAAAGTTTTTGGTTTTTTAGTGCCTGTATCTTTTTTTAGTCCTTTCTTCCTTCTCCTGTGGTTTACTCCAGAATTCAGGTTTGGTTTTCTTTTGTTTTGCCCTTCTCTCCTTTTTACATCCATTTTAGTTTCCTAGCTGCTGAAACAAATACCACACAGTGGATTGTCTTGTGGTTTTGAAGCTAGGAGAACTCAAAAACCAAGGCATCAGCAAGGTGATGCTTTCTCCCAGAAGATTGTGGTATTTTGGGACTGACTGCTGGCACTCCTTGGTCCTTGCCTGTCACATCACATGGCAATGCACATGGCAGAGGCTTCTTTCTCTTGAAGTTCTTTTGACTTTCAGCTTCTGGCTGCTCCCTGACACTTCTTTTCCTTTGTCCAATCTCCTTTCCTTATAAGGACTTCAGCCACGTTGGGTTAAAGCCCAACCTCCTTCAGTGTGGACACCTTAATGAACATCATCTTCAAAGGTCCTATTGACAAATGGGTTCACTCCCATAGGACCAGGGGTTGGGACCTGAACCTGCCTTTTGTGAGGACATGATGCAATCCCTAACAACCTCACATTGGCAGTTGTTTCCAAAGAAAGCTCTCCAGAAGCCAATATTGAGGTATCCCTTGGTAACTCAGATCAGGACAAAGTTTTTATTCAGATAATTGAGAATGCAGCACCCCAGAAAGAAAGAAAACAGGCTCCATGTATCTATTGGCCTAGCATTAATTACAGCATCTCTGGAGAATATTTTCAGGAAAAAGTATTTTAATTCTGTGGCCATTTGAAGATTTTGTGGACTCCAGAAAATCCTGTCCTTAGGGCTAATCCATTCCCATGTGTTTAAACCTATTGTAGATGAGGACTTTTGATTAAATTACTTCAGTTAAGGGCCTTTGATTAGATTGCATAGCCCAGGGAAGGTCTTGATCCTCTTACTGGAGTCTTTTTTTTAAAAAATAAAACAGAGGACTGAAATGCCACAGACACAGAAAAAGCTGCAGAAACAGGAAATGCCCAGAAGCTGAGAGGGAAGGCTCCAGGAACCAGAAGCTGAGGGAAAACACTCTGAACAGAATCTGAAAGCAACAAGGCCCAGAGGTGAGGGGAGAGAGGAGCAGTCTCCACCATTGTACCTGATCACCCATAGGGCCAACTCAGGGAGAAAGCATCCCCTGATGAAGCCTTGAATGGACAGTTTCACAGCCTATCATTGTAAGCTTTTAAGCTAATAAATCCCCATTGTAAAAGCCAACCCATTTCTGATATATTGCCTTGGTAGCCTTTAGCAACCTAACACAAATGGTCAAAAGATTCTCTACCAGCAAAAGCACCCATTTTAGTGTCCTAGACTGCTCAAGCAAATACTATGATATGGGTTACCTTAAACAATAGGAATTTAAAAGAAGGTCCAAATCAAGGTCATGCTTTCTTCCCTAAGACTCTGGTGTTCTGGGCTGGCTGCTGGCAATCCTTGGTCCTTATTTATTTCATGGCAAGACACATGGCAACATCTCCTGGTCTCTCCCTTCTCTTCCATGTTTTACTGATGTTGAGCTTCTCCTCCATCTGTGGTTTTCTTTGTCTGAATTTCATTCTTTAGTGAATACATTTTGGGACACTGCTGCACTGCATGGATTATAGTTTACATTGTAGTTTAAACTCTCCCCCAGTACATTCAGTGGGTTTTGGGAGGATATATAATGTCCAGCATCTGTCCCAGCAATATCATTTAGGACAACACCAAGTTCCAAAAATGCCCCCACATCTCTCTTCTTCCCTTTCCCTGCCCTCAGCAGCTACCATGGCCACTTTCTCCAGATCAATGATACAGTTTCTTCCATTACTAGTGATAATAGTTCCATAGTAGAATACCGGTAAGTTCACCCTAATCTATATTTTATTCCTCCATCCTCTGAACCCTGGGTTGGTGATGTCCACTCCAATTCTACATTGAGGGGGGCTTAGATCCCACATGACTAATGGATGTGATTCTCCCTCTTGGTGTTGTAGGCACTCTTGGTTCCCTGGTGTGGTGATTGACCATCTTCACCTCCCTGTTAGCTGATCTGTGCAAGTTAAACTGGAGAGTAGGAGCTGCAACCCTGCTGAGACTCAGGGCCCAGCTGGCACATGGCCAGTCCAGAGATTGAATTCTCCTGGGGATACACCAACTAGTAAAAGTGACAGATGAGGCATGTGTAGAAAGTTCACATCTGAGTCCAACTCCATCACAGTCAGGAACACAAATTCCAAAGTAGGGCCCACTGACCAGGCACTAAACTCCAGAGTCAACCACCATGATCATAGAACCAGTGTATCTCTGTAGCTCTCAGGAGCACCAGTACCTGGGGTATCTACCTTGGCTGTCTCTGGGATCCTGCTGAAGCATGCATAAACACAACCCTCTGATGACCTTCCAAGTCTTTTTTGAAGACTTAGCCATATATACTCATTTGTCTTTACCATTTCCCCCTTTTATTCAAGGTCTTTTTCTAGTTGCATCACCAGTTAGTGATTGGTAGTAATCCCTTGGTGCCAGGGAGGCTTATCCCTGGGAGTCATGTCCCACAGTGGGGGGAAGGTAACGTGTGTACATGCTGAGTTTGGCTTATAGAGTGGCCACATTTGAGCAACATGGAGGCTCTCAGGAGGTAACTCTTAGGCACCCTGCAGCTCTAGGCCTACTTCAAATTTCAGGCACACAGGCTCATAAGCATAGTCATCAGTATCAGGAGCTCATCATTGGAGCCTTCTTCTTCACTGGTCTTTGCCCTTGCACTTGAGGGATTGTTGCTGTTCTATTGGGGAATGTGACAGAGCTCCCCCAGCTAGGAGCTCAGCACTCCCTCAGTTGTCATTTGTAACTGTAACTACTATAAAAAATACCCAACATATATTTGAACATTTTTAGGTAACCTATATACATGCCCTGGAGAGCTCCCTCTCAACCATTTGTCCCCCATCAATGACACTCCATACCAGCATTCTTCCCTGCCATAGTTGCACCCCTCTGTGGTCCAAAATGTCTTCAAAAATGAAGCCTAATATATTGCCAAATTCAATTAATAGGAAAATGAAATAGCAGTGATAAATTTAAAGATTAGAAATAGAATACTTACTAATTTAGAAAAACTAAAAGTAAAAATTAATTGGGGTATTAAAAAATGAAAAAGATCATAAAACTTTGTTTTTCACATTTTGTCTTTAATCACTGTTATAGGTATTGCCCTGTATGTACAGTGGGAAGGTAGTTTCTTTCCTTTATTTCTCAGGGTCTTCATCCTTTTATTTCTAATTTTTTTCTCTCTCTATTTTTTAAATGTTACATTCAAAAAATGTAAGAGGCCCCCACACACTCCTTGTCCCCCTCACCCCACTCCTCCTACATCAACAACTTCTTTCATCATAGTGGGACATTCATTGCATTTGGTGAATACATTTTGGAGCACTGCTGCACCACATGGATAATGGTTTACTTGTAGAAAGTTTTAGATCACAGTAAAGTCACATATACAAATAAGAGACTCCCATATATCCAACATCAAACCTTTTTCCCCTTTCCCCAGCAATGATGTTTTTACATGTTCATGTTATATTTACTGCAGCTGATATACAGATATTGAAACATAGCTGTGAAACATGGTCCCATTTTGGTTTACATTATGGTTTATATTTTAGACTGTACAATTGTCTAAACATTATGGTTTACATTTTAGCCTATAGACTTTTATACATTTTTGGTGTAATTTAACATGTCCTATATCCATAATTGCACAATCTTGTGAAACATTTCCATTGCCCCCCAGTCACCCTGCTTCCATCCATTCTTTTCCTCTCTCCCTCTTCCCTCAAGTCCCACAGTTACAATCAATCTTCATTGCTTGAAGGACCAGATTCACAGATACTTGCAACAATGCTGAGGGCTTGACATACTAGAATGTTCTTTCCCATTGGGATCCACCGATTCTCTCAAGAGACACAATTTCCTCTGTTTCAGAACATCAGGTCTCCCCAAAGCTCTTTGTGCTCCAGGCAACTGAAAACACTTCTGTGAGCTAAAAATGCAAATCAGAAGCCTTAGAGTTCATTTCCGTCAGGCCAGTGAACAGTGATATCCATAGGTGAGTAAAAATACCCATCCTCAAGGTTCTCCTAAACCCTTAAGTTTTGTAGGCAGTCTTCTTTCATTAAAAGCACTTTAGAGGAAGCAGATGTGGCTCAAGCAGTTGGGCACCCACCTACCACTTGGGAGGTCCTGGGTTTGGTTCCCAGGGCCTCCCAAAGAAGACAAACAAGACAGTGACCTGACATGAAGGGCTAGCATGGCAAGCTGATGCAACAAGATAACACAATGAGACAACAAGGAAGCACTACAAGAGACACAATGTGTATTGAGACAGATGTTGCTCAAGTGGTTGGACACCTTCCTCCCATATGGGAGGTCCCGTGTTCCATTCCCAGTGCCTCCTAAAAAAAAAAAAAAGAAGAGAAGCAGACACAGAAAGCAGACAGTGAGTACAATGAAAGGGTGAGAAATAAATAAATAATAAAATCTAAAAAACACACTTTAAGTTCACACCCTTTAAAATTCCAGTATTTCAAAAGCATCTGTTTAGAAATGACTAGGCTTTGTCTTGAATCCTCTATCTGATTCTTTTTCCAAACTCAATGTGCAATTCTTAAAGGCAATAACCACTCCACTTCCCTTTCTCTAGATATATCTAACAATAGAAAAGGCATCATTGACTAATGGTGGAAATTTGATAAAGCAAAACAAAATATTGTAATCTAAGAATATGTTTCTGTTTGGTGTGACTTTAATGGGCTTATTTATTACCTTTAAGTTGAAAACATCTCATCTACAAAAATACATTTAATTTCCTTAGCTGCCTAACAAATGCAAGATCTTTTGAAATCTTGCCCAATTCAAACCCTGCTTATTAAAAGTGAGCACTAAAAGGTTAATGGCCTAATTTAAAGTAAATGAAAATAACTTAATTTTGAAGTTAATTTATTGCAGTCACTTTCAGATGAAGGCATCTCCTACAGATGCTTTGCTTTTCTTGATAATCAAGACTGGAGAAAGAGTAATTTATAAAAATGTCTATAACCCAAACTTTATATATTTTCTTATTGTATTACCAATATGATGTAATGGATCCAAAGGCATTCTGAATAAAATATTGCGAATTGTTTGAAAAAATGAAAGGCACCTATAGTGAAAAAGCTGGTTTCAAATGAATAAAGAAATATTTAGAAGTCACTCACCCTTGAAATGACCAGTAATTCAATGTCACAGGTCCTTTGAGAATGAACTGGGGTTCAAAACAATAAAACCAATGATGGAGGAACAGGATGGAAATCAATTAAATCACCTCCCCATCAACTGCTAAACTGGAGAATTTAATCACAATAGATGAGGGATTATCTCTTCCAAGGGATCGCTCCACTAAAATATAGATGGTATCTCAACACTTGAACAATTTTTCAAATTCTCTCCAAAGTAAACATTTCCAAATGAGGTTAAAAGTGACTGCTTCAAAAACCACCCAAAGTTGATGGTCATTGCTACATTTGCTGAGTGTGGTTCTGAGCTGGAGGGCCACCTGTATTACGACCAACTCCAGGAGCTCACTGAGCCCTCCACAAACTCGATGACGGGAGCTGAGTCATGTCTCCCAAGGCACGTTCAAGTCCTGGTCCCCGGTTCTGTGGGCGAGAGTTATTTGGAAGGATCTTAAAAATCTAATTAAGATGAGACCAGACTGAGGCAGAAGGGCCTTCTTTCTAGAGGACTGGAGACCTCACAAGGAGAGGATTGGACAGATGGACCCCTGTGCAGAAGTGGAGACCACAGGAGACAGACAGCCATGTGATGAGCAGAGGCTGAGGCACCAGCAAGACACCCTGCTGCAGGATGGCATGACTGTGCTCCCTTGATTTGATGTCTAGCCTCCAAACCCTGAGACAATGAATTCCTGCTGCCTGTGGTATGTGTCATGGCAGACCAGCCAGACACAGACACAGACTAGGTTAGGATCCCCTGCTGTAAAGGTGGGGGAATGTAGACTCCAATAGATGGCATTACTTGCACTAGACCTTGGAGCTAGAAAGCAAAGGACCCAGAATTTCACCCAACCCTGGTGAATGCCAAGGTCCATGCTTTCCCCATGACCTCAGCTTCTTTTCACTTGTGAAGTGACAGCAGAAAATGCTGGACACCAAGACCATCCATCCTTCCTAGGGATCTTTGTCCTCAAGTGAACAAAATTCCATTATTTGCAGTTCAGACCATTGGGGAGAAAGTGCATTGCGGTATCTGGAGTTCAATTGTGCCAAAATGTAACTTTCCTTATATTTCCTCTTGAGGAAAGTAAAAGGCAAGGGTTGTTTTGTGTACACTAGAGATAATATCAGGCAGTAGTGGCTTCCATGACTATTATGAAAATAACTCCACTCCCTCCCAAAATACAAATGTGGAGCCCGTGAACAAAAACACCCAGTCACTTAAGGTGGGAGGAAAGGTTTGATGTCATGGAGGTGCCCACAGGGAATGAGGTACCAGCATCACTTAAGCTGAAATAGTCTCATGTAAAAACCAGCCTGCCCAGTGCCCCCACGTCTTAAAGGTTCCGCCAGGCCCTGACAGAGGCCCCTTAGGGAAGCTGCTCGATGTTCATCGTCCCCACTGTAAGGCTGGACGGAAGCATCACTGCAGTTTCTAGGTGTCAGCACAATGGGGACTTAAGGCCCCAGGCTCCCCCCTCTCTGTGAAAGGGGCCCCTGGGCCCTTGGAGCCTGGGGCAACCTCAGGCTGGAGAAATGTGCCCAAAGCCGGGGGCCTTGATGCTGGGAATGTCATTTCTTCCTGTAGAAGTCAGCCCTCACGTATTTGGCGCAGCCATGGTCGTGGTTCAGTGGCTCGACAGGCTGGTGGATGCGCTTCCCGTAGGTGGAAGATGTCAGCACCCCAACAGGCCGTTCGTGCTCCTGTGGGAGATCATGGAGACGCTCCTGTCAGCAGGGGTCTGCCGCAGCAGGTGCCTGAATCCCACCAAGGGGTGCCAGGTGGGCACGCACCCACACCCTGCCATGGTGCACCAGGTGGGTGCCTGCACACCTGCATGCTGCCACATTGCCCTAGATGGGTGCCTGCATGCCTGCACCCTGCCTAGGTGCACCAGGTGGGTGCCTACACACCTGCACCCTGCCTAGGTGCACCAAGGTACACCTGCATCCCCTCCTCCCTGGTCCCTCACAGGCTACTCCAAAGCCTGAGGGCACCTCTACCATGTGAGCCTCTGTGCCCTCTGCTCAGACCTGCCAGTGTCCTCAAGTTCCTCCAGGCTCTATGGCCTGGGCCCTGCTTCCCTCTGACCACACCTTCATGACCTCCATCCCTCTTCCTTCTCTCCCAGCTGCCTCCTGCCTGCCTTTCTTCCTGCACTGGCCCTCTTTCTTGCCCCAAACACACAGGGCTCCTTCCAGCTTCCAGACCTTCATCCTCTCTGTTTCCTCCCCCTGGAAACTTGGCCCCTTCTCCCTTCAGTCTCCTTCCCATCATGTCTTAGTTCAAGAGTCACTCTTCCCAGAATGCCCCCAGCTCAGCCAAAGCAGACCCCCTGCCCTCACCACCTCCCCACTCCCCCTCACCCATTTAACATTTCACCCTACACTGCTTTATTTTCTGCATACCACTGACCACTGCCTGCAATTAGGTTCACTGTGCATTTGCCTTTTATTTTTGTCTCATGGGAATGTAAGCCCTCAAAGGGCAGGGACTTTTGTCTTGTGGCCTTTATGCCCAGTAAGCTTATAGCAGATGATCAAAAGGTATCTGCTGACTACATGGATATAAGTAATGCCAGGCATGCTTTTCTCATGAGAGAAAAATTCAGAATGAATGAATATGAACAAAAATGATACACCTCATAGTACCTCCAGCACTTTCTTTCACATCAAAATAAAAATTATTGTGAAAAATGACACGGTGGCATTATTAAACAGCAGCAGCAACAGGCAAAAATCCAATGATTCCCACCAGAAGCTTGTGTATTATAATTTCTGTCAAATGTATTTAAAAAAAGCTATCTACTCAGCAACTGGCCTACATTAAAAGCACTGTCCTCAGATCAGACTTTGTGAGGCTAATGCTGCAGTGTGGAAATGCAGCAGGAGGGCCTAGTGCAACAGGCAGTTAGGCCTGTTGAGACCTAATGCCAGGAAGAAATTTCCTGGGAAAGAGTAGTAAAAATCATCCTCAATAAATGGAGGTGCTCCCATTAGGTGGGTTGGGAAAGCATGGAAAGTTGTTCAGGCTACTTCAAGTTTAATAATTAGCTTTTCCCCTTTCTAGTGACGATGAAGCAGTGTGATACGTTCTGATAAAGAATACACTTTTTTTGCAATGTTAAATGTGGTCTGTGCTGCATCTTATTACATAATCCTACACTCTTACAAAAGAGTGGTCAACTTTATATTAGGTATTATTTTACAGAAGTCTCCTCTGTTCCTGAAGGAGTCAGTGATGGAGAGCAGCTTTCCCAGAGTCTTGCCCTTCTTCTAATGATAGACCTTTGCCTGTAAAGAGGTGCTAGAACCTTCACAGATGAACTTAGGTGGAGTGGCTGAAACCTTAGCAAAGGGTCCTTATCATGGAATTCTAATGTCAGGGCAGCCAACTGATTACTCACCACATGGTCTTACCCCTCCCTCAGCCCCAGTTTAGTAAAATACACCCTCCACTCCCCCACCCCCACCCCCCAGTCCACAGCAACTCAAGCAGAAAAATCTAGAAGTTGTCCTGGGTTCCTCTTGCCCGCAACTCACACCAGGTCCATCAGCACACCGGCCAGCCAACTTCTCCCATGGGGTTCTAGCCCCACCAGCTCTGCCTGGACTGCTCTTCCTGTTTAGACTCAAGGCTGCCCCATGGACTACTCTGCACCTACAACCAGATTTTTTCTTCTTTATTTTCTTTTAAAAGTTACATTAAAAATATATGAGGTACCCATATACACCCCAACCCACCCACCCCAACAACCTCTTCCATCATTGGGTGGACTGGGGGAGAATGAGAACAATGATTTTTAAAATGAATCAGCTCTAGCACTTCCCGGCTGGAACACCCTCAGAGTTGCCAGCTGCTCCCAGAACAAAGCTCCTTCCTTCAGCCACTGAGTCCCCCTTGTGGCCAGGTAAGCCTTGACCTCCAGCTCACCTCTCCACTGCCCCCATATGCCAGGTGCTGTTGCACCTTGGTGCTTCCACACAATCCCTTCCATCTGACCAGGGCACCCCTGAGCTACCCTTCATGCAGCCAGCTCCCTCACCGTTGAGTCCTCAGGGCCCATGCCACCTCCTCTGAGAAGCCTGCCTGCCCTGTGCTCCTCCCCAGGTGACCTGCTGCAGTCCTTGGCCATCTCTCCCCATGAGCACTGCTGTCCTGATGCCACCCAATGTGGCTAACTACATGAAAACCCCTTTCTCAGAAAACTGAGGGGAGGCCGAGCAGGGATTTGTTCCATGTGCGGTGGTGACGGTGGCTGGGTAACTCACCTGGGAGGAGGAGTCCTGCTTGTGCAGGGTCATCCCTGGGAGTCCAGGGTCCTGAGAAGAACCGAGACAGCCAGAATTCAGAGATAAGCAAAGACTTCTTTTACCCGTGGAAAAGAATCTCTTACTTTGCTCTCATTTATTGCTTGTTTATATAGGACCAAACAACTGAATCATAACAATTAACACACAAGGAACATGATAAAAGAGAGAAGCTATAAGAATAGCTTAGTCATAGCTTCTGGGTACAGTATGACTCAGGAGAGCTGCCAGGTTCCCTGAGTTATGAAAAGCAAACTGAACACAATATTACATTACTTACACACATCCATATGTTCATCTGGTAATAGCTGGTGGATTTCCCATCTTAACATTACCTCCTCGTTAATGTGAAGTCTGAGGCTTTTTGCATGTTCTCTATCATCTCGGTGCAATTTCTGATTATTATCTAGATTCTTCTTAAAAGCGCAGTCATAGAGGGAAACAATACCTGTCTGGGAATAAAAAGAGAAAGAAAGTCAAGCATTTATTTGAAGCTGAGTCATCAAAGCCTGATGAAACACAGATGCTAACCTGTCCCTGATGGAGCGCAGGGGCATTGAGTTTCCAGGCTGCAGCAAGTATTTGGGGGTTGGGGGGGTCTCCCCTTAGAATGGAACTGGCTGTGGCCCAGAGCAGGGAACTGAGGTCCAGACCAGCAAGGGCAGGTGCCCTCGAAGCCAAGGGGCCTGGAATGGGGCACAGCCCTCTTTTCTCCGCTCATTTTAGCTTCCTCAATTTTTTTCCTTTTCCATTTCTTCTTCACTCCTATCTTTTTCTTATTTGTGCTCTGCCCGCTGCTTTTGTTTTAGGCCTGCCTAGCATCCATTCATTTATTCATTCAATCATTCACTCATTCATTCTGCAAATATTTACTGAGTACTCTCTGTGTGCTATGCCAAATATGGTGCAGGGCCCATAACTTGCCCCGTCTAATATTTCACCAAGCTAACAAATAAGATCACAAACCCCTGAATGCAACAGCTGACTCTGTTCAGGGACAGCTCCCCAGCTCTCTGTCTCTGACTCCATCACTTGTGCACAAACTTAAAGTAATAAACAGTGTGCTCTGTCTCAAGGAGCATGGGCTGTGTGCTGGTTTTCTCCTTCATGTCTTCTACTGTATTTCTTAAATTTTCTTTAGTAAGCTTGTACTGCTTTTGCAAAATTAACCATTCCTGAATCCTAGGAATGTGTAACACAAAAGGAGTTACTTGTTATGTTGTCAGCCAAGAGTCAGCTGTGTATAGGCAAATCCCTCTGTAGAGACAAAAGTAGTTTATCATGAGCTATCATACTTGGTAATTCATATATATATGCATATATAACTCATATATCCATATGTATATATACATGTGTGTATGATAAATATAAAATATTTGTACACTCACCTACATCTGTTGTTTAGAAAACAATGCTGTTAAAAGAGGTATCATCTTTTAATACCTCCATTTTTTTCATCCCAGCTTGTTCTTAAAGGGAAAGTACATCTGCCTCATTATCTAATAAAAGAAGAAGAAATGCACATGCTAGCTGTTCTTTAATCCTCCCCTGGTTAGCTGTGGCTCACTCTGGCTGCCTTAGATCCTCCCCGCAGTGAACTGAGACACTTGGTCTTGCTTGATTTGGGGAGTATCAGGTCTCTAACCTAATGCCAGGTTGCCTAAGCTTGTTTTTGCATTACTTTTTCTTCTGGATAGTAACACTAGGAAGCATTTCTACCAACAACAAGGCACAAGGTAGAAGGCAGCTGTTAAGAGAATGCAGGACAGATGCAGAGTATGTTGGAAAATCCAGTAACCCCCATCCTCACCGACTCCAGGAACTCAGACTGGGTGAAAGCAGCTTCAGCTGAGCCTCTACAAACCCTTCACACACCTTTCATCCTATGCAAGACACCTGGTCCTTCTGGGGGAGATGTGAAGATAAGTCAGCCTGGCTGTCATCCACAGCCACCCTGCTAAGGGCAACAAGACAGTCCTTAGTGTTATTTTAAAGTTCTTGAGAATTCCAGGGTGGCCATGCTAAAGGAACTTGTCACACAGCTGCTGAAATCCTGGTGTGCCTGTGCTCTGAGTCAGTTTACAGGAAGGGGAGGACAGAAAACTTACCAGCACAGGCCCAGGGCTTCTGGCCAGAATGAGCCCACTGTACCCGAGCTTCCTCCCATCGCTGCCTTCAAGCTTGTCCACTTCTGGTGTGGGCACAGGGTGCCAAGGCCCAACATGGCCTTTGCTTCTGCTGAAAGCATCACCTCCAGTATGGCCCATACACTCCTAGGTTAACAAGAAGCCCAAACCACGGCCAGTGATAAAGTTTTCAGTGTTTGATACTGTGAAAATTGGATAACTCTTTGGGGAAAAAACAAACTTGTATCTTCTCATTTCATAGTAGACAAAAGAAAATTCTGGATGGATTTTTGAAAGTAAGTGAAAAAATAACTCTAAGAACCTTCTAATCATCAAAGCAATGGGGAAAAATCACACAAAAAATATCAATCGTTTTGACTATATGTATTAGTCAACCAAAGGGGTACTGATGCAAAGTACCAGAAATCTGTTGGCATTTATAAAGGGGATTTATTTGGGGTAGAAGCTTACAGTCACAAGGTCATGAAGTGTAAGCTACTTCCCTCGCCAAAGTCTGTTGCTGCATGTTGGAGCAAGATGGCTGCCGGTCTCTGCGAGAGTTCAGCCTTCCTCTTCAGGCTCTGTGGTTCCAGCTTCTGGTCTCAGCTTTAGGCTGGTATAAGGGCTGTCTCTCTCCGTGGGCCTTGTTTCTTTCTGGGCTCAGCTGCTTTGTTTTCTCCACAAGGTCAGCTGTAGACCATCAGGCTCTCTCTCTTCCTGGGGCGTCTGCCATGTCCATGGAGCCATCTCTAGTCATCTGTGTTCTTCTCCTGTGTGTTTACTTCAAAGGGCTCCAACTCAAAACTCCAACTGCTTCCTTTGCCATGTCTTTTTCTTGGTGAGCCCCTGCCCACCAAAGGAGTGAAGACTCAACATCCACTGACCTGGCCCATTCAAAACCCCCATCATAATTTAATAAAGTAAAAGTGAAATCTCTGAAGTTAACACAATCTAATATGCCCAGAGGAACAGACCAGTTTGCAAACATGATCCAATATCTATTTTTGGAATTCATACACAATATCAAACTGCTGCACTACATAAAATTAAATATATTTGAATAAAATAAAATAAAACTTTTAAAAAATGTAATACACCATGGAGAGCTCTCATTATCTTTAACATATGTAACATAGGAAGCTGATGGGCTGGGTGTCACCTCTAGCTGGGAGTGTTATGTCCTCTTGAAGGAAACTTTATAGGTAAGCCCCCAGACCAGAAGGCCCTTCAGGAATCCAAGGAAGCCCAAGCACTCCACCCACTCCGCTGGGATGGTGGGAGGTCAGTTCTCCAAAGGAGGAACTTGGTGTTCTGCCAGGGAAAGTTCTGGAATCCAGACCCTCCCCTCTGAGTAGAGATACTGCCCAGCCCACTTGAGGCCAGCCGGCAGGAAAGAAAGATAACGTGCTTCCTATCACTCTCACGCCACCCAGTAAATTAAGGACTTAGAAGGAAGTTGCACTCCTGGTCAGATCTGTGGCTTGAGTCCCTCTGGACCAGCCCACAGTGGAACACATATGTGGTGGGAGAACAGCTGCTGGGTCCAGCACAGAGACCTGGCCTCCAGACACCTGGTGGAGAGGTGGGAGGCACCCTCCTCTCTCACACCTGAAACCTAGTGCCAAAGTGGAGAGGGTGGCCAGCCTGGCTGTGCTCTGGTGGGACCTGGTGGGACCTGGTTGGACCCGGTGGGACCAGCCCCACCCAGCCTGGGGATGGGTCAGCCAGCAGCAGGCAGCTCTAACAGCAGGGGAACAGGGAAAGGGAAGATCCTCAGGGAAAAGGCTGGGCTTGTGCTTCCTCTGACCCTTCTGAGCTGAGCAAGCCCCTAGGGTTCTTACTCTGGGAGAAAGATCCTAAAGGGGAAGAATGGGCTCAAGAACAGAGCATGCAATCACCCTACACTGAATGTGTGAGCAAATGGTACTTTATTTTGTTCCCTAAGCTGGAGAAAGCCAGCATAATAGAGTATGATATGCAACATGACAGAAAAATGCCCATTTCTTCTCCTTCTAGTCAGGTCTAAAACACTCTTTAAAGTAAAAACGATGAGTAAGCAGCAATACCTGCCTCCCAAGCCCTGGATTAGTTGCCAGGAGCCTACCATAGCTCAGAATAGCCTTCTTTAGCACTGCTGGTGGATGTTATCAGAATCTTAGACAGGTTTTTTCTGTGGGGATTTTGCAAATTTTGAACTTTTGCAGAACAAAAATGAATTCTTCTATCACAGAAAAATAAAATAATTTCATCATCAGCCAGCCTCAGTTAGTAACATGACCATCTGTTTCCAACAACTAACCAAACTAAAAAATCTACTTTTCTTTTATTTTTTTCATCAATTTTTCTTTTCTCTTTTTTTCTTCCGCTGCTTTATGGGTTGAAGCAGAATGTTAATAAAGCTGATCTAGATTTAGATGCTCTCACAAAACAGAGCTTCTGGGTTTATTGGTATTTTGCTATTACAATCTCTTAAGGGATTTCCTGTTTCACACATGATGCTGCTTTTTAAACACAGAGCAAAACAAACCCCATTTACCTTTCTCTCCTGATGTCCCTCTGGCCCTTTGTGTTTTGAGTATTGTTGAATTCAGTGTTTCTTGATACTGGTTTAGCCCTTGCTGTCTACCATCAGTTTTCCCTTAGGAAATAACTGAGGCGTGAACAAAGTAGAGGGCAGTGCAGAAAGAGGGCTGCCGAGGTCGGTGGGGCTGGGGGTGGGAAATGGACGTGACTGTGGATGAGACCTTGGTCCTCGGGGTGGAGCTGTGGCTGAGAAAGGGCACTTGGCAGGAGAAGCATGGGCTTTCCAACAGTGGGAAGGGGAGCCAGAGACACAACCCACAGGGCTCTTCAGGGTCTGCTGAGTGGTAAATGACACCAAGAGCCCATTCTCCTCCATTCCTGGCCACACAGAGGAGTAACCATCCCTGCTCCTCTGCTAGGTGCTTCCATGTGACCAAGGAGTTATGAGCAACTCTTCAGTCAGAAGCATGTAAGCACTCATGGCCAGGGGCTCCCAAGGCTTCACACCGAAAGGACAGCAGGCTGAGCAGTGGCCCTCCCTCCACCTGGGCTGCTGAGACTGGATGGAGTAGAGCCTCCCTGCCACACACACACACACACACACACACACACCTTGGCATGGGAACTCTATCTTTACATTAAGCCACTGTCTCAGTTTGCCTGGGCTGCTATGCCCCCATGTTGAAGCTTCTCTCACGTGCATCTCCTACAGTGACCAGATCAGGGAGGAAAGACTTTGGGCCTCTGGGCACTGACCATCACTAGCCAAAGCCAATAACAGTAATGACCTCCACCGACCCAGGGCTCACTGTGACCCACTGTATGCACACTAATGACATTTTCATTCTCATAAGTGCTCTGTGAGGTTGGTTCTGTTTGATCTGTCCTAGAACAGCAAAGTGAGATGGAGAGGCTGTGACTCATGAAGCCCCCACAGCTAGTCAACATGGAGCTGACACTTCCACCCAGGACTCCCCAGCCTGGGCTGCTAACCACCACTGACTACTGTTAACTGTGCTCCTTGGAAATGACTTAGGAAGTAATTTGATCAGCTTTGGTAGGGCCTGAAATTACCTGCAGTGAATTTCAGGGCAGTTCAGTCCTTCAGCAAACCTGTCCTACAGAACTCACTCTCTTTATGTCCATGATCCCAAGTTTAGAGGACCTGCTCCTGGAGCTCTGGAACTGATCAGATACCAGTGCCCATAATCCAATAATGTGGCATGAACAATGGTAGCTCACCCACAAAATGGACTTTGAAATGCCTTTTGCTGTTCTTGTTGCTTTTAAGGCTCTTTTCTTTAGATTTTAATTAATATTTATTTTGGTGACATCATTTCCTTTTTTCATACCCAAAGCCTCAGGATTTGAATTTGCCTGTGACCCCAGCTAATCTGCCCTGAAATGCTTTTGAATAAATGTGTTCTAAAGACACTTCCAATTTTCCAGGAGGCTGTAAGGCATTGGAGCAGGAGTCAGGGACTTTCTCTGTGGAGGGCCAGGTGGGAACTCTCCTGCCCCGTGGGCTCTGTCGCAATCACTCAGCCCCGACATCCTAGACTGGACAATAGGGAAATCAATGGGTGTGATTGTGATCTTTAAAAACTTTATCAAAACAGGCAGGGGGCCAGATTTGGCCCATGGGCCTTAGTGTGCCCATCCTGTCCTATAGAGAGGCATGCTTATGGCTCATTCCTGCTTTCTCTCCAAGAGACAGAGCCCGGGTCACTTCCTACCTCAGGGCTCCTTTTTGGCCCTTGTTCAGTCAGCCCTGGAAGGTGGGGCCACTTATCAGACTGCCAAATTCAGGAAGGAGAAACTGTCTTCAGGCTCACTCTGCCCTTCTCTGTCTTGGGCCTGGCCCGCAGTGGGCAGCGGTTCTGCTCTGCTTTTCCACCACATTTGAGCTTCAGAAGCCACAAGCCCCACTGTGCAGTCCTCAGCGGTACCTTACATCAGTGACACCCCACTGAGGAGCAGTCTACAGTCCACCTTAGGGTGCTATGGAAAGAGACTCTTCAAAGGTACAAACGGTGTAGTGTGAGCTATCTTTGTTATTCTGAAAATCCAGGTGAATTTTATATTCTCTCAATAAAGTGGCAAAGAACAACTTCATACACCAAGATCCTGGCTTTTTGGGTATTATCTCACGAAGGCCATCAACTCAGTATCATAGGTACTGCATACTTAAAATGTAAAGCTCACTTAATAAGTGAAACTATTTACAGTTGTTTAAAACCTATCGCTCACAGGAAAAAAAAAAAAACATATGAGGTGTGTGTTGCAGAAGGTTGGGACCCCTTCCATTCCACCCCACTCCTGTTTTAATGGCCAGCAGAGACAGGTATGGTGTCAAGAGACCTTCCTCCCTCCCTCCCTCCAGTCCTTCCACATGCTCAAAGCCAGATAGAGGGGGCCTCAGATTCAAGAGATGACTCGGGGGCAGGCTGAGGGCCACATTGCTTCTGTGTGTGAAGTGAAGCTCGTGAGAGTCAGAGGCCTCCCACGAGTACTCCAGAGAGAGCTGACTTGAACTAGGGACTTACCTGCACACCACTGATTGTGGGCTGCTAGGAGAGGAAGGAGGCATTTTGTGGGGTTATTTTATACACCATTAACTTGCTTTCAAAGTGGATCTGTATTTTGTGCTATGAGTTGAACTGTGTCCCCCAAAAAGATACCTTGAAGTCCTAATCCCGGGTACCTGGGAACTTTTTGCAAAAGCATTATTGTGAACGGAATCATTTAAATTGAGTGAGGCTGACTGCAGTGGGTGGCCCCTTAGTCCAGTACAGCTGGTGTCTTTAGAAGGGGGGTGTGGGCACAGACAGACAAGAGGGGGGGGCGCCATGGGAAGAGAGACAGAGCAGACCCCAGGGCGACTGAGGAGGCCCTGAAACCCAAGGCTTGCTGGCCACACGCAAGGAGCAGAGCAGCCAGGATGGACCCACCAGCACCGGCCCACGCACTTGTGGCTTCAGCCTGCAGGGCTGAGAGGCCAGTTTCTGGTGTTTTTAGCCACCCAGTTGTGGCACTTGTGACAGCAGCCTGAAGAGTGACGTGCCTCTATTATGGCCATCCCATCCCACCAGGAGGGCTGATAGCCCAGTTGCCCAGCTGTCTGCCAGGCTTAGGGACCCCAACCAAGGCTCTGATCTAATCAGATGCCCCCGGACGCCCTGGGGTCTATAGAAACAAGGTTGAAAAGAAAGGAATGGGTGACCTGGACAACTCTCAACAAGCTTCTCTTGCTTCCTTCCGCCCTCTCTTGGGGGCTTCGGCTGCTCAGACCCCCCCCCCCCCCAGCTCTTCCCACCACGCACACCTTCCCAGAACGGCGGCGCCAGAAGGTGCAGACCTAATCCTGCTTCTCCTTGGTGGGTGGGAAGGCGGCCCGAGGGTCCCAGGGGCCCAGGACCGCCATCGGCCTGGCTTCTTCCTCACGGCCTGGGGACCACCACGCAGACCGCTCAGGGGGCTGCGCCCGCACGCTGCACAGCCTCGGCGTGCCCTTTGCAGACCGTGCACCCCCGGGTAGCCACGAGGTCCCTCCAGCTCTGGAGGGTGGGTGTCACTGTGTCTCCCAGTACTAGAAGCTCTGCTCTCCGGGGTCCAGGCGCCCTTCCCACCGACTCCGCCGAGGAGTCCCTGGCCCCTCCACCCCGGGCGCCCCATCGAGTCCTCCTCCCCAGGGAGCATTCCCTTCTTCCCCCCCACCCACTCGACCTTCCTGGTAGCCCTTTCCCAGTGTGCTGTCCTGCTCCCACCCCCAGAAGCATCCCACAGGCTGCCCGGGCCCCGCCCCCACGCCCTGCCGGGTCCCCAGACCACTTCCACGCGGTGCAGCTGGATCTCCAGTCCCCGTTATGGGTGGCACAGCTCCCCCCGCCCCGCAACCCTCCCGGCTGTGAAGGCCGCCGCAGCCCCACCCGAGTCCCTAAACTTCTCCCCCCGCTTGAGCACTGCCCCAGCCCCGCCCCCAGCCCCTAACCTCAACCCGCCGCTTGCAGCCCCGCCCCAGCCCCTGGCCTCTCCCCCTTCTTGCAGCCCCGCCCCCAGCCCCTAACTTCTCTCCCGGCTTGCAACCCCACCCCCAGGCCCACCTCCCGGCCCTAATTTCTCTCCCCGCTTGCAGCCCGCCCCAGCCACGCCCCTACCCCGCCCGCAGCCTCTAACCTCGCCCCTCGCTTGCAGCCTCGCCCCGCCCCCAAAGTCTCCCCTCGCTTGCAGCCCCGCTCCAGCCCCGCCCCGGCACCGCCCCTCCCCCGGGGCCGCCCCGCGCGCCTCCCCCGGGCCTGGCGGGAGTAGTAGCTGTGCTCCTTGGGGTCCGGGCGCCGCGGTGGGACGTAGCTGAAGTCGGACAGCGCCGAGATGGGCGGCAGCCGGGGCTTGCCCCGCGGCGTGGCGGCGGTGATCTCCTCCTCGTCCTCCAGGCCGCCCTCTTCCAGCTTCTCGGCCGAGGTCCTGTCGTCCCGCCTGGCCAGGGAACTCGAACGAGTCCTCCCGCCCGGCTGCCCGGCGCCGCGTACGGCGGTTGCCAGGCAACCACGGCCTCGCATTACAAAACTGGGCGGAGGGAGCAGGGCGGGGAGCAGGGCTGGGGGCACAGAGCGGGGGAAGCGCAGTGCAGGGGGCGCAGAGCGCGGGGAGCAGGGCGGAGGGTGCAAGGCGGGGGCCGCAGGGCGGCCGGAGCAGCCAAACTCGGGATGGGTCCGCGCCCTCCCGTCTCCCTTCGGGTCCCTGGAGCTCCCACTTGGGACGCGAGGAGCCCCGTCTGCTGGGCAGGTGCAGCCCGCCCCCCCCACCGGCGCACCCCCGCCTGATTGCCCTTGCGCTTGCCCTCGCGGAGGGGCCCAAGCAGGGAAGTACAGGCCGCCCGCGCGGGGCCTCTGAAACCCTCCAGGAGCCGCGGACCAGAAGTGGAAGACGCAGGTGGAATTCACCGCCACCGTGTATTAACCGAGCGTGTCCGCAGCAGCGTCGGTCAACATGCAGCGAGCCGTATTTCAGGGCCTCAGTCACCACCGGTGCGGGTGTTCAGCAGCACGAATCTAATCGAATCAAAACTGAGCTGTTCCAGAGCGCTCTCCTGTTTTTTGAGCCAAATGCTGGTTCAAGAGGTGTGTTCCGTTTGTTGAAAGTTAACTCAACTTGAAAGCCTGAGATATGTGTGTGTATCAATAAAATGAAAAGGGGAACAAAACAGGCTCGGGAATACTTTAACCAGGGCGGCTTTAGGAAGGTTGGCCTGAAACACAAACGATAATGAGGAGCCGGACTTGTGAAATCCGGGGGACCGTGGGTCGTTCCAGGCAGAGAGAAGAGCATCTGTGGTGGCCCTGAGGCCGAGCCCATTGATGTGCGGGCGGCGGAAAGGGAGGACGAGGACGGTGCAGCTTCCAGAAGGAAAAGCCAGTAGGGACTGCAGGTGACAGGCAGGCAGGGGAGAGGCGGTCTCAGGTAATGACCAAGGAGCACCCCTCTTCGGAGGCTTCTTGCCTGCAGGTTCTTAATGCAGGCTCCTGTCGTAGGACGCCCCCTCAGTCCAGGCACCTCTCTGCTGAGGTGGCCTTGGGGGTCCAGAGGTCCCTTGGGCAGGATTTCAGACAGCACTGTGCAGTACCAGGTGTCTCTCACGTGGCCACATGATTTCTTGGAGAACCGCCCATGCTTTGATTGCCCTCTTCACCCATCTTTCTGCTCCAGTCAGAGCAGACGTGTCCCTCATGTGTTGGCCAGAGCGAGGTACCAGCCTCCCATGTTCCCATGCTCCCAGGGACTCATCAACCTCAGGGACCACTTGGAGACGTTGTCCCTGGAGCTTAGAGACACAGAGCCACGTCTCCTACTCATGAGGTGAAGGAGAAGAGTCTCTCATCCTTCGCCTGTGGGCAGAGGCCTTCATGAAAGCACCAGCAAATGTTTTGTTTTCCCTAGGGAAAAAAAAACTTTTATAATCTCCAGCTACCTCTCCAAACTCTCTTATCAACAGGACAGGGAGATCACTAAGGGCCATGGATTAACTTGCATAGGTGATCGGGTATCATATATGGGAATCTGGAAGTAAATGGCACCAATTATCTGGAGAATTCAGATGGAATTTGAGACAAATCATTTCGTTGTAAAAAAAATTTAATGCACTATCTTGATGTGACACTGTAGCTTCAATTTCAGGTGGCATTTTGTTCTGTACTTGGCTGGCAGCTCTGGGGGGCACAGTACATCTCTGTCATCACTGATGGCTCATCTGACCTACAGTAGGTACTCAGCTAATATTGATGCTAGTACAAACTCCACTGCTGTGGCTGGGACTTCCACTGAAAGCTGTGGCTGATATGAGGGCAGGGTTCACGAGGTTCCTTAGTCAGCCAAAGGGGTGCTGATGCAAAATAATGGGAATTGGTTGGTTTTTATGAAGGGTATTTATTTGGGGTGGGTCAGATACCAGACCATAAGCATAAGTTATTTCCCTCACCAAAGTCTATTTCCATGAGTTGGAACAAGATGACTGCTGACGGCTGTGAGGGTTCAGACTTCCTGGGTTCCTCCCTTCCAGGGTCTTGCTTCTCTAGGTTCAAGGTTCTTTTCTTCCCAGGGCTTGCTTCTTCTTGGGGCTGTCTTCTTTTTCCTCCATGAGGTTACTTCCTGGGGCTCCACCTTAAAGCTTCAGCATCAGACTCCAACATAAAAAACCCTCAACTCTGTCCTTTGCCATGCCTTTTATCTGTGAGTCCCCTTGGTGGGTGGGTGGGGACTCAACACCCTAATGACATGGCCCATTCAAAGCCTGATCATAACCTGATCATGCCCAGGTACAAACCAGATTACAAACATAATCCAATATCTATTTTTGGAATTCATAACCATATCAAACTGCTACAGAAGGTAAGTCCAGGGAGCAGGAGTGAGGGCCTGGGGGGACACTGTCAAGGTCCCAAGGAGGAACTGAAGCTTGATGCTGATCAGAGCTTTCCGAGGAGTGGAGAAAATGTCTCTCAGAATTTTCCACCAGAGGATCAACTTGGAGGAGCATTTAGCTCCCACTCCCATTCCCCCTTGGCTGAGGTTTGTCCTTGGGTGGTTCACGCACACCCCTGCCGTGTGCAGGCTCCTTTTGGGCAATCCCTCCGGCAACAGAGAAGTCCCGGGAAAGAGAATGAAAGACACAAACATCTACTGGCAACAAGTTATTTTCAAGAGCCTCACTGAGGGGGCTGAATCCCATGGGAGACCAAGAGAATGCAGGCAGAGCATCAAGAGAGAAGCAACAGGTAAGGCAAACTTCACTAGTTTCAATTAGGAAGAGGTTTTAGTTTCTCTCCTGTTCAAAAATCTCTTCCTACATGATCCTATCAAGCATTCCAGGTGCATGAGTGGAATGTGAGGTCAAAGAACCTAATCTGATTACATTCCCCAGGTCTGCAATGTCTACTTGCAAAGTTCTATGGCAAGGGAAGGCAAAGATAAAAGAAGACTGAAAAATCCCACTCTTGAAGAAGGAAAATTAATAGTACAAGGGTGCAAACCAGGCATGGCTTAAGTGTGCAGCAGGTCAGTCTCTTTATTAAATGACATCAGTGGTATGAGATGTGTACCTTCTAGTCCCATCCAGCATCATGGCAACTGCCTCATGCCGGTGCTTAGAGCTCCACTTGGGGTCTCACTGGGCACTGCTCTGGCACAGACCAGACACGAATATGGCACCCCTATGCTGATGGCTCAGAAGAGAACAAATGCCATGGAGGGGTGGCTACCAGCTGAAGGAACTTGGGGTGCTCTGCAGGATCTTAAGAGGTGCATGTCCACATTGCAGCTGGAATCCAGTACCTTGGCTCCTGACAACTGGACAGAATATAAGCTTGGAGAGACTCATGGAAATGATTTGTTTTCTTGAGAAAAAGAGAAACCAAACAAGATGGTATTCATGTCACCTTAGCTGTGGCTTCAGCTCATCTTGATGGCACACTAGAGATGTTTATCATGAGTTCTCATGAACTCACGGGCTTCCTTTGAGTTCCAACCACCTAGTTTTATTATAAAGCTGAGATGTAGTAAGGGTAAGTGACTTGGTTCAGGTACCACAGTACTCCTGCTGAAAGGTGTACCAAATACCTGTGGAGGGTATTTTAGTTCGCTAAAAGCTGCTGGAAGTAATACACTAGAAATGGGGTGGCTTTTACAATGGGATTTATTAGGCTTGAAGCTTACAGTTGCAAGGCTGGAAAAAATGTCCAAATCAAGGTATTAGATGAAGGTTTCTCCCCAAAGCTTGGCTCCTGGCAATCCTGGACTCCTGCCACATGGAATGGCAGCTCTTCCAGACTCTGCTTTCTCTTGCTGGCTCATTTTCTCCCTGAGCTTACCTGTGGGTGATCAGACACATGGCAGGGCATGATGGTGGCATTGGCTGGCCTCTCCCCTCTCCTCTGGACCTCCTTGCCAGTTCTGCTTTGGGCTGTTCCATCTGTGGCTTTTCTCTCACACAGGTTCATTAACTTCAACTTCTGGAGATCCCTCTCTGTCTCTGAAGCTCTTTTCTGTGTCTGAGGATTCCTCTGTTTATAAATGGTGCCAGTAAGAGGATTAAGAACCACCCTGGGCTATGCCCTACTGGAGCAATCTAACCAAATGGTTCTTAATGGATCTAATCTAATCAAAGGTTCAAAACAGGTTCAATTTAAGAACATAATTTTCTCATGGCCCACAAAAGACTCAAACCAACACAGGGCCCCAATCTCAGTGAAAGAGATTTCTTCTTGGGACTCTTGGGCCTTTCACTCACTGAGACAGGGCATCAGCTGTACAACATGTTAACCATTGACTCCCCACAGCTGAGAAGAATAGCAACATCCACACTTTCTTCACTCCACCTTGGAAACCTTTTTTCACTGAGGTGGAGAGAAGGGGGAAAATAGCCTGTGAATACATTAGAACAGCACACTTCTAAAAGAAATTCTTTTGTTGAAAATGCAGAGCTTATTAGGAATGCAACGGATTGGGGCACACCAAATATAAAAAAATGTATGAGTTCATAAACATTCTTAAACTAAACAAACTGGTTCACCAACTTTTCTATAAAAAAGCATTTATTTTGCTTTTTCTGTATAAACCTTATTTCAGAGTAAACAAACAGCTAATGGGAGAGATTTCTTCTTTGTATGAAAATATGAGTTAATGTAGACGGAGTGATAGCATTAGGATTTTTTATTTGTAACTCCTAATAAAAAAATAGATCGACACAACAATCACAACATTAGAACAGATACTAAAACCATTAAGTGACAGTGGGTGGGTGTGATGGTCAAGTTAAGGTGTTAACTTGTTTAGGTTATGGTGTCCAGTTGTGTGGTCAAGTGTAGGTGGTCCCCGAAGTAATGTGTGGGCTCAAGCCACATTGCTAGGGAGGATCAATGTGCTCAGAGAGGTGAGGGTGTGGCCAACCGTGTCTGTACCTGCAAGAAAGCAGAAAGGAGCTGATGTCCTGATAGGAAGGAACTCTAAGAAAACCCTCCTTAAAGAACTTCATGCCTGATAGCCCCTGCTCTGAGAACAATGACCTAGTTAACTGCTTTAAATAGAGCTTGTAGTGCCAGCTCGGGGCCTTGACTTTGCCAGCAGCTAGCCCTGGCCCACCTGGTCCCCTCTAAACTTGTCTTTGTGTGTCTTTCTTAAGCTCCTGTTGCCTTCCCTCAGCTTCTCTGTTCACCCGTTCATGTCATGGCAGTCAGGCAATAACTGGCCTGGTTATTAGCATGACAGAATTTTGTAGCTGAGTTTGCAGCTACAGCCAGTTGATTACATCAGCAGTTGATTGTATCTACAACCAAAAAAGGTGATTATTCTCAGCAATGTGGGGATTCTCCTCATGCAATCAGCTAGAGACCTTAAAACCCAAAAAAAAAAAAAAAAAAAAAAAAAAAAATTTCAGAAACCAGAAAGAATTTCTGCCCCTACTTCCATCAGCTTCCCCAGGGAATATGGAATTATCAGCCTTCACAATCACCTTTATCAGAGTTTCCAGCTTTCAACACAATTTTTCATATTTTAGAATATCAGCTTGAATGGGTGACGGGTATTTGCTTCTTAATCATTCTGAATAAAATAAATATTCCTAAAAGCCCTGCTTTAGGGCCTTCCATTTTCTTTTTCTCTTCAATGCCATTACACTGGTTTATGCTTCTTCTCTCCACCCATTTGGAATATCCTTTGTATTCTCTGGCTCACCCTGCTTTCAGTTCCTAGTCCTTACCCATATATGGCTCCTCACAAAGCCTTCTTTCTTAAGGATTTCTGATTTTCTAGTTGTTGTTGACCTTGAGCCCTTCCTTGCATTTCAATTGGACATATTGTATAAATACTGCCACACACAAGATGGCCCATGCCTGCCCTCCATCTCACTGCTGTCTCCTTCTTTTGTGCAAGTGCCACTTATTATTTAATCTTTCTTCCATCCAGGGTCTCTTACTTATATTTTTTCAGGTTGTTTCAGGATTTGACCTGTAATAGCAAATTCTGAATTGGCAGCAGCTCTGGACTTAGAGAGGAACTAGTCACACAGATTTCAACAATGGTAACTATTTACCAAGTGTAATGCCATCCAGTAGTCTGGAGGAAAATTCAGAACGTCAGATATCTAAAGAAACCACAGGCTCAGTCAAATTATTGTGGTGTACGGAAAATAGAGATAAACTTGTGTTCATGATTAAAGCCTATTTATTAGTTCCTTATTTGTTTTACAGCTATCATTAGGTGATAATTGAACTCACCAATAAATGACAATCATATTTTATGGAGAATTATATGCGTCCCTTGTGCTGTTTTCAAAAGATTTACATTTAGATTTCATTTCTGTCAGTTTCCTACACAGTCCATCTCCCATTCTGCTTATTTTCATTTATTTTACTTTAAAATAGGGAAGAGACATAAATTGACCACAGGAAAGGCACCAATTTTTTACTCTGCTCAAGACCAAAATTGCTTACTAATACACCACTTTTTTTTCTTTTTTTATGGGAAATAAAAGAAAAAGAGAAATAGGAGGAAAAAAATCCTTTCTTCTCTGCTTTCTAACAGTTGCCCAGTGACATTCTCTATTACACAGGGACAGATAATAGAATTGAACAGACTTCCTTTAGTCCTGTCCTCTGCCTTTATGCCATCGACTCTATCTAATCTTTTCTAGCAGGCACCCAGGCTTTGTCCACATCACATCAGAAGACAGAGTGTTTCAATGTCATTATGTTCTCTCCATGATCTTCTTCCAATGTGGTCCCTGACTTTAGTTTGGGAAGAGACAGAGGTTGCCTCCTCCCAAACCAGAAATGTGTCTGGAGAATTTGAGATGGCAGATTATTCTTTGTGACTATTTAAACAAATATTGTCTATTTCTGATTCTGACTATAAATAACAGCAAATATTTATTGGGCCCTTTTGAAGTTCCAAGTCATTGGGGCCAAGGAGTTTGCAATTGTGTTCTCATGTAATCTTCATAACAAACTGAAGAACGAGAGATGGCATAAACTACTACTTAACCCTCACTATAGATTCTCCCCTTTATCCTTTAATAATAGTAGGAACTTAGGTGTAGTTGGACACAGGATGTCCATCTACCTAAAAACTACATTTCCTAGATTCCCTTGCAGCTAGGGTGGCCAGAAGGTTAAATTATCTTTGGCAAATGTGTGGAAGTGATACGTGAAGATTCCAGGCCATAGCTTAGAAGATGTTCAAATAAAAGCTTGAGCAAATTTTGGTTGGATCTCAGAGTTTTAGTGAATCGATTCATGAAATAGGGAAACAGAGAAATTAATTTTTACAGGTAGAATAAACAAGTGCATTATGAGAAACATTTTATTGGTTAGCTCAGACTATGTTTCCTAAAATGGTTTGTGCAAGTGTTGCTTGGGATGGATGAAGTTAGTTGGTGATAACTAATTGGCTGTATGTAAATTTGGTTTTCTGGGTGAGTCAGGCATTTATAGGAAATAGAGATTTGCTTAGGTTTTTGGTCTTGCTGATGTGGGGCTTAGCATGGGTGCCTCCACGATGGGCTTCCTAGGTTTTATTTATCAAAAGAAAGTAATGTCTTTCCTTTTTTCTCTTGCTGACTAACAAACCTCCTAAAAACTTAGTGGGGTAAAACAACAACCATTTATTTTTACTCAGTTCTGCAGCTGACAATTTGGGCCAGGATCAGTTGTTTGATTCTTCTGGCAGTCACTGAACTTTTACAGTTGTGGTAATCTGGCAGCTACTTGGCGGGCTGACTGTGAGCTGGAGCCATAGGAGCAGTGGGGCTCCACATCTTTTTTCATCCGGTGGACTAGTCTCTGCTTGTTTATGCAGTGGCTAGCAGGTTCCAGGTGAGCAAGCAGAAGAGTTCAAGACCTCAAGAGACTGTGATTCAGAACTCTCACAATGTCATTTTTGCTGCATTTTATTAGTTAAAGCAAATCACAAGACCGCACATATTCAAGGGGTGGGAAAATTGACTACTTTCTAGGAATTGCTGCAAGTCATGTTGTAAAGGGACATAGATACAGGGAAGGGTGGAAAACAATGACCATTTTTGTGGTCTACCTCACTTCCTTTTCATTTATTCATTTTCCCACTGGCAAATATGTAAACATGAAACTAGAGCTTAGGCAGCATTCTTTGGACCAAAACATGGAAGTTATATATTGAAAATAGCAAAGCAACATGATAGAACGAGCCCTGTCCCTGGTACCCTAGAGGTGCTATTTCAATCCTAGACTGCTTATGAGCAGAGTTATTATCTGAGAGAAAAATAAACTTCTATCTTATTTAATTCAGTATCATTTTATTGTTTTTGCTATAGCAGTTGAACCATATACCAATTTTACAAATGATGAATTTGAGGCATAGAAAAGACAAAGTAACTTGCCCAAAGCCATCCAGCAGGTAAGTAGCAGTGGCTCCATTTGAACCCAGAACCTAGCTGATTCCAGAGCTCATGTGCTTAGCACTGTACTGCATTTTTATATTGCCACAGTATTTACTTCTCTTATCTACAAGAAATAAAATTTGAAAGGTCTGTTTTTCATCTTCAGAAGGAATTTATGACTTCTATTAAATGGGTACACCAAATTTAAGGTCTCAATCATTTGTAATTCAAAACATGTTTGACTGTATAATTTAAACATATATACACACTACATTCTTTATTTTTTAATCATTTTTTCCCTTTTTTTAAAGATACATAGATCACACAAAATGGTACATTAAATATATAAGAGGCTCCCATAGACCCTGCACACATATCCTTTAAGCATGTAAATATTGGTGTTTTGACCAGTCAGCTTTTAGGACTTTTTATGATATTATTAATGTCAAACATAAATGGTTAACCAATCAAAACAGAAAATATACAAAAGAGCAAAACACACAAGATACTCTTATAATCTATATGTCAGTCTGAGTGTGATAAGAAAGAGGCTCTGTATTTGTCTACTCTTGGGATAGAAATACCAAAATAAGTAGAAAATGGCATAAGTATAGCATTCAACCTTAGGCATTGTGTGGGTATATCCATAGTTACAGACAACTTAAATATGTGGACATTAAGTCATCCCTGGTTTCTATCTGTAATAGCACATTCTACTAAGCTAATTAAGTTTGAGATGACATCATTTGTTGGACTTCTTTAGAGATATGTTGAAATTGGGAATGAGCGCTGACTCTTTGTTGAAGCTCAATTTTTGTCTGTGCCACAGGTAAAGGATATTGGTGATCCAGAGAAACTGTTTACCAGTACCAGTACTTTGCTTTCTTATATCTTGGGCCATTGTATTATTCCTTTCATTTCCAGTCCTTTCTAAACACTTAAAACTAGAAATTTCTATGTTCAAGTGAAGGTTTTTCTACGTCAAGTTATTGGGTGTGGGAGCAAGTCTCAATACTGCCCATGTAGGAAGCTGAGACTCTTCTACAATTTCTTTCAATCCTTTTTGTACATGATGAGCTGGAATAACCTCACTGAACTGAATTATCCTTCCATGGTATGGTTCACTGAATACCATAATATTTTAGCACAGCTTGAGTGATTTTTAATGCCAAAAACATCAGCAAGAAATATGAATGTTACAAAATATTGAAACAATATAATAAAAAAGCCCAGGATCATAAATACTTTACTTTACAAGGTCTCAGAGGTCAACATACCAATACTATGGAAAATTAAAATGCTCTGTGTAAGAGCCTTTCAGGGGAAAAGTCACACAGACATGCTCAGGGGTTTACTATCAAGATGCAGAAAACTGTTCTCTGAATATATTTTAGGCTGATTAACAAAGAAAAAAGTAACTGTTTTCTGGGAGTAAAAATTTATGAAGTTATTCATCTGCATGTTTCTCTATTTGGTTTTAATTACAATCTAATTAAAGGAGAATTACAGCCCGTGATAGAGAGATGACTTTTATATAAATTATGTCTTGAATCACACAAAGGAAAACGGCTTGCGGATAGAAGTGAGCTGAGGATTTGGATTTGGGCAGTTACAGTATCAGAAACCGTTGACTAAGAACAGAGGCTTTTTTTTAAAATTGACTTTGTAATAATATTACATTAAAAAAATATATATATATGAGGTCCCATTCAACCCCACCACCCCCACCCCACCTCTCCCCCCCCATCAACACTCATTCCCATCATCATGACACATCCATTGCATTTGGTAAGTACATCTTTGGGCACCTCAGAACAGAGGCTTTGAATCTCAGAAACTTCCTTTCAGCCAAGGGCTTTTTGAGCGACCCTGCCATAGGGATATATAAGATCAATCAGAAAAGAGAAAGAAAAAATCTTATAATATCTGTACACAGAGCTATGAAAAGCTGGTCTTCATGCATTCTGTGGTACTGAGTGTGCTGGCTCCTAACTGACTGTCCACTAAAGGTTAAATCTTCCTAGCCAGTTTTCCTGGGTGATGTGCCAGCTTCAGCTGAAATCAGTGAATCCATGGAAAAATAACCCACCCTGATATGTCTAATAAGAATATGTTGGAGTTGGGACAAGATCCTGCCCGAGTGAACTGTTTTGGGAACCCACAGAGCAGGAGGCTTCAGGGCATTGGTCTGGAGAGAGCTGGACAAAGAGATAAACTGTTCAAGGAAAAAGCGTGAGTTTCTTGCCCTTGAGGTTGGAAACTGCAGGACAGTGAAGCCCTACCTCAAGGCAAAAAGCCAGGGAGAGCGTCTACCCAGCTGGAGAAGAGTTCTCTGAAAGTGGAAGAGTTCTGGTGGAGGGTGGAGAGAAGTTTTCTTTCTGTGAATTTGGTTGCCTGGACCCCCTTCGAGCTTCGAGGAGCATACCAGGTGGCTTGAGGTGACACCAGCAGGAGGAGAGAGGCAAAGCTGCTGAGGCACCTAACTGCCCTGGGATAGGGAAACTTGGCCTGCAAAAATGTAGTCAGGCAATTGACTAGTCCTGTGCTGAAAACTAAAAATTTCAACTCCCCTAAGGGAGGTGGGCAGTAGGAAGTGCTTAATAAGCTTCCAATAGTCTAGTTAGGGTCCCCTGGGAGGAGGAGGTAGTCTGGAAGAGGGTTGGCGGTCATTTTAAGGCACCAAGGTCCCATTTGAATTTTAAAAGGGAACTCAACCTGACCTGGAGAGGTGATGGGGGAAATGCTCACACAAGCTATTGCATCTGGCTGCCCTGGGAGAGAAAGCAGTAAGAATAAAGAGGAGGCAGGCACAGACTCCCAATCAGCAGGAATTCATCCAACTACAAAGAGTCAAATATGCCCAAGGGAAAGTGGCTTGATAGATTTCTGAAGAGCTAACTGACCCAATGAGAAAGTTTAGCTCAGTGGAGGAGTTTCCACCTTGAATATACAAGGTCCCTAGTTTGAATCCTGTCTCCTCTTAGAGTAGTGATCCCCTGGGATATCAAACATCCAGCTGATATTTTAGGACAGGGAAAACATAGATATTATTTTTATATTAGCTTCTCTTGGGTCTCTTATTTTTCCTAAGAAAAGGTTACATTTGTTTAAAAATTTAATTTAGTATACTCACTAAAATATGCTTCAAAACCTTCATAGGGAAGGCTGCAGGGTAATGGGTTGATGAACACTGGCAGCCTGAGAAGCTCCATAGGGGCCTAAGTGAGAAGACAGTTCTTCCTTAGCTTTTGTTTGACTGCTTGCTTCTTATTTTTTTGTTTTGTTTGTATTGTTTCCTTGTTTTTCTTCCCTCTTTGTTCCCCTCCCTCCCCCCATTTTTCTTTTTCTTTTCAATTAGGTGCTGCTGACTTGTTTCTTGTTTCCTCTTCTTTGAATTCCCCTTTTCTCTGTATACCAATTTTGTCTACCAAGGCTATCTGTTTTCCTTCCTTCATATTACTATCTTTGACTCTCTGTGTTGTTCCTACATTCCACCTCTTTGTTTAGCCCTCATTTTTTCTGGTTTTTGTTTCTATTTCATCTATTCTGTTATCTTTCTTTTATCAACTTTTTCCTTTTTGTCCTTTATTTTCTCTTTCCCTCTCTCCTCATCATTCTGGCCTTTTAATTCATTATATATATTTTTCTCTATCCAGTTTCCCATTTCATTGTAGGTACTCCATGTTTTCATTCCTATTACTCTATCCTGCTTATGTAAGTTACATATTCATTTCCCTAGCCTTACGTGATTCCTCTTCTAACTCTGACTATAATTATAACCATTATCCCTTTTCTTTTCTAACATCTTTTGCTTTCTAAGTCCCTAGTCTTTTTCCTAAAAGGGAACATAGAAAACAGCAAGGAAATAGAACAAAAACAAAGTGTCAAAGAGAAAACATAAACACACACACAAAAGAGCAGCTAAATAAAATCCTAAAGGAGAGAGAGAAAGTAATCAACTGACTAAAGCCATCAAGATAAAAAGATGGCCAGACAGCAACAAAAAAATTACAAACCATATCAAGAAACAGGAAGACATGACCCAGTCCAATGAACAAACTAAAAACCAGGGAGAGATTCAAAACTTGGAACAATGAATCAAAGCTTTTCAAACAAATCTCATGGTCCAACTTAATGAAGTGAATGAAGAGATTAAGGATATTAAGACACCAGGAGAACATACTCAGGAAATTGTAAACATACAGAAAAAGATAACTGATATGATGTTGATGAGTGGCACAATCCAAGAAATCAAAAATACACTGGAAGCACATGAAAGCAGATTTGAACGGGAAGAGGAAAGAATTAGCTATGTGGAAAGCAGTACATCTGAAGTCAAGCAGATAGTAGAACAGATAGATGAAAGATAGAAAAAAGTCCAGCAGAGAATTAAGGATTTGAATGACAACACAAAATGCACAAATATATGCATTATAGGCATCCCAGAGGGAGAAGAGAAGGGAAATGGAACAGAAAGATTGTTGGAGGAAAAAATGGCTGAAAACTTCTCAACCCTGTTGAGGGAGATAGGTGCACATGCCCAGAAAGTGCAGCACACCACAAACAGTATACATTTCAACAGGCCTACTCCAAGACATACATGTGTGAAACTCTTCAAGCTCAAGACAAAGAGAAAATAATGAAGGCAGCAAGGGAAAAAAGAACCATCACATAAAAGGGAAACTCAATAAGATTAGTGCTGATTTCTCATCTGAAACCATGGAGGCAAGAAAGCAATGGTATAACATAGTTAAGATACTAAAAGAAAAAACATTCAGCCAAGAATTCTTTATCCAGTAAAACTGGAATTCAAAAATGATGGAAATCAAAATATTCACAGATAAACAGAAATTAAGAGAGTATGTCACTAAGAAACCTGCCCTTCAAGATATACTACAGAGAGTTCTCTAGGCTGAAAGGAAAAAACAGGAGAGAAAGTTTGGGGGAGTGTAAGAACAACTACAAAGACAAAAAGAGAAATAAAACAACATGTGACATGGGAGGTCCACAGTTCAAATCCCGGACCTCCTTGACCCGTGTGGAGCTGGTCCATGCGCAGTGCTGATGAGCGCAAGGAGTGCCGTGCCATGCAGGGGTGTCCCACACGTAGGGGAGTCCCATGCACAAGGAGTGCGCCCCATAAGGACAGCCGCCCAGCGTGAAAGAAAGTACAGCCTGCCTAGGAATGGCGCCGCTCACATTTCCCATGCCGTTGACGACAACAGAAGCGGACAAAGAAACAATAGGCAGCAAACAGACACAGAGAACAGACAACCGGTGGGGGGGGGGGGGAGTTAAATAAATACATAAATAAATCTTTAAAAAAAATAAAAAAACATGTCACATACATGAACTAAACTCAAAGAAAATATGGCTAATGTAAGTAATTCCTTGAGAATAATAACACTGAATGTTAATGGATTAAACTCACCAGTCAAGAGACACAGATTGGCAGAATGGATAAGTAAATATGACCCACCTATATGCTGTCTAAAAGAATCCCACCTGAGACCCAGGGATTCAAGGAGGCTGAAAGTGAAAGACTGGGAAACAATCTTACAAGCAAACAATAACCAAAAAAGGGTGGGAGTAGCTATATTAATACTGGGTAAAATAGACTTTAAATGCAAAAGTATTGTAAGATATAAAGATGGACACTATATATTAGTAAAAGGGGTCATCTTTCAAGATGAAAGAACAATTATAAACATTTATGCACCTAATCAGGGTGCCTCAAAATATATGAGGCAAAGACTGGAAAAACTAAGGTGGAGAAATAGATGCCTCTACAGTTACAGTGGGGGACTTTAATACACCATTATCACCATTAGACAGAAACTCTTGACAGAGAATCAATAAAGAAACTTTGAATGATATATTAGAGGATCTGGACCTAATAGACACATACAGAACACTACACCCAAATACAGTGGGATAAATTTTTCTTGAGTCTGCTTTGACCATTCTCCAAGAAAGACCACATTCTAGGCCACAGAAAAATTCTCAATGAACTCAGAAAGATTGAAAGTATACAAAGTAATTTCTCTGACCACAGTGGAATGAAGGAGGAAATCAGTAAGGGGCAGAAAACCAGATTAGATAAAGAAATTAATATATGGAAATTAAACAACACACTCTTAGACAAACAGTGGGTCGAGGAGGAAATTTTGAAAGAAATCAGGAATACCTTGAAATTAATGAAAATGACATGGAAAGCAGCTAAAGCTGTACCAAGGAAAATTCATAGCCATAATGCATATATCAGACAAGAAAAAGGAGCTAAAACTCAAGACCTAATTGCACACCTGGAGGAATTAGAAAAAGAACAACAAACTAACCCTAAAGAATGTAGAGGGAAGGAAATAACAAAGATTAGAATTAAATGAAATAGAAAATAATCAAGCACTAGAAAAAATAAACAAAACTGAACGCTGGTTCTTCAAGAAGATCAATAAAATTGACAAACCCTTAGCTAGACTAACAAAGAAAAAGAGAGAGAAGCTGCAAATATAAAAGATAAGAAATGAGGAAGGTTATATCACCACTGACTGCACAGAAATAAAGAGAACCATAAGAGGATACTTTGAAAAAATTATATGCCAACCAGTAGGGCAATTTAAAAGAAATAGGCAAATTCCTAGAAACACACAAGCATCCTACACCAATGAAAGAAGAAATTGATGAACTCAACAGACCAGTCACAAGTAAAGAGATAGAATCAGTCATTAAAAACCTACCAACTAAGAAGAGCCCAGGACCAGACAGCCTCACAGGTGAGTTTTACTGAACATTGCAGGAAGAACTAATACCAATGCTGCTTAAACTCTTCCAAAAAACAGAAGTAGAAGGAACATTTCCTAACTCATTATATGATGCCAACATTCCCCTAATACCAAAGCCAAATGAAGATGTCACAAGAATTGGAAAACTACAGATCAATCTCTATAATGAACCTAGATTTTAAAATCCTTAACAAGATACTTGCTAATTATTTCAACAACACATCAAAAAAATTATATGCCATGACCAAGTTGGTTTCATCCCAGGTATGCAAGAATGGTTCACATAAGAAAATCCCTCAATGTATTACACCACATAAACAGAGCTAAAGCAAAAAATCACACAATCATCTCTATAGACACAGAAAAAAACATTTGACAAAATACAGCATCCTTTCCTGATAAAAACACTGCAAAAGAAGGAATAGAAGGGAACTTTCTGAACATGATAAAGGGTATATATGAAAAACCAACAGCTAACATCACATACAATGGTGAAATCCTAAAAGTTCCCCCTCTAATAATTAGGAACAAGACAAGGATGAACACTATCTCCATTCCTATTTAACATTGTGTTAGAAGTACTTGCTTGAGCACTGAGGCAAGAAAAAGATATAAAAGGCATCCAAATTGGAAAGACATGTAAATTTCACTATTTGCAGATGACATGATCCTCTACATAGAAAGCCCTGAGAAATCTACAATAAAGCTTCTAGAACTTATAAACAAGTTTAGTAATGTTGCAGGTTATATGATCAATGTGTGAAAATCAGTAGCAATTCTGTGCACCCATAATGAGCAACCTGAGGAGGAAATCAAGAAAAGATACCATTTACACTAGTAACTAAAGAAATCAAATACCTCGGAATAAATCTAACTAAAGATGTAAAAGATTTACATGCAGAAAACTATACAATACTGTAAAAGGAAATCAAAGAAGACTTAAATAAATGGAAGAATATTCCCTCTTCATGGGTAAGAAGACTAAATATCATTAGATGTCTATCCTACCAAAACTAATCTACAGACAATGCAATCCCAATAAAAATCAGCACAGCATTTTTTACTGAATTGGAAAAACTAACTATGAAATTTATTTCAAAGTACAAGAGGTGCTGAGTAGCCAAAGACATAGCAAGAAAGAAAACTGAAATCAGAGGAATAACACGACCTGATTTTAAAACATACTACAAAGCAACAATGGTCAAAACTTCATGGTATTGGCATAAGGATAGACATACTGACCAATGGAGCTGAATTGAGACTTCTGATATAGAACCTCATATATATAGTCTTCTGATATTCAACAAGACCACCAAGCCTACTCAACTGGGAGAGAAAGGCCTCTTCAACAAATGGTGTTTGGAGAGCTGGATATCCACATCCAGAAGAATGAAAGAGGAACATCATCTCACACCTTATACAAAAATCAACTCAAGATGGATAAAATATCTAAATATAAGAGCCAAGCCCATAAACACTGGAAGATAATATAGGGAAGCATCTATGGGAACTTGTAATAGGAAATGGTTTCATGAATTTCACACCCAAAGCATGAGCACTGAAAGAAAAAATAGATAAATGGGACTTGCTCAAAATTAAATTGTTTTGCATCTCAAAGGATTTTGTCAAGGAAGTCAAAAGACAGCCTACACAATGGGGAAAATATTAGGTAACCATTTATCTGATAGGAGCCTTATTTCCAGCATATATAAAGAAATCCTATATCTTAAAAATAAAAAGACAACCCATTTAAAAAATGGGAAAGTGATTTGAACAAACACTTCTCCAAAGATGAAATACAAATGGCTAAAAAGCACATGAAATGATACTCAACATGACTAGCTATTATGGAAATGCCAATTAAAACTACAATGAGATACCATCTTAAACCCATTAGACTGGTGGCCATTGAAAAAACAGAGGACTACAAATGTTCAAGAGGATGTGGAGGAAAGGGAACACATGCACTGCTGGTACATATTTAGAATGGTCCACCATTGTGGTGGACCGTTTGGTGGTTCCTCAAAAAACTAACTATAGATCTGCCATATGACCCAGAAATTCCACTGCTGGGTATATACCCAGGAGAACTGAAAACAAGGACATGAACAGATGTATGCACACCAATATTCATAGTGGCATTCTTCACTTTTGCCAAAATTTGTAATCAACCAAAACACCCATTAGCAGATGAATGCATAAACAAAATGTGGTATGTACATACAATGGAATATTACTCATTGTAAGAAAGAATACAGTACTAACACATGGGATAACATGGATGAATCTAGAGGATCTTATGTTGAGTGAAGTAAGCTAGGCATTGAAGGACAAATATTACACAACCTCTCTGATATGAATTAAGGAAATTGAGCTGACTCAGAGAGTTAGAGTCTGGAAGATACGTTTACAGGAAATAGAAAGCGAGAAGAAGGTTGTGAGCCAACACCCACACCAGCGAAATCTATGATAAAGTGGAAGTGAGTAGTTGTGCAATGAAGGGATATGACAGCGGTGTAGGGATATTATTGGGTTGGGTGCTGCAAGCTTGACAGGGGGCTAGGATGAGGAGGATGGATTGGAAGGTCCATGGAACTGGTGGGAGGGTTGGGGCAGGGAGCAGGTGAACATAGGGATTGGCAGGTATGTGGTTGAAACTACTATATTAAGAAAACTCTTTTGGCAATATGACAAGGAAGGGTTACTGGTTCAGGGTGTTGGATGGGGGAGGGGCATTCGGCACAATGGACACCTGGGGCAATCTTCCAGAGAATGTGTGAGTGATCATTTGGTCAAAGTATGTTGTATCAGTGGGGGGAGAGCAACATAATGAGTGGGAAGTAGTTGGACTCCCAAATTGGGGAGGCTCAATATGTTCTTAAACAGAGGGTAGGTGTCTCTCAAGAGCATGGGCGCTTCCTAATAGGGGAAGGACACATTAGTGTGTCAAGCCCTCAGCATTATTGCAAGTATCTATGAATCTTGCCCTTCAAGCAGTGAAGCTGGTGGTCACCGAGGGCCCTGAGGGGAGTGGGAGGGAGGAATAGAATAGATAGAAGAGTAGTAGTTAGGGGACAATGGAAGTGTTCTGCATGATCTTGCAATGATGGCTACAGGCCATGTTAAATTTCATAAAAAATTTATAAAAGTGTATGTTCTAAAATATAAACCATAATGTAAACCACTGACCATGATTTCAATATTTGAACATCAGTTGTAACAAATGTACCATCCACATGTAAAAATGTTATTAATAGGGAAGGGGGAAAGGAGGAGGATGTTACATACATGGGAGTCCCCTATATTCTGTATGGACTTTACTGTGACCTAAAATTTCTTTGGGGAAGCGGACATGGCCCAATGGATAGGGTGTCCACTTACCAAATGGGAGGTCCGCCGTTCAAACCCTGGGCCTCCTTGACCCATGTGGAGCTGGCCCATGGGCAGTGCTGATGTGCACAAGGAGTGCCCTGCTACACAGGGGTGTCCCCTGAGTAGGGGAGCCCCGTGCACAAGGAGTGCATCCTGTAAGGAGAGCCACCCAGCATGAAAGAAAGTGCAGCCTGCCCAAGAATGGCACTGCACACACAGAGAGCTAACAGAGCAAAATGACACAAAAAGAAACACAGATTCCTGGTGCTGCTGATAAGGATAGAAGTGGTCACAGGAGAACACACAAAGAATGGACACAGAGAGCAGACAACTGGCGGGGGGAAAGGGAGAGAAATAAATAAATAAATCTTTTAAAAAAAAATTTCTTTGAAGATGAAATGAAAAAAAGTAAGACCCTGGGGAGAAATGGTTAAAATGTCACTGTACATACAGGACAATAGTTATTACAGTGATGAAAGGTAAAATGTAAAAAAAAATTTTTTAATTATTTTTCATTTTTTAATGCCCCAATATTTTTTTACTTTTAGTTTTTTGAAATTATTATGTATTTTATTTCTTATGTTTAAACCTATCATTACTATTTCCTTTTTTTCTTAATTGAATTTGGCAATATTCTTAGCTTCATTTTTTAAGAAGTTTTGGATCACAGAAGGGTTACAACTATGGCAGGGGAGCGTCATTGGTTTGAGGTGTCAGTGATGGAGGACACATGGGAGAAAGTTCACCTGTGAACATGTATAAGGTATATAAATGCCTTCAAATGTTCATAGGGCATTACCACAGTGGGTAGAGTTCTGCACAGCAACCGAAAGAATACTGAATTTCATCTGGGGGAGTGCTGTCACATTCTCTAATGGAACAGCAACAATCCCCCAAGTTCAGGAGCAATGACTAGTGCGGAAGGCTGATCCATTAATAGACCCTATATATTGATGAGAATGCTAATAAACCTTTTGCTCTTGAAATTGCAGCTTAGGCTAGCGTTGTAGGGTGCTTAAGAGTTACCACCCGGGAGCCTCCATGTTGCTCAAATGTGACCTCTCTCTTAGCCAAACTCAGCATATAAATGCATTACCTTCCCCCCCAGTGTGGGACGTGACTCCCAGGGATAAGCGTCTCTGGCACCAAGGGATTACTACCAATAACCAGCTAGTGATGCAACTGGAAAAAGGACTTGAATAAAAGGGGGAAAAGGTAAGGACAAATGAGTTGATATGGTTAAGAGACTTCAAAGTGAGTCAGGAGGTCATCAGAGAGGTAATGCTCATGCACATATCAGCAGGATCTCACAGACAGCCAAACTAAATACTACCCAAAATAGTGGTGCTCCTGAGGGTTCTGAAGACACCCAGGTCCTATTTTGTCATGGCAGATAGCTCCAGAGTTTGGTGCCTTCCCAGTGGGCCCTACTTTGTTTTTTGGTTCCCAAGTGTGATAGAGTTGCCCTCAGATGTGTCTTCTATACACATGCCTCTGCTGTTGCAACCTATAGTTCATGGTGGAGTTGGTATGTGTATGCCCAAGAGACTTGAATCTCTGGGCTGTTCATGTGCCAGCTGGGCCCTGAGCCTCAGTGGAGTTGCAACACCTACTCTCCAGTTCATTGGACTCACCCAGGACAACTAACAAGGAGGTGAGGATGGGCAACCACTACACCAAGGAACCAAGAGTGTCTACAACTGCAAGCAAGAGAGTCCTATCCACCAGCCATATGGGATCAAAGTCCCCTCTCAATTAGCAATGGAGTGGGCATCACCATCCCAGAATCCTCAGGATTGGGGAATAAAATATGGACTAGAGTAGACTTACTGGTATTCTACTATAGACTTATTGTGATTTTAGCAATGGAAGAAATTATATCATTGACGTGGAGACAGTGGCCACTGGAGGTGCTGAAGTCAGAGAGAGGGAAAAAGAGATGTAATATGGGGGAATTTTCAGGACTTGGAATCATCATGAATGACATTGCAAAGATAGATACAGTCCATTACATATTCTGCCATAACCTACAGAATGGAGTGGGAGAAAGTACAAACTACCACGTAAACTATAATCCATGCTTATGGCAGTGCTCCAAAATGTGTTCATCAACTGCAGTGAACCTACCACACTAATAAAAGATATTGTTAATGTGGGAAAAGTGGGAGGTGTGAGGAGTGGTGCTTATGGGAATCCCATTTATTTATTTATGTAACATTTTACATAATCTAAGTATCTCTTAAAAATAAATAAAAAATATATTTCAAAAAACAAATGCACACCTAGGCATAAAAAAAATAAATAAAAGAATATGTGGTAATGGCCTTGGCCTTTTTCTCCTTGCTCTTCCTGATCTTGGTGCTGCTGTTCATCGTGGTATGGTGCGGCTGTGCAGGAGGAACAGGCTGCCTCGGGGTATTATTGCTCAGAGCCAGAGGGCCCCTTTCCAGGCTACTGGGTGGGTGTTAGTGGCACTGGGACCCTGTTCCAGGATAAGGTGTGTCTGATGAGACACTCCAAAAGTAATGAGTTCAAATTCTTTAAGCCTGTCTTCTCCACTTCTGACCATAACCCTGGGAGGAAAACAAGGAAACCCCATCTTTCTGAAATGTGTAGATCCTTGAAACTTCCCCACTGAGTGTGTGAGTTTTGTCTCTCTCACTTCTTTTTTTTTTTAACCCTATAATAATCTGTAATCCTGCTTTTTTCTTATTTTTTCTCTACTATTTTCCTTACTAATATTACTCCTGATTTATTGGCTATGTTGCTCTGTAATAGTTTTTCCAATTATTTCATTTTAGTAAAAATATAGGTCAGAAAATTTCACAATGTGGACACTTGCATATAGCAGTGTTTTGTTTAGTTTTGTTTTTTAAGTATGGCTATCTGTTGTTGTTTAGGGCATCTCATGTTTTTAGAGCCTTCTGTATTCTGTCAAGCCTTTCTCTCCCATCTCCTCGATTATCTTTTTAGACTGTTCATTTCCATCTTAGGTAGCTTGCTTCATAGGACCGCAGTATCAGTTAGGTCCATCATTTTATTTGCTTCATTTTTAAAAGTTTATCAAAGAGTTTGAAATATCTGGCCAATTGATACATATTTTTTTGGAATGGAGAATTTTTATTATGGCATAATAACTGGAGTTATTAACAAATGGGCCCTTACATTATGGCCCTGCTCAGGCATTGACCAGGGGTTGCCCAGAAAAGAATACAATTTCCTCCCAAAAGCTGAAACAGACCCTGAAGGAGCTAAGAGCAGAAGAATGCCATACTCTTGGCAGCTGGGCAGCAAGTGCTTTCCTGAAGGGAGTTCTGAGCAGGCACATCCATGCCTGCCATGATGGTTATTGTGTGGGGTGCTGGCTGAAAATGATTCTGAGGAAGTGTTGGTATTCAGTGGGCAAAGGCAAAAAGAGATGTCATAATTGATTTAGTCTTTGTTCAAGGATGTTGAGCAAGGAGGAGAGGCCAGCTTACCAGGAAATTACACTACTAAAATAGATTGTATCAAAAATCTTCAGCTCTGTTGTACAGTTTCTCCTGGGAGAAAAGTGAAAATCTTCCGTTCCTTTTAAGTTTAACTTGCTGACTTGTCTTTTGTTTCATTGTGACCGTTATGTTTAAAAAAGATACCGAAACATGGATGTGGTACTCGCACAACGTGAGAATGTACTGAATGTCCTTGAATTGTACAATTTAAATTGGTTAGTTGTTAGTTATATGAATTTGACAAGATATTTCCCCTTCGGGTTGAGATAAGTCTGCACGAAGTAAAATTTATGCATCAACAAATATCAGATTTTGACGTTCAAAACATGAATGTAATTTTCAGTAGCTACCTTGCATACTGCTGAAAAGTACTTAAGTTGCAATTCCTCCAGGACTTAAATTATGTTTACTTAAGAGCTGTGTCAGTGGTTTTTTGGTAAATCGTATGTATTTATTGAAAGTAAACTCAGAAAATTTCAAAATTGACTTCATTTTGTATATGTCCTTGGAAAGTTGAAATCAGTATGTCTACAGTCTCATCATTTGTATATGCTTGTTTTCTGTAATATTTTAAATTGTAATGGGCCTTTTTCAAATTCCTTACTTTTCTTTCTCTACTTTCAATATGAAAATTATTCAGATGTCTGGTTAAATTTTATATTAATTAAATAAACTGGCATCCATAGGCCTAATTACCATTTACCCTTAAAAAAAAAAAAATCCCCATCTCTGACTTAGTTCTTTGCTTCCTTCTTCAGCAGTTCTCTCAGACCCAAGCTGACAGGATGTCCTGAACCTAAGACCTTGCTGCTCCCTTCAACATAAAACTGTCTATGCTATCTCTTGAGAGGGAGAAAAGTATTCAAATATCAGGAAGCTCCAGACTCATGGAATCATAGCTCACTGTTCAAAGTCCCACCCTCAGTTTTGGCTCATGTGTCCTTCTCATAACCTTGTCCAAGGCCAGGAGTTTCTCAGCCACCTTCAAAATGTCAGTCCCAGGTCTTTAAAAACAGTTGCTTCTCTGAGTGTTTAACCAATTCCTGAGTTCCCTGAAAGTGTTCTGGAGTTCAGAAGTCGAAAATAAGTCTCACTGGATTAAAATCAAGGTATGACAGGGCTGTATTTCTTTGGATGCTCCAGAGGAGAATCCATTCCTTACCCTTTCTAGCTTCTGGATGCTACTTGCATTCATTGGTTTGTGGGTCCCTTCCACAACTGATGTCACTTTGACCTCTGCTTCCATCATTGCAACTGCTTCTCTTTCTCTGCTTCCATCATCATGTCACCCTCTCTGATACTGACCCTCCTTCTTCTTACAAGGCCCTTGTGATTACATTGGGCCCACCAGCATGATTCAGACTAATCATCTGATCTTAAAATCCTATATTTAATCACATCTGCAAAGTCCCTTTTGCCACATATGGTAACATGGCAGGTTCCAGGCACTAGCCATGGATATCATTAGAGATATAATTCAGCCAAACCACAGTGACCCTGCAGCTGCAGAGGTAACTTCCATCTTGATTCTGTAAGGTTGCTTGTTGTAGTCTCATGGGACAGAAATAATGTCTTTTCCTGGGTACATAGGAAAAACACGTTCCTTGACCTCTCTGCAATTAGGTTAGAGCAAATGAAGGATTCAGGCCAAAGGGATGTATTCAAAAGGAAGTTGAGTCTCTGCTTCTCCAGGTGTGGGCTATGAGACAGCAGCACCACTATTATCTTAGGACTTGCTAGAAATGCATATCCCTAGCTCAATCTCCAACCTCCTCAATCAGAATCCTCATTAACAAGATTCCAGGTGATGCACGTTAAAGTAGGAGAAGCACTGACATAAGTCACTTTCAACCATGGCACTTAAAATATGGTGCAAAATCCAGTCCTCCAACCATCTCTTTCCCTACTGCAATGACCTTAGTGGCCAAGAGTTCTAGGAGTAGAAAACATATTTTTTGTCACCTTAGATTAAGCAAATATTTCTTATTTATGACATCAAAAGTACAATCCATAAAAGAAAAAAACCCAAAACTGTAGCCTTTGTCAAAATTTAAAATTTCTGCTCTTTGAAAGATAGCATTAGGACAATGAAAAGTTATTGGGTGAGGTAAGATTTTTGCAGAACATGACTATTCAAATATAAAAAATACTTTCAAAGCACAAATTTAAGAAATACTCCATCTAAAAATATGGGAAAAGGTGTTGAGTGGATACTTCACCAAAGAAGATATATGGATGGCAAAAAGGACATGAGAATATGTTCAACATCATGTATCATTTAGGAAATTAAAATTAAAATTACACTGTGATACTCCATACCTAGCACTAACAATGAAATCTGGAAAAGTCCACTGCTGGTTGGAATGAAGAGCAATTGGAATTCACATATTTTGCTGGAGGGACTGTTAAGTGCTAAAGCCAAACTGAAAAACAGTTTATCAGTTACAAATATAGTTAAAAATATACTTACTATATCACCCATCAATTTCATTCCAAAATATTTGCCAAAGAGAAAACTGATGTTCACAAGCAAACTTTTATATAATGTATATAGTGGCTTCATAAATAATTGGCAAAACCTGGAAACAACCCAATGCTTTTAAACTGGTGAATAGATAAACAAACTCTTGTGCATACATACAATGGAATAAAACAGCAATAAAACAGAAGGAACTGTTGAAGCATCTAATAATATGGATGAATCTCACATGCATTAAGCCAAATCAAAGTAGCCAGATTCAAAGACTACAAACTGTGATTCCATTTACATTACACTCTGGGAAATGCATAACTACAGGGACAAAATGTGGATCAGTTGCTGCCATTGGCTTGAGTTAATCACAAAATGGCATGAAGAAATTTTGGGGGCTGATGGACCCATACTATATTTTTATTGTTCTGGTAATTACACATTTGAGTGATAGTAACATACTGTATTTTTTTAAAAGATTTATTTTATTTATTTATTTCTCCACACCCCCTCATTGTTTGCACTTGCTGAGTCTGTTTGCTGTTTCTTTAGGAAGGTAACGGGAACTGAACCTGGACCTCCAATGGTGGAAGGAGATACCTAATCACTTGAGCCACCTCCATTCCCTGCTTTGTTGTATCTCTCGTTATGTTCTTTCTTCTTGTGTCTCTTGTTGCATCATCTTGTTGAGTCAGCCTGCTGTGCCTGTCTGTTGCACCAGCTCTCTTTCTTCTTTAGGAGACACTGGGAACCAAACCATAGCCCTCCCGTGTGGTAGGAGGGAGCACAATCACTTGAGCCCCATCTTTGTTCCTGCACTATATTTTAATTGGGTATGTTCATAAGTGTATGTGTTTGTCAAACCCATAGAATCGTACACTAAAAAGGGTCATTTTACTACATTTAAAGTATAGCTCAATAAACAGTACATTAAGCCAACTTAGGGAATTTGTTGAATCTATATTAGAGTCATTCATTATAATAAATAAAGACTTGAGTCTATTATAATTTGTATCTTACCAGGTCATTAGTATATATGGATCATACTCACTGAATACCTTATTCTGTGCCAAATATATTTTTGCTTGTATATGCTGTTTGGGTTGGAGTGTTGGGGACAAGGTGTTGAGACAATGGGGTTAGGAGAATAAAATAGCAAATCTGATACTCACATTTTCTCCTGTATTGTTACATTGCATATATACATACATACCTTGGGTAACCATTTTAATTCTTAGAAACAACTATTTAACTTCTATCCATACTCATGTAGCCATGGACACACAGAAATACATACGCACAGTGAAATCTTGTCTTCCTCTTCAATATCACCTCCTATTCCACCCCCCCAATCTTCTATCAATAATGAATAACTCAAAAATTCCCTAAAGGGCTCTGCATTCCATGCCACTCTTTCTTTTAATTTTTTAAATTGATTTTGTAAAAATATTACATTAAAAAAATATGAGGTCCCATTCAACCCTACCCCCCCCAACCCACCACTCCCCCCCCAGCAAACCTCACTTCCATCATCATGACACATCCATTGCATTTGGTAAGTACATCTCTTGGCATCTCCGCACCCCATGGTCAATGGTCCACATCATGGCCCATACTCTCCCACATTCCATCCAGTAGGCTCTGGGAGGATTTACAATGTCTGCTGATTGCCCCTGAAGCACCATCCAGGGCAACTCTAAGCCCCAAAGGCGCCTCCACCTCTCATCTCTTCCTGCCATTCACCATACCCATCAGCCACCATGTCCACTTTTCCCACTCCAATGCCACCTTTTCTCTGTGGACCTTGGATTGGTTGTGTCCGTTGCACCTCTATGTCAAGAGGAGGCTCAGATTCCACATGGATACTGGATGCAATCCTCTTGCTTTCAGTTGTAGGCCCTCTAGACTCCATGGTGTGGTGGTTGTCCTTTGTCAACTCCATCTTAGCTGAGTGAGGTGAGTCCAATAAATCAGATTGTAGCAGCTGAAGTCTGTTGAGGTCAGTGCCTGGCTATCATATTGTCAGTCCAGAGATTCAAATCCCCTAAATATATCTTAAACCCCAACACCAACTACAATTCCAGTAAAGTAGCATGAAAGTCTTGTGCAAAGAGATCCCATCTGAGTCCAGCTCCATCACACAGAAACACCAGCTCCAAAGAAGGGCCATCTGATATGGCAGTAAACCTCATCTGCCATGACCATAGAACCCGTGGGTCTCTTTAGTCCTCAAAGGAATGAATACCTGGGGTTGTATCTACTTTATCTGTCTCTTAGACTCTGCTCAGTTGTGCTTAAGGGCAATCCTTCTGAAAGCCTCCAGACTCTTTTTTAGAGACTCGTAGCCATATAAACTCATTTCTCCTTTCCATTTCCCCCTTACATTAGGTCAAACAGCATTTTAAAGTCATGTTATTATATGTAGACAGGGATATTCTGCTGATCTGCATTGAACCTTCAATTCAAGGTCATTTTCTAGTTGCATAATCAGTTGGTACTTGGTAGTGATCCCTCGGTGCCAGGGAGGCTCATCCCCGGGTGTCATGTCCCACTCTGGGGGGAAGGCATTGCATTTACATACTGAGTTTGGCTTCGAGACTGGCCACATTTGAGTAACATGAAGGCTGTCAGGAGGAAATTCCCAGGCACAGTGCTGCTCTAGGCCTTGTTCTTATTTCAGACATATAGGCTCACAAACATAGTCATTAGTATCATGCTCTCACTGTTGGACCCTCATTCCTTCCTGGTCCTTACCATTGCACCTGGGGGACTGCCACTGCTCCCCTAGGGGCCACGACAGAGCACCCCTGGCCAGGAACCCAGTACCCCCCCAGCTTTAGTTTTTAATTGTTGCCACTATGAGTATATCCAAATATTACCATGCACCCTGGACTTATGCCCTGTATAGCTCCCTGTCAGTCCTATATCAACTGTCAATAGCGTCCTATACCAATATTCCTCTGCCACCACTGCTGAACCACTCTGTGATTCAAAACCTCCCAAAAATTGAAGCCCAATATAATGTCAGGATCCCTTACTAGCAAAATGGGATAAGGCGATAGGTTTAAAGGTCAGATACAGAATACGTGTTGACTTGGGAAAATTCTACATCCTTTCTTTTCACTCACCTGAGATCTTCCTGGATTGTCCTTGCTCACTTATCTGACTGGTGAACTCTTCCTTATTTCTTTACATTTTAAGAACTAAATTAAACTTTATATTCTCACTGAAGCTTCCTGCTCCCTCAAGGCAGTCACCAATCAACTTTGTTCTGAATTACTATGTTTCCTCCATTCTGTCACTTCTGATGCCTTCATGTGATTGATTACAGTTATGTTTATTTTACGTAATAAATAATTATCAAATTACTAAACAAAACTCCTTGTTTTAGAAATTTTCTATCCCCTTATCTCCGTGTACAGTGCATAACATATAGTGCATTCTCAGCATATTTTCACTGATTGAACTAATGGAAAAAATACACTTTCTTGAAAAATAGCAATATGCCTGCCAATTGTATTACACATTTGTTTCTTTTTCTTTTTCTTTTGGTTTCTTCTTAATTGACTTGTAAATATAGATACTCCTGTTCCTTCCCATGTAAAAGGGTAAAGGGTATAATTTCTTCAAAATGTATTCTTTAAATTTAAAAACCATCTACTCATTGCATCAAACAAAAAGCTAAACAGAAAAAATGATCACTTTTAAATGGGTTTGGGTTACTGATCCATTTCTATTTGTGGAACACAAACTTTGCTTCAGTTTAGGGTAATAGGGGTAAAGCATTTTGATCAGAAGTGTTCTCATTATCATCAGCCTTTTGGAAAGTATAAGCAATCAATTGGCCTCTTCATTCATTTGCATTTAAAGAGCAGAGTCTGGAAGAAGCTAGAGATATGATTATTGACAGTCCCATGAGAAACACAGAATTTATTAATAATAGTCATATGATTACATTATGCTCATGAACAGAAAGGATTGCAACATCTATTTTTGATGTGTGGGCAAGGCTCGTGAGTATACAAAGGTTGACAGTCTTTGACTGGTGGTCATTACTAACTTAATAAGCAGTCTTCAAAGTTCTTGCAGATACAAAGGAATCTGAAGTCACATGTGTAATGTACAGCATAAGCAAAATACTTAATTCCATTCACTATGAAACCTAGAGGCCGGTACTAAAATTTTATGGTGCAAATTAAAATTTAAGTTTAAAATACTAGATCAAAAGAATCTTTGCTTTTCCCTCAGTGCTATTAAGAATTGGCTTTTTGAATAGAGAGGCTCAATGTCCAGTGTCATGTCCTTTCTCTCTGGAGAGCCAGATTAGAGCTAATCAAAAGTGACTAGAAAAACATACCTCTGTATTTTACTTCAAGTGGGAAGTTTTTTATAACCTCTTAGTATATAATGTAACTGTAGTCACAGAGTAGAAAATACAAATCAAATATGACTGTGGTAAATTTTGGAGAAGCAAGTGTGGTGTGAGACAAGGCAAAATTTACATCGATGATACTCTTAGCACTCTGAAAAAGCATACCCTTTAAGGACAACAGACTACTGAAACCTGAGCAAATAAAGAAACACATAATTTCACCTTTACCCTTGACTACTTGTGATTTTAAAAAGGCATCAATTACCATATGACCCAGCAATCCCACATCTTGGTATATACTGAAAAGAATTGAAAGCAGAGCCTGGAACACATCTTTGTAAACTAATGTTCAGAGCAGTATTATTCACAATAGCTGCAAGGTGGAAGCAATCCAAGTATCCACCAATAAATGAATGGGTAAATAAAATGAAATATTAGTCAACCATAAAAGAAATGAAGTTTTGATATGTGCTACAACACGGATGACTCTTGAAGACCTTGGGCTGAGTGAAATAAGCGAGAAACAAAATGACAAATATTATAATGATCTCACTTATATGAAATATCTGGAATAAACAATTATCTGAGAGAAAGATATGAGATTACAAGTTACCAGTGGCTAGAGGCAGGGAGGTGAGGGGTGCCTTATTGCCTAATGAGGGCAGTATTTGTTTGGAGTGATGAAAAAGAGTAACGGATATTGGCGATGGCAGCCCAATAGTGGTAATGTAATTAATAACAGTGAATTGTAAACGCTAAAGTGTGAAAATGGGAAATGTTCTGGATGTCATATTTTAGGTGAGAAAAGAACTGGTACAAAGGAAAGCATTCTAGATAGTAGAGAGTTGAGAAATTATGGCCTAGAAGGAATTGTTGAAAGAATTTAAGACATTTAACCTTAAGAGAAACCCTAGAAGGGTAAGAATCTTGGATTGCAAACTCAAAGGCATAAAGACTGAGGTAGGCCAGATGGGCAGTCCTTTAAAAAAGAGGTAAATTGTTGCCATGTGGACCCAGTATTTCTGGATCTTCGGATTTTATAAGAGGAGGCAGAAAGCAAGGCTTTCATGTGAACTTCTCCTTAATTTTTAAAAAATAAACCTCTGTCATCTATTTTTTTTAAGATTTATTTTATTTCTCCCCACTCCCTTGTTGTCTCTCCCTTGCTGTGTCTGTCTTCCTTGTTTCTTTAGGAGGCACTGGGAACTGAACCCAGGACCTCTGATGTAGAAGGGAGGTGACTAATCACTTGAACCACCTCCACTCCCTGCTTTATGGTGTCTGTCATGCTGTTTTTCCTCCCCACATCTCTTGTTGCATCATCTCATTGTGCCAGCTTGCCACACCTGCCCGTCACATGAGCTAGTTGTCTTCTTTAGGAGACACAAGGAACTTCTACTCCTTGATTTTGTTGTGCCTCTCAGAATGCTTTTTTACTTTTTCTTGTGTCTCTTTCTGTGTCACCTTGCTGCACCTGCCTGTTGTGACAGCTTGCTATCTTCTTTAGGAGGCACTGGGATCCAAACCAGTGACCTCCCATGTGGCAGATGGGAACCCAGTCACCTGAGCCACATCTGTTTCCCTTCTCCTTATTATTAATTGTCAACATTCTCTCTTTTTAAAAAAAAATCACTTGGTGGTCCAAGGTATATCTGCAGATCTTGTCTGAATATTGTGTGTCTATTGGTTTATACTAGTAGTCAGAAAACTATGGCTTACATGTCAAATAAAGCCTGCCACCTATTTTTGTGTGGCCTGATAGCTAAAGATAATTTTTATATTGTATTACTGGTTGACAAAAATCAAAAGAAGAATAATATTCCATGGCACATGCAAATTATATTCAATTTAAATTTCAGTGTAGAACATGTCCATGCTTATTCATTTGCATATTGTCTATGGCTGTTTTGATGATACAAAAGCAAATTAAGAAGTTACCCCCAGCGTGGGACATGACACCCAGGGATGAGCCTCCCTGGCACCAAGGGATCACTACCACATACCAGCTGAAGATGCAACTAGAAAATGACCTTGAATTAAAGGTTCAATACAGATCAGCAGAACATCCCTGTCTACATATAATAACATGACTTCAAAATGCTGTTTGACCTAATGTAAGGGGGAAATGGAAAGGAGAAATGAGTTTATAAGGCTACAAGTCTCTAAAAAAGAGTCTGGAGGTTATCAGAAGGAATGCCCTTATGCACAACTGAGCAGAGTATGAGAGACAAATAAAGTAGATACAGCCCCAGGTATTGGTTCTTTTGAGGGATAAAGAGACCCACGGGTTCTATGGTCATGGCAGATGGGGTTCACTGCCATGTCAGATGGCCCTTCTTTGGAGCTGGTGTTTCTGCATGATGGAATTGGACTCAGAGGGGATCTCTTCTCACAAGACTGGCATGCTACTTTATTGGAATTGTAGTTGGTGCTGGGGTTTAAGGTATATTTAGGGGATTTGAATCTCTGGACTGATAATAAGACACCCAGGCCCAGAGCCTCAACAGACTTCAGCTCCTACACTTTGATTTATTGGACTTACCCCACTCAGCTAACATCGAGTTGAAGAAGGTCAACCATTACACCATGGAGCCTAGAGTGTCTACAACTGAAAGCAGGAGGAGTGCATCCAGTATCCATGTGGAATCTAAGCCCCTACTTGACATAGATGTGCAATGGACACAACCAATCCAATATCCACAGAGAAAATGTGGAATGGGTGTGGAAAGGGTAGCCATGGTGGCTGCTGGGTTTGGGGAATGGGAGGAAGAGATGAGATGTGGAGGCGTTTTCGGGACGTGGAGTTGTCCTGGGTGGTGCTTCACGGACAATTACGGGACATTGTAGATCCCCCCAGGGCCCACTGGATGGAACGTGGGAGAGTGTGGGGTATGATGTGGACCATTAACTACGGGGTGCAGTGATGTTCAAAGATGTACTTACCGGGTGCAATGGATGTGTCACGATGATGGGAGAGAGTGTTGCTGTGGGGGAAGTGGGGGGTGGTGGTGGTGGGGTTGATTGGGACCTCATATTTTTGTAATGGAATTTTTAAAAATAAATAAATAATTTTAATAAAAAAATAAAAAAATAAAAGGACATCCACAAAAAAAAAAGAAAAGAAAAGAAAGAAAAGAAAAAAGAAAAAAAAAAAGAAGTTGCAACTTAGACTGTATGTGACTTTCTCATCAGGCTTAGCACATTACAACTTGCAGTGACACAGTTATAGGTTGACACCATTTCAAAACACATATTATCATACTACAATGTTTTATTTTATTTTTTAAATTATCAATGCATATCCACCATTTCAAAACAATTAAATAAGAGAAAAGTAGGCTTTGAATGTGTGGTAGACTGAATACCCCAAAGGTACTCAGTAGAGAGCCAATAGGCATTTGAAACTTTAAATCAGAGGAAGATAAGGTAAAGTACACCACCAGTCTAAGTACACACCCAGGTCTTTGAAGTATTCCTGAAGCCTCACCACTGGTACCACCTCAGGTCTTAGGACTTCTCTGATTGCCAATTCCCTATTGATTCTCTCTGGCATCCAGAGCCTCATCTCCACAGGCCTCTGGCAAACTGGAATGGGCAGAGAATTAGCACTACTAGGAATCACCTTCTGCAGACTATCCCTCCAGTAGCATGACTCTGATACCCACGGGTCACACTGACCCCCAGATCCCCAGTAGATCCCCAGATCCAGGAGAATGACTTGTTAACATGCACTTCATAGCTACTTCCCCTTCTCTGTCTCATTTTCCTGATCATCTTTCGCTTCCTGGGGTCAATTACTCCTGAACTCTTGTCTCAGGGTCTACAACTCAGGGTTGTAAATATATCCTGCAAAATACCATCTTGTACCAAAGCATTAAACATAGGACTGGGAGAGGTTGAATAATCTATTGGCCCAGAAGTCCCCTTTTAGCATGATTTCAATTAAAATTAAAAACAATATACACTTATATAATTGGAAGATATAAATGGTGTGAAGGGAAAAATATTAAAACTGAAAACCCACACACTTATCTCTTCACAGTTAAGGCTATTAATTATCTTACAATTTTACTTACAGAAAGAATAAATGGAGAGAGAGAGAAAACAAACAAACAAACAAAAAAGAGGGAAGTATCACTAGTTTTTGAGGAAAGCCAGCTACTAAATGGAACCAAATATATTTCTTAAAACTTGTACCAAAAAGATAGTTTGATTTTTTAATATCTTCCAATAAGATAACCTGTAATTTTACAGGTATATTTAAATGACAATGTGGTACTGGTTACTAATTATGCTCACTTAACGCAACAGGAAAAATACAATAAAATCTTTGCTAATTGAGAATGGTGACTGGCACTGAAAGTCTTGCCATATCTTTGAAGAGAATATATTTATCTCCAGGGTAGCCAACATTTTTACAAATGAGTCTATTAAAACTCATGTATATGAGTTTACCAGTCAATATTTTCAATGCTTATTGAGCCATGCTTTTAAAAGCTATACATTGTTCCTTTGATTTTTAAAATTTCCTTTTTTTACATTTCTCTTTGATTTTAGTGATATACTTTTATGGAAGGAATGAAGTAAAGAACTACTGTTGTTTTCTATAAATAGGTTCCGCAGCTTTTCAAGTGGGCCACAGATTAATGGGCAGTAACAGTTCATACACAAAAAAGCCCACACAGTATTTTTAGAAGAGAGGTGGTCACCCAGGAAAGGAGGAGACACAGCACTTCTCATAGGAGCTTCCATTGGTGTTTAGAGCCTTGAATGATGCACAGCAACTCCAGGTAATTTATTCTCACAACAGAATCTGCTAGACCTGGAAAATTTAGTTAATACCATACCACAGTCTTTTTGATATTTTTATAATCCCTTCAGAGAAATGCACATGCACACATGTGCAACTAGGCATTTTCATTAATGGAAATACATAGAAATACTGAGTTTCCTTGTATAAATTCCAGGTCATCAGGTCTATATTATCACTTGTGGGAGAAACAGAAGCCAGTGCCCAGTTATTCCTGGACAAACGTCTCAGATTCCCATTTCCCTGCATTCTGGAAATCCATCTCTTTGGCTACCCACTTGTCTTAGTAGATTAGGTTGACTGCAGCTCTCTTCCCAGTTATCTGAAAAACCTCCTGTATTGATTTGCATGCCCCAAATTCCCATTGGCATTTAGATCAATTTCTAGATTCTACTGTTTCCTTTAATTTTGTCTCTATCCTGGTATTATACCAAACTGATTTAACTGTGGTTGCTTTCTACTATGTTTTTCTCTCAGATGGGCTAGTTTTCTCTCCTAATCCTTATTTTCATGTATCTTCTTCATGTATTATCTTCCTACTTAAACTGGTCTGGGTGCTCTGGGTCAAGTCTGACAGGAGAAAATCAGAGTGATTTCCATGGTTTGTGATCTTAATAATGAAGCTGTCATTATTACAGCTATGCTATATGCCTGCTGAAATGGGAGATAAATATCTATGTATGCATGTGTGAGTGAATATAGCTATTTAATATTCATTGTTTTAAGAATTATTGAGAGGCCAATAGTATTTTGGTTAAAACTTAAAAAGCAGAAGTCAAAAATCAGAAATCTTTTCACAAAATAAGTAACATGTTAAATACTTTTTTAAAAAGTTAATATTTCCTTTATAATACTTCAGATTCTCCTCAGCTGGTCTCAAAATCCAGTGGGTTTAGGACAGGTTGGGGTCAAGACTTTCAAGAGCTTCTGGGAGAAATTCTGGGGAGGATATGGGGGCCTGGAAGACAGGGACCAGCAAGGTGGGTGCTATGGACTGAGAGGAGAGATCAGAGAGGCTTTGGGGCAGAATGCTCATAAAATGATTTTGCTGCACAAAAATGACTAAGTCTGAACTTATAAATTATTAAATTATTCTTCTAATTAAATTATTTGGCATGGGGGGGTCCTAGCATCTCTCTCAAACTCGTTGGTGCCCTTATAGTATTATAATAGCATCCACATTGCCAACTCATGAGTGTATGTGGGTACATGTGTGTGTTTTAATCAAAATGGAATAGTTTGGGTAAACTTGAAAGATAGCTGAATTTTATATCTGGGTTCATACAAAACAAGCCAGAAAGGTGGCAAAGCTGGAGTTGAGGGCAGAGAAATACGGAAAGTGTAAAGTACTAAGAATTTGCAAAAAAATTATTGAGAAAGCATCAAACACTCTGGGCTATGGGTTTGATGGCATCAAAGCTGAAAGTACCAAGGAATAAAGCAGGAACAGTTCCTATCTGATGATATTGTACTGAGGTATACATATGCTATTCTGCAACTGTGCAGTTGGCTGTGCTGTGGAATCTTTAAGGTGGGGGAAGGGCCCTGGCCCCCTCCCTCTGCTCCTCCCCCACCCTTTCTGAGTGTTCTGTGGCTCTATGATGCGGGCGTGTATCTCTAGGCAGCGCAGGCTCAGCTCTCAGTACTCAGTGCTGCCTGAGGCAGGTGTGCGCTGGGGAAGATGGAGACAGATTTCTCTTTCCTGAGAAGCCACAGTGCCCCATGGACAAGCACAAGTACTTCCGCATGGATGGTTGTATGCAATGTGTTCTTACTGTGTGGGTTATTGCTCTTCCTACTTCTGTTCTTAATCCAGATGAATCTATTTGAGGAAGATGGAGACAGAGATGAGGTAAGGGCATCCTAGATACAACCCCCATCATAGATGGACTCTTGCTTTCTCTGCTCCTTCCACTTCACTAAATCATTTATGTTTCCACAGAGATGGACCCTCTAAGGAAAGATGAAATCCTTTCTTTAGGGAAACAGGGTGAGGCAGCAGAGAGGCTTCTATCTAACCACACTCTTTTCTCCTTGGGGGTGGCAGAGGACACCAGGATAAATTTCAAGTGTTGTGACTCAGGGTCCCTGGGCTGGGTTATTAAGAGAATATAGAAAATGTTTGGGGGAGAAATGTCTCTTAACGTCAGCATCAAACAGGTGCTATAATAATTATTCATCATTCTCCTTCCCAAGTCTGGTGTCTCTGGGTGAAGCTGACCTGGAGAGTGAGAGTGAGACTGAGCCTCTGAAGGCCTCCAGTCAGATGCTAAGCACAAGCTCTGGCCTTGGATCAGAATCCTACAAGGGCCCCAGGCACCCAAAGATTGGAGATTACACTGTCCTTAGCACAGATCACTGACTGCAGTATCAATAGAGGATCATGTGCATAAAGTACTTCTTTGAGATTTTCAAAGAAGGAAAAGTAGAAAACATTTTGATCCCCCTTAAAAGAATAAAAAGAAAAAAACACAGTTCTTTGCATTCTAGGTAGAAAGTCATATATTTTATGAAAAATGAAGGTCTGCAATTTATCTAAGAAAGGACAGTAAGAACTAGATCCCAGCCCCTCATTCTTTCTGGGTCAGTTCAGAGTCAAGAGAGGGATGTCCTTACCTGCACCCACAATCTCAGGATATCACTCTCTCCCCCAAGTCAGCCATCCCATGAATCCCATGTATCACTCTCCTGCCATGCTCCACCACTCACTCTTTCACTCCAATACCACATATGCATCTTATGCTGACTCAGTCTGACTTGCCTCCTTTTGTATCGAACACTGGCCCAGAGAGCTCATCTCCACAGTGTCCCTTTGGATTAGAGTCTTCTGTTATAACAATATCAGGCCTGGAGGACTCAGGCTTGTTCATTTCAGCTTCTCCTGGAGGCAGTTAGCTGACAAGAGCTTGCCTTTTCCACCTTCCCACACTGTTCTCCATAAAGTGTGTCTTTCTCTTCATCTTTCACAGGCCTTACCCCTGGCATACCATGAATGCTGTCATAGGGCATCAAGTGGCTTCTTTGGCCTTCAGCATTTTCTTCAGTAGCCCCTTGATAGAACAAGGAGAGTGGATGTCCAGATGCGGTTAGAGAAAAAAAAAGGAGGAGGAAGTGTTTCTAAGACAATGCAGATGGAAATGTGGACTCAATTCTGAAAAAAAACTATAGATTTTCCTGATATTGATGGGGACATCCCAGGGCCCCCTCCCTTCCTGAGCACTGGCGATCAACCAGAGCAGTTGTATGAGGAAACCATCAAGGCTGGGGAGGCCATTGTCTCCAGACCCAAATCAGGAGATTCCTCATGGGCCAGTGATTTTGCAGATTCCCAATTTATCAATGAATTGTTCAATATAAGGAATATATAACCTAGTAAAGATCCAACAATACTGAACCTAATGGGGAGCAGGGTGTAGGGAAATCACCTCTGAAAGTTTATCCTGTTAGAGAGTCAAAGCTCCAACTGGAGTGAGAGCCACAGAGCCAGTCTCCTCCTGGCTGTGCTGCTGAAGGGTTCCCCAATTCACCTAGTTTGTCTTCTGAGGACTATGAGCCCTGGCTCCCAAATGTGTGTAGAGGAAACATAGCCAATTCCCAAGGCTCCTATATCCACATAGAGGACAGAGGGAGCAACCTGGGCCTGCAGGAGCAAAGGGATTCTAAGGTTAAGAACTTGGATGGTTGAAGAAGCCAGTTTAAACCTAAATATAGGAAAAGAGGACCCCGAGGATTTCCCATTGGGAGAATACCCAGAAAGAGAGTCAGGGTCAGGGCCCTCCCTTGGAATAGAGATGATTGACGACCATTCTCAGGATGGGGGATCAACAGAGAGTCTGATGCCCCAGTTCTTGCCCCAAAAGGGACAAAGACCTCAAGAAAGCAAACAGTGGAAGAGGGGTAACCGTATGCTACGGTGGATTTGTCTAGGGAGAAAAAAAATAGCCACCAATTTGCATTGAAATCAACTAGGTCAGTTTTAGTCTCCCAGCAACTGCACCCAAGCCGTAGTCCTACCATTCCACCCATGGAGCTGATGACTCCCACCAGGGGCCACCAGCATGTACCAAGAGTGCAAGGTCCCCAAAACCGTCATCACCACTTCCCCCTGCTATGCTTTATGTCCTGTGTCTCCCCCACCGAATCATAAATCTTCCCCGCCCTCAGCCAGATACATTTTCTGTTCAAACTTAAAAAAAAATTCTTTAAAAATATATTTCTTTGTTCAAATAAGAGTGTCGTGTCTGTCTCTGCCACAATTTGGTTGAGGTTTAGGGTATTCCAATAGCTTGAGCTTAAATAAAGTGGTAGTTTTAACACCTATTAGGTGCCTGTTTTGGCCTCTAAAAGAAGCCCATGTTCATAGAGGGCATTTAATACTTACATTGCACATCCACTGCCACCAGGCAGTTCATTTTCATGTGCTCAGATATCTTACATCTAAAATATGTTTTCCTTACCTTTACATTTTAAAAATTTCAAAAAGCATCCATTAAAATTTCTATGCATCTATAAAGTTCAAAGATATTCCAATCCCAGTCCTGCCTCAGGAAGTTCCTCCCTATCCTCCCTTTCTTGAAAATGATGTGATGGATGGGGATACACAGATTTACTAGAAACAGAAATTTCCATCCAGGAAGGATAGGAGACCTGCAGCATCACATATCTCCAATGTGAGAAGGGGAAGTCTGGGGCTGCCTCAGTGCTGAGTTCCAAAGGGTGGAAGTAATCTATGACTATCAATTTATTGTGAGAAGAGAAGACACCTTCACCCAAGTCTCCTTTCTTTCTTGATGAAGATGGGGGAGATGGGCCCTGCTTTCCACTTTTTTTGTTTAGCCTTAATGAAATGGAGAACATTCCACCCCTTGTAATTCTTCTACCCCTGAACACACTCTAGAGCTATTGTATCTATGTGTGTACACAGGGAACAGGCAGGGAGTCTACTGTGGGACTTGTTTTCCTATTGGCCCCAACGAAAAGTTCAATGATCATGTAACCTCTCTTAAGCCCAGAGTCTGGGCAGGCAGGTCCATGAATGGTGATGGCTGCACACACAGGTGTGGTGGCCTTGGCTATTGACTGCTGGACACAGTAGCCCTAGGTGGTGGGTTTGTGGGGACACACAGAGAAATTTCCTTTCTCTGTTCTTTTTTCCTCTAAATGAAAGGGGATGTGATAGAAGGGAGTGGTTCAGAGGAATGAGCCTTTCAAATTGGGTTGAGAAGAGGAGAGGCTATTTATAAGCTTGGGAAAGACATCTCAACATATTCAAGTGGTTCACAGGTTTGTTTACAGCCATATGATGAGAACTGGATTAAAAAGTGGAAATATGAAAACTGACCTCAGGCCTGGGTCAGGTGTCCCTACTGTCCCCTCAGCACAAGCCAACCCATCTGTAGAGGAGTTCAGGGATGTGAACACTTTCCAGAAAGTTGTGGCTTTTATAATTTCACAAAATATATACTGTATTTGGCGGGTGGTGGTGTTGTATGATGAGCTCTGGGATGGATGGTGTAAAGGTGAAGAACAGACTATTTGCTTAGGGCAGTGAGTTTCAATTTAAATTAAAAAAAGTATTATTTTGGGGATGTGTAGGTGCAGATGTGATATATTAAAACACTGTATAGTGTGGACTTAGTAAGGGGTCTGAGGTTTTCCCCTGACTGGCGAAGTGGTCCATGGAACCCCTGGCTTAGAGGATGTTTGAATTGGGTAATGATATCACCCATTGGGTTTACTTTATCTGGAGGGGAATTCCATTCCTATCAAGTCTTTGCCAGGATATGCCTTGATGGCTTTATTGTGGGTAAAGGAATTACTCAGTCATTCATATTGGAAATGTTCACATTGCCCAAGGAAAAATGTGGCAGAGTGAGGAAAAATTTGGGTATGGTGGAAATCGAGGAAAGAGAATGAAGATTCCAAAACAGCATTGAGATGTTAGAAGGAGTAGGCAGGTCCCTAATCTCCTAACCAAGGCTCTCCCCTTGTGATCTTGATGAGTACTGGGGAGGCATGACAGATTTTCACCAGGCCGACCCTCAGCTCATGCCCACATGTAGGTCCTGCAGCTTTTCCTCTGGGTACAGTGGTTCTGGGACTTACCTTGGCACCAAAGTAGCCAGGTCTCCATCTGTTTCATCTCCATGTCACCTGTGCTAAAGACATTAAAAGGCCAATTGGAGTTGCTGCTGGCAAAAAAGTTATGAAAGGGGTGGTGACCCCTAAAGAGGCAAATATTTTGTGGGGAGGTTCCCATGAATGGTTTATGTTAGAAGCCACCAGAGCTCCCTAACATATCAGTGCTAAATTTTATGCTGATAGGTTGGCAAATTAGAGGCTAATGGGGTACATCCTGGCTTCACCCCAATGCCTCCACATGTCCCAGCTCCTGAATCATAAGCCTAGAAAAAAATGTATTTTTCTAATAATTGAGTTTTATCTTATTTTTTGTTTCTAAAGCCCCCATGGGATCTAATCTAAGAAATCTAGAGGCTTGCTTCCTGAGTTTGTGACACTGCCTTGACTTTCCTATCTTTTACTCTAGACCCTCCTCTACTGGGGCCCTGTGTTATTTCCATTCCTAATTCCTTTACAAACTCTGGAGCTCTGTTACTAATAACAAAAATTATGATCGACTCATTATTGTTTTCTGAGTTCATAATATATTGGGTTAGCAAGTAGTGGAAGTGGATTCCAAAGTCTGGGTTCTCAAATGCAAACTCTGGCTATGATGTTTCAACATCCATGTTTTCTATTTTCTGGATAAAAAAGGAAAGGACAATAGCACAGAATAAGCACCTGCTCTATTGTATCTACATGAAGTTTGAGAAAACTTTTCTTAACCACTGGATCACATTAATCCAAATTATTGGTTATTTAAAAATGTGAGGAACTGTATAATTTTCAATAATTCAAAAATAATCCAAAACATAAATTAATATTAATCTAGCTACAATGTTGCTTTCATACAGATATGATGATGGTTTTGACTAAAACCAGTGATAAACTATTACTTTAGTCCCTTTTCCAGATTAACATTATGGAGAATCATTTCCCCATCTAAAATAACTTGGCCATACAAGTGTCACACTCAAGAATCCTGTGCAATCAACTTTCTAGATTCCACTTCAAGTCTGTCACACTTCTGCTTGTTCTTTTAAATTGCCATAAACTGATTGTACTTAATCATTAGCAATTAATATTCCACTATGGGTACAAATAAAAGCAGAAATCTCCTTCTGTGTAAGAGATTCTTACAGAATCAGTTCTAATACAGAGAAGTAAGTATTTTGAAGTTTGTTGTAATCCATAAAATAGTAATTTTAAAAATAAAAGTAGAGTCATAGGTATAAAAAATTGGATTTTTTCATTGGAAATGAATGGGGAAATTTTATGTAACCCAAATGACAATATACACATTTCTATATCTATCTCTTTACTCATTAATCATACAGACTATTATTGCTGTGGCTTAAAAATGGGAGTGAATAGGCATAGGGAATTGGAATAAGATTTACTGGATTATAACTTGCAATGTAAGTCCTAGGCAAAATTTCAGAATCCAGAGATAAGTACATCATTGTGAAAACAAGGCAGACTGAGAATTTTGGAATTGAGGGTTTTCAGCATCACTGCCACACAGGGAACATAATATTCAAAACAAAGCAGGATATTGGGAAATTTTCAAAGCCCTTTCCCATCAGGAAGCATCAAGGTAGATTGGTCATAGAAAGAGACCTGTGATGGCAGAGGGGTCACAAAAGGCTGCAAGATGGGCTGCAACTAGACCACTGATTACTTCACTAGTGGTGGAGAGGTCCTCCAGGCAAGGGCCACCTCTATGGGGAAAACTCTGAGGTGAGAATTAAGGCAGTGTTTTTTGGAACAACCAGGAAATAAGACATACTGAATTAGTCTATTTAATAGAAGTAGGAAGATTACTAAGGTAGAAAATGTTTAATATGAGTGGAAAGATTACTGTTTTAGGAACTGGCAAACAGTAATAGGGGCTGCTGCTCTGTTACTGTCTCTGAGAAATTGAACCAGTGACTGAATGTACTTCTGCATCATTTCTCCATGGATGAGAAGGTGATATTAGTTGTATGAACTTCAAGATGCTGTTCTGAAATTCAATCCAAACATAACCCCAGTTATTGTTTATATACAGAGTCAAGTATAGGCAGAAGACTCAAAATAACAGTTTTCAGGAGACATTGGTAAACAGAGGAGAGGCAAGAAAAACAAAGACATCTCAAGTATGGTGGTGTGAGGACAGTAAGCATGAAAAGAATGGATGGATATAATTGATGGAACAAAACCAGATGCTCTTTCATTTCCAAGTGCTATATTCCATAGGTAATTACTATTTCTTGTAACATTAGACCAAGAATAAAATATTTAGAAAATTTACTAGGTTTTTTTGCCTTGGTATTCCTATGTTACTAAATTTAGCAATTTTGGGAGAGGGGCGGGGCAAGAGGGTGGCTGAGTGAGCTTACCTGATGGTCTCTCCTGCAAAGAAGTGGCTGGGCAGCGTTGCAGGTTCTCTGGGACCAGGCTGTTTTGGGATTTTTGAAGGGCAGGAAGTGTCTGGACATCGATTTGGTGGGAAGGTAATGGAGAGGATTAGTCTATAAGATACAATTGAAACTCTATTGCACAGAGGTGAGAGCTGTGCACAGACGCTCCCTCCTTGGGGGGGGTGGAGCCATGGAACCGGCACTGTGGTCCCACTTTTTGGAGGCTCTGTGGTACTGGGGAATTCGTGAGCCCTGCGTGGGCTGTTAGGGGGTTGACAGGACAGGATGCCTTTGGAGACCGATTTGGGGAGACAAACGGGGTTTTGTTGCAAAGCAGGGAATTTTTGATTGCGGACACAAGTAATAGCGCTTCCACCTGGAATCCTGCCCCCACAAGCTGGGCTGCCGATCTGCAGTGGACTTAGATTGCTGGCAATAAAGGGATGTAATTGGTAGGCTATTACAGGGTGTGGCGGGGGGGAAACACGTCTGGAAGCCGATTGGGGAATATTTTGCGAAGCTTGGGAATTCTGGTTTTGGACTCTGTTGTTGGTGTTTCTGGCTGGAGCCCCACCCCCGGGCCTGGCTTCTGATCTGCGTCATTAAATTGGCTGCAGTGTAGAGGCGCCCTCGGGGGGCCCTTCTGGGGGCTTACAGGGTGGGAGATGTCCTGAAGCCAAATTGATGATACATCCAAAGAATAGACCCCAGTGAGTGAGTGAATTGTGGGGTTCAGACATAAGACAGAGTTTGCAGATCTGACTTCCCCCATAGGGCTGGCACCCAGCTGCGGGGATCCCTGAAGGCTGCATTACACTGCGGTACTCCGAGGCTCTCTGTTGACCAGATATGAGGTTGCCAGGTCTGAGTCCCCTAAACCCTGGTGGCCGACACCCGAGAGACTCACACCTCTTGAGTCTTCAATATCTCAGACTTTCCATCCCTGAATCCATCATGCCCTGAGGTCCATCTGAGGTCCTTGAATGCCCTAGCCCTCAACATTTGCATTTTTTTTGCTTCATTTTGTTTTGTTTTGCTATTTTCATTTAAACTTATTTATATATTTTTTAATGTCCTGATTGCTAACAGTGCATTATCCACTAGTCTTTTCTCCCAGCATATCCCCCAATGTCTTTTTTTTTTTTCAGTTACTTCGGTTGTTTTTTTTTGTAGTTGGTGTTCCAATTGTGGTTCGTGTATATCTTTTTTTTCTTTTCCCTACCTGTTCCCCACCCTTTGCCTACCCCCTTTTTCTTTCTTCCGTTCTTCTCTTCTTTTTTTTTCCTTTTTCTTTCTGTTTTTTATCTCTCTCTTGTCCCTCATTTTCTTCTTATTTTATTTTAACTTAATTATACAATAGGTGGTGCAGGGAACACCTCACATTTGCTGGGTTTCCTCATCCTCCATTGCCTCATTTCTGTGTGAACTGACTTAGGCTACCTACACTATCCCCTTTCCCCTACATCTTGATATCCACCATCATCTACTGTCTCTCCTATATTCCACCTCCCTTTCTTTGATCCACAAAGTGTCTAACTCTTAATTTCTAATACCATTGTTTTGTTTTCTGTCTGTTATCCACTCTTGAAACTACTACCTTTCTTTTCTCTTTCCCTCTCTCATGAAAATACTAGCTTTTTAATTCATACCATATTTCTTCCATATTCAGTTGACTACCTCATTATAGGTACTATACCTACTGCTATAACTCTACACAACTTACATGAATCTAATATACATCCTCCCAGATCTCATATTGTTGCTCTGTTAACATTTATCACCAATATTACTTTACACTTTTTCCATGCTTACACAATTGCCTTTCCCCGGCCCTAATACTTTCCTTTAAAGTGAACCCAACCAGCAATAAGAAATTAGAATAAGAAAAACAAAGTGACAAAGAGATGATATAACACTTACGCAAAAACAATAGCTAATTAATACCCAAGACTAGACAAAGAAGCTAAGAAACTGATTAAACCCGTCAAGATAAAATGATGACCAGACAGCAAAAAAAATCTACAAACCAAAACCAGTAATCAGGAAAACATGGCTGAATCCAATGAAAAAATTAAAAATCAGGAAGGGGAGCAGAACTACGCACAAGAAATGAAAGATCTCAGAAGATTTATCACTGAGAAATTTAATGAGGTAAAGGAAGAGGATAACAACATGAAGACAACACTTGGAGGGGAAATTGCAGGCATACGCAAAAAGATAACAGATATGATGGGAATGAACACCACAGTTCAAGAAATAAAAAATACAGTTGCAGCAAATATCAGCAGACTAGAAGAGGAAGAGCAGAGATTAGTGAAGGGGAAGACAGTACATCGGAAATCAAACAGATAGTAGAATTGGTCGATAAAAAGATAGAAAAAATCCAGCTAGGACTTAGGGACCTGAATGATAATGCAAAACGCTTGATGTACATATCCAAGAAGCACAGCACACTCCAACTGTCATAAACCCCAACAGGCCCACCCCAAGACATATACTTGCCAAATTATCCAACACTCAAGACAAAGAGAAAATTCTGAAAGCAGCAAGAGAAAAGAAAACCATCACATACAAGGGAAGCTCCATAAGATTAAGTGCTGATTTCCCATCTGAAACCATGGAGGCAAGAAGGCAGTGGGATGATATAGTCAAGGTACTAAAGGAAAAAAAAATTCCAACCAAGAATACTCTATCCAGCTAAAGTAGCATTCAAAAATGATGGAGAGTTCAAAATATTCACAGATAAGCAGAAATTGAAAGAGTACGCCAACAAGAAACCCCCCCTTCAAGGAATTCAAAGGGGAGTTCTGCAGGAAGAAAGGAAAAAACAGGACAGGCAGAGTGGGAGGAGAGTGTAAGAACAACAAAAAAAGACAAAAAGACAAGGAAAAAAAACAAACAAATTATGAGAAACACAACTCCAATCAAAACATGGCTAACACAAATAATTCCTTGAAAGTAATAACACTGAAAGTGAATGGATTAAACTCACCTATCAAAAGATTCAGACTGCGACATTGAATAAGGAAATATGATCCATCTATATGCTGTCTACAAGAGACACATCTTAGACCCAGAGACTCATGGAGGCCGAAAGTGAATGGCTGGAAAACAATCATACAAGCAAACAATAACCAAAAAAAGGCAGGAGTAGCTATATTAATATCAGACAAAATAGACTAAATGTGAAACAATTGTGAGAGAAAAAGAATGATACTACATTTTAGTGAAAGGGACAATCTGTCAAGAAGATGGAACAATCATAAATATTTACTCCTAACAACAGTGCCTCCAAATACGTGAGGCAAATGCTGGAAAAACTAAGTGAAAGAAGAGATGCATCTACAATTATAGTGGGGGATTTTAATACACCACTATTAACTCTGGACAGAACATCTCAAAAGAGAATCACTAAAGAAACAAAACATTTGAACAGTATATTAGAGGAGCTGGATCTAATAGACATATATAGATCATTACACCCAAACACAGCAGGATATACATTTTCTCAAGCACACATGGGTCATTCTCCAAGACAGACCATATGCTAGGCCACACAGAAAGGCTTAATGAATTCAGAAAGATTGAAATCATACAAAATAATATCTCTGACCACAGTGGAGTGAAGCTGGAAAATTGCAAGGGTCAGAGGCCCAGATTTCACACCATGATTTGGAAATTAAACAGCACACTCTTAGAAAAACAGTGGATCAAAGAGGAAATCTCAAAAGAAATCAATGACTACCTTGAAACAAATGATAATAACACAACATAACAAAATTTATGGCATGCAGCAAAAGCAGTGCTGAAAGGGAAATTTATAGCCATAAATTCATATATCAAAAAAGAAGAAAGAGCAAAAATTGAAGAACTAACTGCACATTTGGTGGAATTAGAAAAAACAACAGAGTAATCCAACAGGAAGAAGAAAGAAGGAAATAACAAAGATAAGAGCAGAACTAAATGAAATAGAAAATAAGAAAACACTTGAAAAGAGAAACAAGACCAAGAGCTGGGTTTTTGAGGAGATCAACAAAATTGACAAACCGAGGCTACCAAAGAAAAAAAAAGAGAAGTTGTAAATACACAAAATAAGAAATGAGAAAGGAGATATCACCACTGAGCCCACAGAATTAAAGACCATCATAAGAGGATACTTTGAAAAACTACATTCCAACAAAAATGACAATTCAGAGGAAATGGACAAATTCCTAGAAACACATAAGCAGCCCATATTGACGAAAGTAGAAATTGATGATGTTAACAAACAATCACAAGCAAAGAGATAGTGTCAATCATTAAAAATCTCCCAACTAAGAAGAGCCCAGGGCCAGATGGCTTCACAGGTGAATTCTACAAACCATTCCAGAAAGAACTACCACCAATCCTGCTGAAACTATTCCAAAAAATTGAAACTGAAGAAATATTGCCTAACTCCTTCTATGATGCCAACATTACCCTAGTACCAAAGCCAAACAAAGACACCACAAGAAAGGAAAATTACAGACCAATTTCTCTAATGAACCTAGATGCAAAAATACTTAACAAAATACTTGCTAATCATATTCAACAACACATTAAATGAATTATACACCACGACCAAGTGGGATTCATTCCAGGTATGCAAGGATGGTTCAACATAAGAAAATCAATCAATGTAATACACCATATAAACGGATTGAAGGGAAAAAATCACATGATTATATCTATAGATGCAGAAAAAGCATTTGACAAAATACAGCATACTTTCTTGATAAAAACACTCCAAAAGATCAGAAGACAAGGAAATTTTTTGAACATGATAAAAAGTATGTATGAAAAACCTATAATCAACATTGTTTACAATGGAGAAATCCTAAAATCCTTCCCTCTAAAGTCAGAAACAAGACAAGGATGCCCACTGTCTCCCCTTCTATTTAACATTATCTTAGGAGTACTTGCTCTAGAACTGAGGTAACAGCCAGATAAAAAAAGCTTTCAAATTGGAAAGAAAGAAGTCAAAATTTGACTATTTGCAGATGACATGATCCTATACATAGAAAACCCTGAGAGATCTACAACAAAGCTTCTAGAACTCATAAATGAGTTTAGTAAAGTCACAGGTTATAAGATCAATGCGCAAAATTCAGTAGCATTTTTGTACACAAATAATGAGCAAGATCAGGAGGAAATCAAGAAACAAATAGCATTTACAATAGTAAATAAAAAAAGCAAATATTTAGGAATCAATTTAACTAAAGATGTAAAAACCTTATACACTGAGAATTATTCAAGACTGGTCAAGGAAATCAAAGAAGACCTAAAGAAATGCAAGAATATTCCTTGTTCATGGATAGGAAGACTAAATATTATTAAGATGTCTGTCCTACCAAAACTGATCTACACATTCAGTGCAATCCCAATAAAAATCAACACAGCCTTCTTTAAGGAACTAGAAAAACTAACTATGAAATTTATTAGGAAAGGAAAGAGGCCCCGAATAGCCAAAGACATATTGAAAAAGAAAAACGAAATTGGAGGAATCACATTACCTGACTTCAAAACATACTACAAAGCTACAGTAGTGAAAACAGCATGGTACTGGCATAAGGAGAGACACACAGACCAATGGAATCGAATTGAAAGTTCTGATATAGAAACTCATATATATAGCCATATAATATTTGATAAAGCCATCAAACCCTCTCAACTGGGAGAGAATGGCCTATTCAACAAATGGTGCTGGAGAACTGGATAGCCATATGTAGAAGAATGAAAGGGTATTACCATCTCACAACATAAACAAAGATCAACTCAAGATGGATCAAAGACCTAAATATAAGAGCCAAACACATAAAGACCTTGGAAAGCTGTGTAGGGAAACATCTAGAGGGCCTTGTTATAGGAAATGGCTTCATGAATATCACAGCAAAAGCACAAACAGCAAAAGAACAAATAGATAAATGGGACTTCCTCAAAATTAAAGCCTTCTGCACCTCAAAGGAGTTTGTCAAGAAAGTAAAAAGGGAACCCACACAATGGGAGAAAATATTTGGCAACCATATATCTGATAAGAGACTTATAACTTGCATATATAAAGAATTCATATATCTTGAAAATAAAAAGATAACCCATTTAAAAAATGGGGAAAAGATTTACACAGAACTTCTCCATAGAAGAAATACAAATGGCTAAAAAGCACATGATAAAATGCTCCAAATCTCTAGCTATCAGGGAAATGCAAATCAAAACTGCAATGCGATACCATCTTACTCCCATAAGATTGGCAGCTATGAAAAAAACAGAAGAATACAAATGCTGGAGAGTATGTGAAGAAAGGGGAACATTCATCCTCTGCTGGTGGGAATGCAGAAGGATCCAACCATTGTGGAGGGCAGTTTGGCGGTTTCTCAAAAAACTAACCACAGATTTGCCATATGACCCAGCAATACCACTGCTGGGTATATACCCAGCAGAACTGAAAACAAGGGCACAAATCAATATATGTACACCTATGTTCATAGCAGCATTGTTCACTGTCGTCAAAAGTTGGAATCAATCCAAATGTCCATCAACAGATGAGAGGATCAATAAAATATGGTATATACATACAATGGAATACTACTCAGTTTTAAGAACAAATACACTACAAACACACGTGATAACATGGATGAATCTTGAGAACCTTATGTTGAGTGAAGCAACCCGGGCATTGAAGGACAAATACTACATCACCTCAATGATATGAAATAAGCAAGCTGCCTCAGAGAGCTAGAGACTGGAAGATAGGCTTACAGGAAATCGGCGGGTGGAGGAAGGATGTGAGCTGATGTCTGCAGGGTTGGAATCTATGATGAGCTGGTGGTAAGTATAAGCGCAAAGAAGAGATAAAATGGGGGTAAGGGGTTGCCTTTGGGTGGGGCTTTGTGGGTTTGAGGGGGGCTGGGGATGGGTCGATGGGTAATATTGCCCAAAAATTGGGGAGGGAGGGGCAACAAACGAACATAGGAGAGTGTCAGGTGTTGGTTGAGAGTAAAATGCTGAGAAAATCGTATCAAAATATAATTAGGAGGGTTACCTGTTTAGGATGCTCCGAGGGGATGGTCTGATGTGGGTCGGACTCCTGCGGAATGTCAGAATGCTCATTTTGCCAGGGTGGGTTGTACCATTGGGTAGAGACCCAAGTAGTGAGAGTAGGGGTGGACTCACATCCTGGAGAGGACTAATGCCATCAAATAGAGGGAATTGTATCTCTCGAGAGAAAGGGTGGCTCCCAGGGCATTAGGGCAGTTGAGCAAGTCAGGCCTTCAACACTGTTACAAGTATCTCTGGACGTGGCTCCTTAGGAAATGGAGATTGGCTGTTGCTGTGGGCCCCAAGGGGAGGGGAAAATGGATGTTGAATGGATGGAACCAAGGTAAATGTGGGGCAAGAGAAGAGTTTCACGAGAGTACACAAGGATGGATATAAAACATGTAATATTACACCAAAAACATATAGGGGATGACAGATTAATAATGTAAACCATAATGTAAAACATAGGATAACTAAAAATTTAGAAAACTGTATAGCCTAAAGTATAAATCACAATGTAAACACAGATGTCCCCTTGCTTGAAAGCTATTGTCTCAGAGTCTGTACATCAGTTTAAGTAAATATGATATGAATAAGTCATAAGAATATCGCTGTGGAAGGGAAAAGGTTTTATGGTGGATGTGTGGGAGTACTGTATATTGTATATATGTATTACTGTGATCTAGGGCTCTTGTGAAGAGAAGCTCAATAATTAGGAAAAAAGAAAAGAAAAAGATAGGATATAGAATTTTTCCAAATCAATACGTATTCTATATCTAACCTTTAAACCCATAGCTATATTCCATTTTACTAGTAAGGGATCCTCACATTATATTGGGCTTCACTTTTCAGGAAGTTTTGGATCACAGAGTGGTTCAACAATGGCAGCAGAGGAATACTGGTATAGGATGTTATTGACAGGTGATATATGGCTGACAGGCAGTTATACAGGGCATATGTCCAGGGTGCATGGTAATGTTTGGATATACTGATAGTGGCAACAATTAAAAACAACAGCTGTGGGGGTACTGGGTTCCTGGCTTGGGGTGCTCTGTTGTGGTCCTAGGGGAGCAGCAGCAGTCCCCCAGGTGCAATGATAAGGACCAGGAAGGAATGAGGGTCCGACTGTGAGCCCCTGATACTAATGACTATGCCTGTGAGCCTATAAGCCTGAAATAAGAACAAGGCCTAGAGCAGCACTGTGCCTAGGAGTTTCCTCCTGACAGCCTTCATGTTACTCAAATGTGGCCAGTCTCAAAGCCAAACTCAGCATGTAAATGCAATGCATTCCCCCCAGCGTGGGACATGACACCTGGGGATGAGCCTCCCTGGCACTGAGGTATCACTACCAAGTACCAGCTGATGATGCAACTAGAAAAAGACTTTGAATTAAAGGTTCAATGTGGACCAGCAGAATATCCTTGTCTACGTATAATAACAGGAGTTTAAAATGCTGTTTGACCAATCCAATGTCCACAGAGAAAATGTGGAATGGGTGTGGGAACGGTAGCCATGGGGGCTGCTGGGTGTGGGGAACGGGAGGAAGAGATGAGATGTGGAGGCATTTTCGGGACGTGGAGTTGTCCTGGATAGTGCTTCACGGACAATTACGGGACACTGTAGATCCCCCCAGGGCCCACTGGATGGAACGTGAGAGAGTCTGGGCTATGATGTGGACCATTGACTATGGGGTGCAGTGATGCTCAGAGATGAACTTACCAGGTGCAATGGATGTGTCACGATGATGGGAGAGAGTGTTGCTGTGGGGGGAGTGGGGGGCGGGGGCGGTGGGGTTGAATGGGACCTCATATATTTTTTTAATGTAATTAAAAATAATAATAATAAATAAATATTTAAAAAAAAATAAAATAAAATGCTGTTTGACCTAATGTAAGGGGGAAATGGAAAGGAGAAATGAGTTTATATGGCTATGAGTCTCTAAAAAAGAGTCTGGAGGTTGTCAGAAGGATTGCCCTTATGCTCAACTGAGCAGAGTCTCAGAGATAGATAAAGTAGATACAAACCCAGGTATTGGTTCTTTTGAGGGCTAAAGAGACCCACAGGCTCTATGGTCATGGCAGATGGGGTTCACTGCCATGTCAGATGGCCCTTCTTTGGAGCTGGTGTTTCTGCGTGATGGAACTGGACTCAGATGGGTTCTCTTTTAACAAGACTTTCATGCTACTTCAGTGGAATTGTAGTTGGTGCTGGGGTTTAAGATATATCTAGGGGATTTGAACCTCTTGACTGACAATATGATAGCCAGGCCCTGAGCCTCAACAGACTTCAACTCCTACACTCTGATTTATTGGACTTACCTCACTCAGCTAACATGGAATTGAAGAATGTCAACCACCACACCATGGAGCTAGAGTGCCTACAACTGAAAGCAGGAGGATTGCATCCAGTATCCATGTGGAATCTAAGCCCTCTCTTGACATAGATGTGCAATGGACACAACCAATCCAAGGTCCACAGAGAAAATGTGGCATTGGTGTGGGAAAAGTGGCCATGGTGGCTGCTGGGTGCGGGGAATGGGAGGAAGAGATGAGATGTGGAGACGTTTTCGGGACTTGGAGTTGTCCTGGGTGGTGCTTCAGGGACAATTACTGGACATTGTAGATCCTCCCAGGGCCCACTGGATGGAACGTGGGAGAGTATGGGTTTTGATGTGGACCATTGACCATGAGGTGCAGCGATGCCCAGAGATATACTTTCCAAATGCAATGGATATGTCATGATGATGGGAGAGAGTGTTGCTGTGGGGGAAGTGGTGGGGTGGGGGCGGTTGGTTTGAATGGGACCTCATATTTTTTGAATGTAATATTTTTTAAAAATGAATAAAAAATTTTTAAAAAATTTAGTAATTTTTCATTACTTTTTATGCATTTATGTGTTTATATTCAGTTCTACATGACAACTCAAAAGCCACCTAATCTGAGTGGCCTTGCCAGACCACCGTTTCCTGCATAGGGCATCCATTGTCATTCGATGGCCTTCTCCTCTGCATTTTTTTGTTTCATGAATCAGAGCACCAATTGAAAGATAAAATATAAACTCTCAATACTAACTCACTAAAATATTAACTTTGAGGTCGAAAATTAAAATTGGTTACTTGAATATTTAAAATTTTTTTTTAAGATTTATTTATCCCCTCTCCCTTCCCCCTCCCCCTCCCCACTGCACCCTGCTATTTTTGTTGTGTGTCCATTCACTGTGTGATCTTCTGTATCTATTTCTCTTTTGGTCTTCTTTTCTCATTTCTTCTCCTCTAGGATTCAATCCTGGGGACCTCTGATGTGGAGGGAGTTTCCCTGAGTCTCCCTCTCAGCTCCACGACCTCAATTTCTCGTCTCTCTTGTGCTTCACCTTGACTCTCCCCTTCATCTCTCTTTGGTTGCATCATCATCTTGCTACATGACTCACTTGCATGGGCACTGGCTCATTGTGTGGACACTCAGCTCACTGCATGGGCACTGACTCGCCCCACAGGCACTGGCTCACCACACAGATACTCGTGCAGGCACTTGGCTTGCCATGCATGCACTCAGCTCGCTGTTCAGGCTCGTGCATGGGAACTTGTGCGGGCACTCGGCTTGCTGTGCAGACACTGGCTCACCTCGCAGGCATGCTTTCTCTTTTTGGTGTTCACCAGGAGGCCCCAGGGATTGAAGCTAGGTCCTCCTGTACGGTAGGGAGAAGCCCTATCACTTGAGTCACATTGGCTTCTCTCAAAATATGTTTTAATGAATTGAAGCTTGTAAAATATTCCTATGTTAATAATGAAGAAAATTTCCTCCAATTAATGTTCTGAACAGTAAATATTAAAAAATGAACATGCACTAGAGACTGAAAGATTTTGCTTTTTGACACTCTCCTCACTTTTTGTGCAAGATAAGTTAAGATTTTGCTATCATATGGAACAATACTGCCAGAAATCATATATTTTTCTTTCCTTTTTTGAGTTGGTATTAGCTGTGTACTTGCCTATCCAGTTTTCAGCTCTGTCGACCTTTGTTTTGCTTATAAAATCATAATGTGCTTCTCTGCAGTGTTCCCAGGTGTAATTTGATGCAGTCTCCAGTTTTGCTCATTTTTCATACAGAAGAAATAAATTTATCTTCATGGTCTGCATTTCTCCCTTCCTTTTTCTCTCCAGTTCTCTCTCTCTCCACCTTTTATTATCAGCTAGAAATCCATGCCATCTATACAATTTATGTGAAGCAATCAATACACATTTTTTTGTGATAACCTTCATATGGCAAGATCCTGAGTGCCTTTGGAATCATCAGTGCATGATATTCTAACAAAACTTTGAGAATTAATATCTCAATAAAGTACTGTGGTAACTTGCAACTAAAATTGGGAGTTCTAACTCCATTGTCATATTGGATAATAGAGTTTAAGGTATGCAAGTTTATTTATCTTTTACCACAGACTGCATTTGGGTTCTGTTGCTGACACTGATTAATCAAATCCTTAATATTGTAGAACATAGGGTAGGGCATAGGGTAATAAAAGATTGAGTTTTTTTAAAACTATTAATGATTATTTTAGCTAACATTATTTTCCTAGGCCTGATGTTGAGTGCTTTAGTATGCACTTGCTCATTTCATTCTTACAGCAATCCTATGAAAAGATACCAGTATGAATTTCATTGCACAAAGAGGAAATGGAATACATGGAGAGCTTTTTAAAAATTCTCAAGACCACAGAACTAAAGTGAGATGGATCTAGGCCTTGACACTACCCAGGTTTGACTCTAAAGTCTCTCCTCCTAACTTTATCCTTGTTACCATTTGGCCATATCTATTTTATCTACTGATCTGTTCATCTCTCTGTGAACCATCTGCAAGTAAGTTGCAGACATCAAACCACCTCACCCTTAAATACTTTAGTTTGCATATTCTAAAATAAGAATAACACCTAATAAAGCTGACAATAATCTTCTAATTCTCTAATCTTATCTAAATAGTGGCCAAATTAAAATTTCTTCTTTAGTTTCATTTAATCTAGACTAGTCCCCCACTTTTTCCTTTATTTTTTTGAAAATAATATTGACTTATGAGAAGACCTGGCCAGTTGTCTTTCAGAAATTCCCCTTCTTGTATTGGTCTTATTGTTCTGCCATGTCATTAACTTGTTTATCTATGCCATGTGTTTTTAGTAAACTAAAAGATTAATCTAAAGGCTTGCCTAGAAAGGGGTTGCAATTTTTGAAAAGAGTACTTCATAGGAGATGTTGAAATTCATGCTGTCACCACTGTATTGTCTCAATATAAATGATGCTACCTATGATCATTTGGTTAAAGTGGTGACCACTTCATTGAAGCCCATTTTTGGTTTATGATTTTTTCCTAACTAAAAATTAATCTGTAGGATGATACTGTGGCAAGATATAAATAGTGTATTCCCCAGTAATGTTTGGGTGATCACAATAATCCTTGCCTGATTCAATTATTACTCTGGAGCTGCAAAGTATATATTTCTAGCATATCATATTTCTCTCATTCCTTTTATATTTCTTGCATTACTCTTTAAAGGAGTGTCCATGATTAATTTGTGATGTTTACCACAAGAGCAGGAGGAGTAATGGTGAAATGTGATTTTTTTTGGTTTTATTTCTGATGTAAATATATTCTTTCAAGTTTCAGAATTTAATGTTTAAAATGGCTTAATTTTCATTCAATTTGCTGAACAGCTGCCATATACCCACTAATCTCTGTTTTATACATAACTGATAAGTTATGAGTGCCTATATCAGATTATTAAGTTTTACTGATGAAACCTTAAGATAAGACTTTTGTTATTGAAAGGAATTTATCGTGATAGTAAAATGACAACCTATAAAATAGTAGAAAATATTATGAAACCATGTATCTGATAGAGGATGAATATGCAGCATATATAAAGAAATGCTTCTACCTAACAACAAAAAGACAAACAACCCAATTACAAAATGGGCAAAAGACCTGAACAGACATCTCTCCAAAGAAGATATACAAATGGGCAGAAAGCATATGAAAAGATTCTCAACATCTTTAGCCATCAGGAAAATGCAAATCAAAACCAAAATGAGGGAAGCAGACTTGGCCCAATGGATAGGGCATCTGCCTACCACATGGGAAGTCTGCGGTTCAAACCCTGGGCCTCCTTGACCCATGTGGAGCTGGCCCATGCACAGTGCTGATGTGCACAAGGAGTGCCATGCCATGCAGCATTGTCCCCTGCATAAGGGAGACACACACCCAAGGGGTTTGCCCCATAAATAGAGCCACCCAGTGTGAAAGAAAGTGCAACCTGCCCAAGAATGGCACCACACACATAAGGACCTGACACAGCAAGATGATGCAACAAAAGGAAACACAGTTTCCTGGTGCTGCTGATAAGGATAGAAGTCATCACAGAAGAACACACAGTGAATGGACACAGAGAGCAGACAAGTGGGTGGGTGGGAGGAGGGGAAGGGGAGAGAAATAAAAACAAACAAACAAACAAAAAACCACAATGAGATACCATTTCATACCCATTAGAACAGCAGTTATTAAAAAACTGGAAAATAGCAAATGTTAGAGAAGTTGCAGAGAAATAGGAACACTCATTCATTGCTGCTGGCAATGTAAAATGGTACAGTTGCTATGGAAGACTTTTTGGCAGTTCTGACAATTCCACTACTAAATATATACCCCAAAAGAATTGAAAACAAGAACTCAAACAACTATTTACACACTGATCTTCATAGTGGCATTATTCACAATTTCCAAAAGATGGAAGCAACCCAGGTGTCCATCAACTGATGAATGGATAAATAAAATATAGTATATACATTCAGTGGAATATTATTCAGTCTTAAAAAGGAAAGAAATTCTGATACATACAGCAACATGGATGGCCACTGAAGACATCTTGTTCAGTGAAATAAGCCAGACAAAAACATAACAAATATTGTGTGATCTCACTGATTTGAAACAATTGGAAGAAGCAAACTCATAGAGTCAGAACCTAGAATATAGGTTACCAGGGGTTCGGGTGGGGCTATGGAATGAGAACTACTTCAAATATACTGGGTTCCTATTTGGAATGATAGAAATATTTTGGAAAGGGATGGTGATAATGCTAGAACAACATTGGGAACACAACAGCGCTGTAATATATATCTGAATAAGTTTAATAGGAGAAATATTAGATTGTATATATGGTAACAGAATACAAATTTAAAATCTGGGGAATACACTACACAAACAAGCATCCCTAATTAAACCACAGACTTTAATTAATAGTATAATTATAAAAATGTGCCACCATCAATTGTAACAAATATTCCAAACCAATGAAAAATATTGGTGGTAGGGTGATATATGGGAATCCTGTATTTACACCTGATTTTACTATTAACCCACAATTTTTCTAATAAAAAAAAACCACACCAAACACATAAACATATGCAAATAAATTCCCACTGTTTAACCTGACCCATATCATGGTATTTGCTTTAAGCACCCTGGAAATAGAAAAACAGCCTTCTGGCTGTTATCTGAGATGAGGAAGATGGGATGAGTGGGGGGAACTGTAGACATGACCTATATAAAGTGTTCAGATAGGCATTAATGTTAATTTTGAGATTTTCATTAGACACTAGTCACCATTTTGTGTCCAACTGCTGGAAATATTTTTGGAATGTAGGAAATGTTGGAACCAGAGAGGTATTTTATGATGATATTTAAAAACATGGGACTAGTTGATGATGATGACATGTAGTGTTTACTATGGGACAGGCACAGTTTTAATCCTCAGACCAACCCTGGAAGACAGGTATTAATATTTACATTTTATGAATGAGAAACCTGAGGCACAGGGAGGTTAATTATATTCCTTATAATCTGCTTACACTTAGTATGAAGCAGAATTGTTACGAATGTTACATTAATTGTAACAAGTGTTCCACACCAATGCAAGTGGTGTGGTGGTGGGGTGGTATATGGGAATCCTGTACCATATTGTTTTGTAAACCCACAACTTCTCCAATAAAGAAAAAACATTTTTCAAACTGTAAAAAATAGGAAAGGACCTACATTTTTAAAAAGACAGTTGCTAAATATTTCTAATGTGGCATCCTTTGTTAAGATGGATTGTCTACTTACCATTTTTGTGCTCTATTGCCTGGACTAGGAGTCAATAACTGAGGCAGGCTAGGACAGGGAAAGGGAAGACTTGGGTCACAGCTGAAGATTGGCAGACAACATGGCAGACAAACAACATGGCCGTGAGACTCCACCCAGCAACCTCCTGACGGTAAGGTTGCTGGAAAGATTTCCCAAGACCCAGCTACAAGATTCCACTTGGAAATCTTTCCCGGGTCAAGGAGATACCCCAGATAACCCCAAATAGGCCTCCTCATTGGGCCTCTGAGAGCTAAGAGGTGGGGATCATAAGGCAACTAATCAGAAGAACAAAAGGCTGGAGCTTTTTCCAACATTCGGAAGGGGGAGGAGTCAAGGTTTTAAAAGACCTAACCTGAGGCTTCTGCCTGCGTCACTCACCCTGCAGCATGCTGCAGTCCATATCTAGGAACATCCATTCTTTTCTTTTTTCTTAATAAGCTCTTTACTTCCTTTCCTACCCTATGGCTGCTTTAAATTCTTTCATGTGGCATAAGTCAAGAACCTAGAAGCCCAGAACCCAGAGTGTTCTGCCAGCATAACCAAAAGTCCATGGGCAAAATCCAACTCACCCTTTGATTTTGTAAATAAAGTTTCACACGCACATGCAAAGACACTAAGTTGGAATGTAAACTCAGGTAGAATGACTTCCAGAATCACACTATATGCTTCCACACGAGAATCACAGGAATAGCTGCAGCGGCTTGCTCGGTCGGTAGAGGTGGGGTCTGGCTGCAGACGAGGGGTCGGTCCAGCTCTGGATGAGGGGTCGGTCCCGCTTGGGACGAGGGGTCGGTCCCGCTTGGGACGAGGGGTCGGTCCCGCTTGGGACGAGGGGTCGTTCCCACTTGGGACGAGGGGTCGGTCCGGCAGCAGACGAGGGATCGGTCTCACAAGGGGTTGCGCGGTTCGGCTGATGGGGTCGCCCGGCGAAGCCGGCGACGAAGGGGTCGCCCGGAGAAGCAGGCGACGAACTGGGGACAAGGGAGGCCAGGCCCTTGTTGGGGGCTCTCAGGACTGGAGGGCGCACGGCAGAAAAACTACCGCGGAGACAAGGTAAACACGCAAGTCCAACTTTATTGAGGGAGAGGCAACAGTTTTATAGGGGCTGGGGAAGACTGATTGGTCGAAGCCACGCCCTGTTCTGATTGGTTGCCGGTGAAAGGTCAGTGGGCGGTACTGGATGGGGGAGGGGTGGTGGTTAGGGATTGGCTGTCGCTGTTGCTGGGGGAAGGGGCAGGGTTTAGGGATTAGTGGCTGCTGTTGCTGGGGTGGAGGGCAGACTTGAGTTTCCCGCCCACGCCTGGCTGTTGCTGCTGTCGGGGGAGGGGAAAAGGGCAGACTGGATTTTTCCGCCCTGCGCCTGCGCAGGGAGAAGGAAGAAGAAGGGCGCCGCCCCACAGGCATCGTGTGGTGCCATCCGGGAGGAGGGGCGGCCGCGGAAGCACGGCTGCCAAGAAGGGGAGACCCGAGGGCACTCTGCGCCCATGCCGAGCTTCCTTCAGGGGTGGCGGTGAGTCCGACCAGCCACCCTATTATGGGGGCAGTGGCTTGGCCTACCGCGGCCACCCCCCTGCCAGGCCAGCAAACCACGCTTCAGCCCGAGGGGTGACCGCAATAGCCAATACCATGTACCTTAGGTGCATTGAGAATAAATCAGCATCATTTCATCACATCTGAGATGCTCCTGCCAAAAATGCATAATCTGAATCTAATAATAAGGAAACATCAAGCAAATCCAAATTGAGAGACATTCTCCAAGATAACTGGACTGCAGCTTTAAAAATGCCAAGGTCATGAAACACAAAACTCAGTCAAATTAAAGATTAAAGTAACCTGAGGTCTGAATGCCAAGCATTCTTTTGGATTTCCTGTTGCTATAAAAATCATCACTGTGACATTGGCAAAATTTGAATAATATTTGTGAATTAGAGAATAATATTGTGTCACTAATGTCTATATTATATATCTCTTAAAACATACTTAATATGCTTTAAAAGAACATGTTTGAAACTATTGGCCAAGATTTCTAGGCAGAATAGACACTTGAAAAATATATGTGGACTGCATGAATGAAATGTGTAACAATTTGAAGTGGTTTTTCAAATTTGATTTCTTAATATCAAAGTTGGGAATTCTCCTATAGTGAGGATTTTCCAAGCACAGTGTCTGGTAGCTAATAAGAAGAATAGCTATAATTATTGAGAAAGTGACACTTTACCATCAGCACACTCTGGCATCATCTGTGGAAGTCTTGAAGGAAAGTGTGACTTGTACATGCAGAGAGGAGTGAACAGATAGAAACAATGGTGTGAGCAAAATCTTAAGGGAATGTTGACATTTTGTTCTTGCAACAATGACTTGAAGAATTTGACTGAGAAGATTTAGCCCATGTAGGGAAGTTAAATTTAGAGATGTCAGGAGAGGGCAGCTTACCATATCTTGGGGTCCAGGATGAGAAGATTGGACTTCACCCAGTGCCTACTAAGGAGGGATTAAAGGATTCTGAGTAGGGGTGATATGCCCTGAGCATTAGGAGAATTAATTTAATAATAAAAGAGTGATGTTTTCACAGAGATGGGAAATGAGCTGGGACATTATTCCATTAACCTTTCATTATTTAACTGTAGTTAAGTGTGCCTACTATTAAATATATTTGAAATTTTTTGTTTGGGCAATAGCAGTTCTTTTTAAAAATGGCCTCTATTCTATATAATTCTTGCTAAATATTAAGGTATGACAAAGAACATACCAGGCAAACGTGACAGTGGTTTACCCTTGAGAATAAGGTGGGTCATCTGTAACCCTTGGCATCCTTTTATTTATTTTCATTGCAGCTGAAACATTCAGGGCATTTCTACTAGCCCACTATATTTAATAACCATCATAGTTATGGTTTCCTGGAAGCAACAGATATGCCCAGAGAAACGTATTACTTTATAAAAAGTTCATCTTTTAGAGTCTTCCAGACATAATGAAACATTTAGGGTCTTGGTTAGGTCTCCACAGTATAGCAGAAGTGTAGTAAATGGACTTAGAAAATGCAAAATGGCTACCTTTCAGATGGTTGCTTTAAGTCATTTGTTACATCCTGACTGCACCCATGAAACACCTCATTCTTGTGTATTTCCTTAGGGAATGCCTCTATTCCACATACAAATAAGAAAGAAATTGGCTTCAGGAAGTTGTAACAGATGACCAAGCCGGGTGGTGTGAGGTGGATGCAGACCTGAGATGTCTCCATCATACAAGTGTTTTCTTCCTGGCAGAACTCCTATCTGTTATGTATCTAAGGACTTTGATTGTTTCGCTGTGGGTGCCTCTTTGAACCTGTAATATTCAATGTGTTCATATTTTAAACCCACAAAATCCTACAAGCTCTCTGGAATAGCTGGACTGATTGGTATTTTGATGTGAAATTGTTTAGACACCAAATCAGTTGGCCCACGTGGTAGGCAGACTAAGAGGAACATTATTTAAAACAAAACACACAAAAACTAGAGGTTTATTTATACACCACTGACTTTTGTTCGTATATTCCCAATTGCAATTTGAGGAAGAAGTGAAAACACGTTTATGCAATTTCCTTGATGTCCATCACCACACATACAGAAAGAGATACCTAGTTTATTTCTATTTTCTAGAATTGGGCATTTGCCTTGATTTTTATTTCACACTGATATCTAGAAATAAGACTAGTTAATTGCTTCTTGGCCTTTTGGTTAAGATCAAGTTTAGAAATAGTGGTAGGAATCTGTCATTTTAATTAATTTAAATTCACTTTCTATAGGGAAAAACAATTAGGATAGAGTATATGTTAATGTGCATTTTCTCACTATCAGGAAACTCCAGTGAAGTTACTTTAGTAATACCTTATTCTGAGTTCTTTTGTGTGATGCAGGAAAACAGCTTTTTTTTTTTTTTTTTTGGCATAATTTTTAAAGACCTCCCTCAAAAGGTCAACTGCACAGGGACCTGATGTTTGGGGAAAGTTGTGCAGATTTCTAGAAAGCACATTTTTTTGCTTGGAAGAGAGTGATAGTCTTGCACAAGACTTAAACATCAAGACATCAGTAGGTGGTAAGTGACTTAAGAGTATTAAAGTATGTGATTTGTTACAGAATGTCAAATGCAGCTGAAAGGGACTTGCAGGTAAAGTGGAAAGAAATCAGATAAGTGATATTTGTTCAGAGGATGCTAAATGATCAAGACATTCTGAGATGGAGTTGTGGGTTTGGATTGTTTTTGCCCCTCACCTTGAGTCTTGCTGAAACATGCCACAGTGGTGGTGTTTCCATTCCCTGGGAACGGGAATAATGAGAAAGATTTTAGTTCTTAACTCTTTTGCAGGTTTTCAGGAATGCTTTCACCAATGCTTTTATTTTTTGTTTCTATCATCATATAAGTGTAACTTGGTGGCAGATATTTGGAGAAAGAGTGTAAAGATTTGGCCCTTTATTGCATTTTATCCTTCTCTCTAAGATAATACAGCATGTTTGATATCTTAAGGGCAAACGAAGATTACACGAACAATGGACTCAATTTTATTTTATTAATTCATATTAGTAACACGTGTGTTCATATATCAATAGCTACATAACAGTAATTTATTTATCTGTCTCATTAACAGTATAGAAAATAAGAATCTATATTATGTAAGTACATGTCGATAACTTGATTCAACCTCATGTTCACTGATGGAGTAAACGGTTATTAAAATGATGTCATTGATGTTACCGGTCGGCTTCAGGGGCATGCAGGAATCACGCTCCCCATTGGTGCACCCCGTCCATAGCCTGAGAAACCCACCAATGGCAGTGGCTCTGGGTGGAGGGTCACCCACATCCAAGATGGCGCCCCCAGGAACTGGGAGCGGGTGACGGCCAGGGAAGCGGCCTAGGTTGGCCCTCGGGTTGAGGGGCCTGGGGGTGTCTGGCTGGGTCCCCCCCTGGCCCACCTACAACGCCTACCCCGGGCCAGAGCAATGGCTGCTGAGAACAGCACGCAATTTTGGAAGAGGAGCGCCAAGCTGCCGGGGAGCATCCAGCCTGTGCATGGAGCACAGCACCCTCCTCTGGACCCACTGCTCACCAAAAATTTCATTAAAGAGCGCTCAAAAGTCAATGCAGTTCCTCTGAAGAATAAGAAGGCCTCCAGTTTTCATGAGTTTGCCCGGAATACTAGTGATGCGTGGGACATTGGTGATGACAAAGACTTTTCCTCACCGTCTTTCCAAACCCTGAACTCAAAGGTTACTTTGGCATTTACTGTAAATATACTCCACTTTATGAATGGATTTTGGGGGCTCTTCATGTAATGATTAATGGTTTGGTAATGCACCCTTTTTTTTTTTTTTTTACTTTTAAAAGAGAATAGATTATTTAAGAAATATATATTGGATGTATCTTACTTTGCCAGCTCTAGGACAATAACTCACATGGTGTGGCTTAACAACAGGAATGTATTAGCCCATGGTTTCAGAGACTTGCTTGCTTTCTCCCAGGATCTGTAGGTTCTGCCTGGCCATCAGCCTTTGGGTTCCTTGGCTTTCCCATCACACGGCGATGTCCTCTCCTTTCTTTTTTGGGCTCAGTTGGCCTACAGCTTCTTCTCCTCCATAAAGCCTCTAAGAATAGGATTAAGGCCCAACCTCATTCAGTTGGGCCACATCTTAACAAAAATAGTAACTTCAAAGGAATCTACTTAGAATAGATTCATACCCACAGGAATGGATTATGATTAAGAACAAGTTTGTTTGTTTGTTTTTTTCTTTTCCCTGGGATATGTAATTCAACCTTCCACAGAATATTAAGAGGAATAGAATTCCCCATTTCTTGCTAAGGGGACTTGTGTGATGATGGAGATAAAAAAATCAAACTTGTTGAGAAAAGCTACACTCAAGATGAATAAGTAAAATTGTCCTTCTGCCTGCTTTAGGGACTTAGGCAAAAAGAGCAAGGTACAAAAAGTAGAGAGAAGAGTAAAGCCCATTTTATTTTGCACTAATTATACATTTAACAAAAAAAATTAAGGAAAAATGAGGAGATGAAATTATTAATATTATCTTTTTAAAGTAAATGCTTTCTCTATGAAAGAACAAAATGTACACACTGGGCACAGATATCCTATAATCCTTAGCCAATGTTGGGGCTATAAATTATGCAAGTACCCACATAACAAAGCAGCATGAAATTCAGGTATGTTTACAAAGGAATACTCACCCCAAGTGCTGGCAACTTGAAACTAAATAACTGATTAAAGTTGATTACTGGCAGATATGACTTCTTTAACTTTAAAGAGTGACATTTTGGGCAGCAATGCATGATATTCAAAAGCTACAATGAGTAAGCAGACCAGATCTTAGTATTGCTCTCTAAACTACTTGAAGGTGAGTACCCAAATCTGGTTTATCAGCTCACTGAACAGGTTGGCCCAGTAGGGTACGAAGTTGGTTATGGTTAATGTAATCATGGCTTCCAAGGGGGTGTGAAATTTGACAAGCCGTGTGGTGCAGTGGTCATTACTGAAGTGGGTGGTTTGACTAGAAGCTGACTTTATGATTTTCATAATTTATATTTTCCTTGCTCCTGGAGCATCCTGAAACTTACCTTTTATATTATTTTATTTCAATGATGAATTCTAAACTCAGTTAAAGTTCTTCCTCCTAGCCCACACATTTTCCTCTTCTCTTCTTATCTTCTCCACTCCCCTACCCCTTTTCTTCCCCTCTCCATTTCCCTTTCCATTTTGGTTTCCTTTTCTGTTTCTTTTCTTTGTTTTCTTTTTCTTTTTTCTTTTTCTTTTTCTTTTTCTTTTTGAGAAAGGAGGCCAGAGTATTAACATAGCTTCTTTTTCAAGTATTAGGATGACTAGTTAATATTTCATTCTAGGAGTTTAGCATCGGAGCACTCACCAAGCAGAATTGATTAACTTTAACACAGCAACAATTCATCAAGAAAGTGGAATGTTATATTTCCCTTTAATAAAAATCTTTTCTTAATCTTCTGTTATTTCAATTCAATAACAAATCTCCATCTTGAGCAACGTTTTCCTTTCTAATCTTTCCTATATACTTAGAGAGTATGTTGAAGAACATCGTAATATCTTACCATCAATTTTATGACTATTTTACACAAGGTCAGTCTTACATATCTATGAAATAACCTTCTTTTATTATACTTACAGAGGAGACAGGCTCTGGTAGACTTTTTTTTCTTCTTTTTTTTTTATTGACTTTGTAATAATATTACATTAAAAATATAAATATGAGGTCCCATTCAACCCCACCCCCCCACCCCACCTCTCCCCCCCCCCCCCAGCAACACTCGTTCCCATCATCCTGACACATCCATTGCATTTGGTAAGTACATCTTTGGGCACCTCTGCACCTCATGGTCAATGGTCCACATCATGGCCCATACTCTCCTCCATTCCATCCAGTGGGCCCTGTGAGGATTTACAATGCCTGATGATTGCCCCTGAAGCACCATCCAGGGCAGCTCCATGTCCCAAAGACGCCTCCACCTCTCATCTCTTCCTGCCTTTCCCCATACCCATCAGCCACCATGTCCACTTTTCCCAATCCAATGCCACCTCTTCTATGTGGATATTGGATTGGTTGTGTCCATTGCACCTCTATGTCAAGAGGAGGCTCAGATTCCACATGGATGCTGGATGCAAATCCTCCCACTTTCAGTTGTAATCACTCTAGGCTCCATGGTGGGGTGGTTGTCCTTCTTCAACTCCATCTTAGCTGAGTGTGGTAAGTCCAGTAAATCAGATTGTAGGTGCTGGAGTCTGTTGAGGCTCAAGACCTGGCTATCACATTGTCAGTCCAGAGATTCAAATCCCCTAAATATATCTTAAACCCCAGCACTAACTGCACCTCCAGCACATTAGCATGAAAGTCTTATAAAGAGAGATCCCATCTGAGTCCAGATTCATCACATATAAACACCATTTCCAAAGAGGGGCCATCTGACCTGGTAGTTAACCCCATCAGCCATGACCATAACTCCCATGGGTCTCTTCAGCCCTCAAAGGAACCAATATCTGGGGGTTGTATCTGCTTTATCTGTCTCTCAGACTCTGCTCAGTTGTGCATAAGGGCAATCCTTCTGCCAGCCTCCAGACTCTTTTTTAGAGACTCGTAGCCATATAAACTCATTTCTCCTTTCCATTTCCCCCTTACATTAGGTCAAATAGCATTTTAAAGTCATGTTATTTTATGTAGACAAGGATATTCTGCTGATCTGCATTGAACCTTCCATATAAGGTCATTTTCCAGTTGCATCATCAGTTGGTAGTTGATAGTGGTCCCTCGGTGCCAGGGAGGCTCATCCCCGGGTGTCATGTCCCACGCTGGGGGGAAGGCATTGCATTTACATGCTGAGTTTGGCTTCGAGACTGGCCACATTTGAGTAACATGAAGGCTGACAAGAGGAAATTCCCAGGCACAATGCTGCTCTAGGCCTTGTTCTTATTTTAGGCTTATCAGCTCATAAGCATAGTCATTAGCATCAGGGGCTCACTGTTGAACCCTCACTCCCTCCCGGTCCCCACCGCTGCACCTGGGAAACTGTTGCTGCTCCCCTAGGGACCACAACAGAGCACCACTGGCCAGGAACCCAGTACCCCCCCTGCTGTGGTTTTTAATTGTTGCCACTATGAGTATATCCAAACATTACCATGCACCCTGGACATATGTTCTGTACAGCTCCCTGTCAGCCATATATCACCTGTCAATGGTATCCTATACCAGTATCCCTCCATTGCCATTGTTGAAACACTCTGTGATCCAGAGCTCCCCAAAATTTGAAGCCCAATATAATGTCAGGGTCCCTTACTAGGGAATGGCATATAGCGATGGGTTTAAAGGTTAGATAAAGAATACGTGTTGACTTGGAAAAAATTCTACATCCTAACTTTCTTTCTTTTTTTTTTCCCTAATTATAGAGCTTCTCCTCACAGGAGCCCTAGACTACAGCAATTCATGTATGCAATATACAGCACTCCCACACATCCACCACAAAACCTTTTCCCTTCCACCGTGATACACTTACACCCTATTCACATCATATTTACTTAACGTGATGTACAGCATCTAAGACAATAGCTTTCTAACAAGGTGACATCTATGCTTACATTTTGGTGCATACTTTAGGATACACATTTTTTTACATTCTTAGTTATCCCATGTTTTACATTATGGTTTACATTATCAGTCTGTCATCTCCTATATGTTATGGTGTAATATTACATGTTTTATATCCATCCTTGTGTACTCTCATGAAACTCCTCTCTTACCCCGCATTTACCTTGGTTCCACACATTTAACGTCCATTTTCCCTTCCACCTTGGTGCCCACAGTGACAGCCAACCTCCGTTTCCTGAGGAGCCACTTCCAGAGATAGATGGAATAGTATTCAGTGTCTAACTTGCTCAGCTGCCCCAATGCCCTGGGAGCCACCCTTTCTCTCGAGGGATACAGTTCCCTCTATTTGATGGCATTAGTCCTCCCCAGGATGTGGGTCCACCCCCACTCTCACTACTTGGGTTTCTACCCCATGGTGTCACCCACTCTGGCAGAATGAGCATTTAGACATTGCCCAGGAGCCCGTCCTGCATCAGAACCTCCCCTCCGTGCATTATAAACAGGTAACCCTCTATATTATATTTTGATATGATTTTCTCAGCATTTTACTCTCCACCAACACCTGACCGTCTCCTGTGTTTGTATGTCACCCCTACCTCCCCCCACTTTTGGGCAATGTTACCCATCTGCCCCTCCCCAGCCACCCTCAAACCCGCAAAGGCCCAACCAGAGGCAACCCCTTGCCCCCCTTCTATCTCTTCTTTTTGTTCATACTTACCACCATCTCGTCTTAAATTCCACCCCTGCAGACATCGGCTCACATCCTTCCTCCACCCTCCAATTTCTTGTAAGCCTATCGTTCAGTCTCTTGCTATCTAGGGCAGCTTGTTTATTTCATATCATTGAGGTCATGTAGTATTTGTCCTTCAATGTCTGCGTTGCTTCACTCAACATAAGGTTCTCAAGATTCATCCATGTTATCACATGTGTTTGTAGTGTGTTTGTTCTTACAGCCGAGTAGTATTCCATTGTGTGTATATACCACATTTTATTGATCCACTCATCTGTTGATGGGCATTTGGGTTGATTCCAACTTTTGGCGATAGTGAACAGTGCTGCTATGAACATTGGTGTACATATATCAGTTTGTGTCCTTGTTTTCAGTTCTGCTGGGTATATATCCAGCAGTGGTATTGCTGGGTCATATGGCAAATCTATGGCTAGTTTTTTTGAGAAACCGCCATACTGTCCTCCAGAATGGTTGGATCCTTCTGCATTCCCACCAGCAGTGGATGAGTGTTCCCCTTTCTTCACATCCTCTCTAGCACTTGTAATCTTCTGTTTTTTTCATAGATGCCAATCTTATGGGTGTAAGATGGTATCTCATTGTGGTTTTGATTTGCATTTCCCTGATAGCTAGAGATTTGGAACATTTTTTCATGTGCTTTTTAGCCATTTGTATTTCTTCTTCGGAAAAGTGTCTGTTTAAGTCTTTTTCCCATTTTTAAAATGGGTTGTTTATCTTTTTATTTTCAAGATATAGGAGTTCTTTATATATGCAAGTTATAAGTCTCTTATCAGATATATGGTTGCCAAATATTTTCTCCCACTGTGTGGGCTCCGTTTTTACTTTCTTGACAAACTCCTTTGAGGTGCAGAAGGCTTTAATTTTGAGGAAGTCCCATTTATCTATTTGTTCTTTTGCTGCTCGTGCTTTTGGTGAGATATTCATAAATCCATTTCCTATTACAAGGTCCTGTCGATGTTTCCCTACACTGCTTTCTAAGGTTTTTATGGTCGTGGCTCTTATATTTAGGTCTTTGATCCATCTTGAGTTGATCTTTGAATAAGGTGTGAGATGGTAATCCTCTTTCATTCTTCTACATATGGCTATCCAGTTCTCCAGACACCATTTGTTGAATAGGCCACTCTCTCCCAGTTGAGAGGGTTTGGTGGCTTTATTGAATATTATGTGGCTGTATATGTGAGGTTCTATATCAGAGCTTTCAATTCGATTCCATTGGTCTGTGCGTCTCTCCTTATGCCAATACCATGCTGTTTTCACCACCGTAGCTTTGTAGTATGTTTTGAAGTCAGGTAATGTGATTCCTCCAATTTCGTTTTTCTTTTTCAATATGTCTTTGGCAATTTGGGGTCTCTTTCCTTTCCAAATAAATTTCATAGTTAGTTTTTCTAGTTCCTTAAAGAAGGCTGTGTTGATTTTTATTGGAATTGCATTGAATGTGTAGATCAGTTTTGGTAGGATAGACATCTTAAAAATGTTCAGTCTTCCTATCCATGAACAAGGAATAGTCTTCCATTTATTTAGGTCTTCTTTGATTTCCTTGAACAATCTTGTATAGTTCTCGGTGTATAAGTTCTTTATCTCTTTAGTTAAATTTATTCCTAAGTATTTGATTTTTTTATATACTATTGTGAATGGTATTTGTTTCTTGATTTCCTCCTGATCTTGCTCATTATTGGTGTACAGAAATGCTACTGATTTTTGCGCATTGATCTTATAACCTGCGACTTTACTAAACTCATTTATGAGTTCTAGAATCTTTGTTGTAGATCTCTCAGGGTTTTCTATGTATAGGATCATGTCATCTGCAAATAATGAAATTTTGACTTCTTCCTTTCCAATTTGAATGCCTTTTATTTCTGGTTCTTGCCTCAGTGCTCGAGCAAGTACTTCTAAGACAATGTTAAATAGGAGCGGAGACAGTGGGCATCCTTGTCTTGTTCCTGAGTTTAGAGGGAAGGAGTCTAGGATTTCTCCATTGTAAACAATGTTGGCTTTAGGTTTTTCATATATACTCTTTATCATGTTCAAAAAATTTCCTTGTATTCCAATCTTTTGGAGTGTTTTTATCAAGAAAGGGTGCTGTATTTTGTCAAATGCTTTTTCTGCATCAATAGATATAAACATGTGATTTTTTTCCTTCAATCTGTTTATATGGTGTATTACGTTGATTGATTTTCTTATGTTGAACCATCCTTGCATACCTGGGATGAATCCCACTTGGTCATGGTGTATAATTCGTTTAATGTGTTGTTGAATACGATTAGCATTTTTGTTAAGTATTTTTGCATCTAGGTTCATTAGAGAAATTGGTCTGTAATTTTCCTTTCTTGTGATGTCTTTGTTTGGCTTTGGTACTAGGGTAATGTTGGCATCATAGAAGGAATTGGGTAATGTTCTTTCTGTTTCTATTTTTTGGAATAGTTTCAGCAGGATTGGTGTCAGTTCTTTCCGGAATGTTTTGTAGAATTCACCTGTGAAGCCATCTGGCCCTGGGCTCTTCTAAGTTGGGAGATTTTTAATAACTGATTCTATCTCTCTGCTTTTGATTGGTTTGTTAAGATCATCAATTTCTTCTTTTGTCAATATGGGCTGCTTATGTGTTTCTAGGAATTTGTCCATTTCCTCTAGATTGTCATTTTTGTTGGAATATAGGTTTTCAAAAAATCCTCTTATGATAGTCTTTATTTCTGTGGGGTCAGTGGTGATATTGCTTTTCTCATTTCTTATTTTGTGTATTTGCATCTTCCCTTTTTTTTTCTTTGTTAGTCTCACTAAAGGTTTGTCAATTTTGTTGATCTCAAAAAAACAGCTCTTGGTCTTGTTTATCTTTTCAAGTGCTTTCTTATTTTCTATTTCATTTAGTTCTGCACTTATCTTTGTTATTTCCTTCCTTTTTCTTCCTGTTGGGTTACTTTGTTGTTGTTTTTCTAATTCCTTCAAATGTGCAGTTAGCTCTTCAATTTTTGCTCTTTCTTCTTTTTTGATATATGAATTTATGGCTATAAATTTTCCTCTCAGTACTGCTTTTGCTGCATCCCATAAATTTTGGTATGTTGTGTTATCATTATCATTTGATTCAAGGTAGTCATTGATTTCTTTTGAGATTTCCTCTTTGACCCACTGTTTTTCTAAGAGTGTGCTGTTTAATTTCCAAATCGTGGTGTGAAATCTGGGCTTCTGTCCCTTGCAAATTTCCAGCTTGACTCCACTGTGGTCAGAGATATTGTTTTGTATGATTTCAATCTTTCTGAATTCATTCAGCCTTTCTTTGTGGCCTAGCATATGATCTATCTTGGAGAACGATCCATGTGCGCTTGAGAAAAATGTATATCCTGCTGTGTTTGGGTATGGTGATCTATATATGTCTATTAGATCCAGCTCCTCTAATATACTGTTCAGATGTTTTGTTTCTTTGGTGATTCTCTTTTGAGATGTTCTGTCCAGAGTTGATAGTGGTGTATTAAAATCACCCACTATATTTGTAGATGTATCTATTGTTTCACTTAGTTTTTCTAGCGTTTGCCTCATGTATTTAGAGGCACCCTTGTTAGGGGCATAAATATTTATGATTGTTCGATCTTCTTGACAGATTTTCCCTTTCACTAAAATGTAGTATCCTTCTTTGTCTCTCACAATTGTTTCACATTTAAAGTCTATTTTGTCTGATATTAATATAGCTACTCCTGTCTTTTTTCGGTTATTGTTAGCTTGTATGATTGTTTTCCAGCCATTCACTTTCAATCTCCATGCGTCTGTGGGTCTAAGATGTGTCTCTTGTAGACAGCATATGGATGGGTCATATTTCCTTATCCAATGTCCCAGTCTGAATCTTTTGAGAGGTGAGTTTAATCCGTTGACATTCAGTGTTATTACTTTCAAGGAATTATTTGTGTTAGCCATATTTTGATTGGATTTGTGTTTGTCATATTTTGTTTGTATTTTTTTTGTCTTTTTTTTTGTTGTTGTTGCTCTTATACTCTCCTCCACCTCTGTCTTTCCTGTTTTTTCCTTTCTTCCTGCAGAACTCCCTTAAGAATTTCTTGAAGGGGAGGTTTCTTGTTGGTATACTCTTTCAGTTTCTGTTTGTCCGTGAATATTTTGAACTCTCCATCATGTTTGAATGCTAGTTTAGCTGGATAGAGTATTCTTGGTTGGAAATTTTTTTCCTTTAGTACCTTGACTATATCATACCACTGCGTTCTTGCCTCCATGGTTTCAGATGAGAAATCAGCACTTAATCTAATTGAGCTTCCCTTGTATGTGATGGTTTTCTTTTCTCTTGCTGCTTTTAGGATTTTCTCTTTGTCTTGAGCATTGGATAATTTGACAAGTATATGTCTTGGGGTGGGCCTGTTGGGGTTTATGACCAGTGGAGTGTGCTGTGCTTCTTGGATATGCACATCTGTCTCTTTCAGTAGATTTGGGAAGTTTTCAGCCATTATTTCCTGCAATACTCCTTCTGACCCCTTTCCCTTCTCTTCACCTTCTGGAATGCCTATAATACGTATGTTTGAGCATTTTGCATTGTCATTCAGGTCCCTAAGTCCTAACTGGATTTTTTCTATCTTTTTTTTTTTTTTAAAGATTTATTTATTTATTTAATTACCCCCCCTCCCCTGGTTGTCTGTTCTTGGTGTCTATTTTGCTGCGTCTTGTTTCTTTGTCCGCTTCTGTTGTCATCAGCGGCACGGGAAGTGTGGGTGGCACCATTCCTGGGCAGGCTGCTCTTTCTTTTCATGCTGGGTGGCTTTCCTCATGGGCGCACTCCTTGCGCGTGGGGCTCCCCTACACGGGGGACACCCTTGCGTGGCTCGGCACTCCTTGCGTGCATCAGCACTGCGCATGGCCAGCTCCACACGGGTCAAGGAGGCCCGGGGTTTGAACCGCGGACCTCCCATATGGTAGACAGATGCCCTAACCACTGGGCCAAAGTCCATTTCCCTTTTCTATCTTCTTATTGACCCCTTCTACTATTTGTTTGATTTCTGATGTACTGTCTTCCACATCACTAATTCTCTGCTCTGTCTCTTCTAGTCTGCTGATATTTGCTGCAAGTGTATTTTTGATTTCTTGAACTGTGGTGTTCATTCCCATCATATCTGTTATGTTTTTGCATATGTCTGCAATTTCCCCTACAAGTGATGTCTTCATGTTGTTAACCTCTTTCATTACTTCGTCAAATTTATCGGTGATAAATGTTCTGAGATCTTTCATTGCTTGTGCTAAGTTTTGCTCCTCTTCATGATTTTTGGTTTGTTGAATGGATTCAGCCATGTTTTCCTGATTACTGGTTTGGTTTGTAGATTTTTGTTGCTTTCTGGTCATCTCTTTATCTTGACAGATTTAATCAGTTCCTTAGCTTCTTTGTCTACTCTTGGAGGTTAATTAGCTGTTATTTTTGCTTAGGTGTTATATCTTCTCTTTGTCACTTTTTTCCTTCTTATTCTAATTTCTTGTTGTTGGTTTAGTTCACTTTAAAGGAAAGTATATTAGTGTTGGGGAAAGACAATTGTGTGAGCAAGGGAAAAGTGTATAGTAGTATTGGTGATTTATGTTAACCAAGCAAGAATGAGATCAGGTGGATGGAGGTTAGATTCATGTAAATTGTGTAGAGTTATAGCAGTAGGTAGAGTACTTATTATGAGGTAGATTATTGAATATGGGAGGAATGTGGTATGAGCTAAAAAGCTATTGTTTCATGAGAGAGGGGAAGAGAAAAGAAAGGTACTAGTTTCAAATGTGGATAACAGACAGGAAACAAAACAAAGGTATTAGGAATTAAGACTTAGACCCTTCGTGGATCGAAGAAAGGGAGGTGGGAGGTGGAATATAGGAGAGACAGTTGATGGTGGCGGATATCAAGATGTAGGGGAAAGAGGATAGTGTAGGTAGCCTAAATCAGTTCACACAGAAATGAGGCAGTGGAGGATGAGAAATCCAAGCGAATGTGAGGTGTTTCCTGCCGCACCTATTGTATAATTGAGTTAAAATAAACTAAGTAGAATATGAGGGACAAGAGGAGAAGAGACAACAGAGAAAAAAAAGGGGGGGGAAGGGATGAGAGGAAGAAAGGAAAAGAGGGTGGGCAAAGGGTGAGGAACAAGTAGGGGAAAGAAAAAAAAAAAAACAAAAAGAAAAAGACAGATATACACGAACCAGAATTAAAACACCCACTACACAGCACCTACCACACACACACAAAAAATAAAACCTTGAATAACTGATTAAAAAAAGACTTTGGGGGATACGCTGTGAGAAAAGACTCGGGGATAATGTGGTGTTAGCAATCAGGAAATTGAAAAAAGTAAAGAATAAGTCAAAATGAAAATAAAAACAAAACAAAATGAAATGATAAAGAAAAAATGCCAACGTTGAAGGCTAGGGCATTTAAGGACCTCAGATGGACCTCAGTGCATGATGGATTCAGGGATGGAAAGTCTGAGATATTGAGGACTCAAGAGGTGTGAGTCTCTGTGGTTTGGGCCACCAGAGTTTAGGTAATTCAGACCTGGCAACCTCCAATCTGGTCAACAGGAAGCCTGGGAGCCCCGCAGTGTAACACAGCCCTCAGGGATCCCCACAGCTGGGTGCCAGCTCTATGGGGGAAGTCAGATCCGCAAACTCTATGTTGTGACTGAACCCTGCAATTCACTTACTTAACTAGGCTCATTAGTACCTGTGTCTTTCACTTCAGCTTTTGGACAGCTCCCGTCCTGTGATTCCAAACCACTGCCACTAGATGGCGCCTCTACACTGCAGCCACTTTACTAGTACAGATCCGAAGCCCGGCCTGTGACGCCGAAAACAGATTCCAAAGACCGGAATTCCCAAGCTTCACAGAATATTCCCTAATCGGCTTCCAGGCGTGGCCCCCTCCCTTGCCGCAGCCGAAAACAATTTTCCAATTATGTCCCTTTTTTGCCTACAGCCTATTTGGGTTGGAGACGGGCTGCCGGGCTTTTGGGGGCGGGGCTTCAGGCAGAAGCTCTACTGTTTGTGCTCGCAATCCAAAGTTTCTCCCGCTTCACAACAAAACACCATCTATCTTCCCAAATCGATCTGCAAAGGTGACCCGTCGCATCAACCCGCCAATAGCTCGCCCAGAACTCGCAAACTCCTTAGCAACTCAGGGCCATCTAAAAGCGGAGCTGCCGGGCAGGACCGCAGTTCTCCCCACCCCCAATAGGGAGGAGCCCGTGCGCGGGTCTCACCTGCGGGCAATAGAACTGAAATTATATCTATTAGACCAATCCTCTCCGTTACCTTTCCACCCAATCGATGTCCAGGCACTTCTGCCCTGCAAAAATCCTGAAAAAGCCGCGCCTTGGAGAACCTGCAGCTGCACCCAGCTGTCTCTTCCCGGGACAGACCACAAAGGCAAGGTCACTCAGCGACCATCTTGCCTCCTCCCTCCTGGTAGACTTTTAAACAATATTTAATTTGAACAGAATTACAGGGAATTCATTTTTAGGGAGATATAAATGCTTAAAATGGAAATGAGTTATATATATTCATAAACATTAGCAGGGTTATAATATTGGCTAGTAAAGACTGTAGGAAAGTCTTGATTATGTTCATAAAGATATCAGAGGAAAAGAAAATAGCCTTATGTTTGAGTTATATGCTTCTGCAGATCAGTATCCTCAATCAACATATAGGTTATGGAATACTTTAAAATTGTTTCTTTTTTTCTGGGTTCTTATTTATATTTATAAGTATAGATTTCTTTTTCCTGTTTTCCCTGTCAAAGTAACTTACAGTCTCATAGGAATGTAGCAAATAGAACTGCCTCAGAGGCAAGGAAGTTTCCTTAATGTGGTATTAAAGCAATACAAGATAACACATTCCGTAAACTCTTCCAACTGCCAAGTCTCTCTTGCACTGCATCAAAAATGAGAAGTACACAGCAATTGTATTATTAATTACAAAGAATAAAACTACAATGGCTGAAATATAATACTATCACATCTTCAGGCAATTTTCCCTCAGATGAAATGATAGTAAAATTCAACTGGAGAATATATTCCACACTAAGAAAGTTGGTTGTCCTAAAGTGAAAATATACATAGCATGACCACTACTTTATTGAAGCCATATGTTTGAGCGTTTGCCTACTCATCAAGAAGATAGCGGTGTTCAGGGGAACATTGCTGTGAGTAAGATCTACATTGAGGGGTGTTGAAGAAGCTGTAGATTTTTTATCCAAGGGAAGAATTTGGAAAACAATTTCCTAGCTGTCTATCAAAGTGAATATAATTGTTTTGATAAGCAATGGGTTGAAAGCTGTGGTACCTTTGAAACACAGTCACACAGGTTAGTGTTTCTTTCTTGAACTCTTCCCTCGAGCTACACTGATCACTGGTTGGAAAGCTCATAGCCAAGGTCTGATTGCTTTGTTTTTGGTCTATTCATAAAAATGCATTTATGAATTCATTTTTTAGCGAGTTGTTGGATCTTTTGAGTAAAGAGGCCAGCATCAAGTCAAGCAAAAGTCACTTCTTAATATTTTAGATCAAGTGTCATAAGTGTCCTTCCAATTCTACTGTTTAAATTCCTTTTACAGAACAGTTTCTAAACCCTGGCAATATTGATATTTTGGGGCAGACAGGGCATTGTGGGGGAATGAGGCTTCACATTGTAGGATATTTAGCAGCATCTCTGGGTTCTGCCTACTAGATCCAGTATCACACCCTCATCGTTAAAATAATAAATGGCTCCAGACATTGTCAAGTGTCCCTGGAAGACAAAACTCATCCTTGGCTGAAAACCATTCTTTACAAAGCAAGTCAGCAGCTTTTGAATTTTGAAGTATGAGGGAAAACACTTACATTCTTTGTAATTAAAAAAAAACTTTTACTTCCTATGAAATGTAGAACTAGTTAGGGACAGTGGGATTGAAGAAACAAAATATTGAACTGGATCCAATCATTCCCATGCTTAAAGCCCTGCAGTGGCTACTCAAGTCACAGAATATAAGATCCAATGTTTTTACCACGGTCTATAAGAGTAAAATTTTTCACAATCTGGCCTCTGTTCTCACTTCACCCTGCACCATTTGCCCCTTGCTCTCTACAGCCACTCAGCCACTAGCTTTCTGAAAGACTGCTTCTTGAACAAACCAAGCTTTTTCTTGCCTTAGGGCTTTTGCACAAGCTTTTCTTTCTTCCTGGAATCTTCTTCACCTTGTTTGTGTACAGCTCCTTTTCCTCCTTGTCATTCAAATTTTAGCTTAAATGTCATCTCTTCATTAAAAAACTTTTTGACCATCCTATCTTGATAGCAAATTCCCATCCAAGCTACCTACTCTCTATTCCATTACTAGAATATTCCCCACAGCATCAACACTATCCAAAATGACACTGTTTATTCAGTTGTTTTTCTTTCTACCTTTCCCTTCTCCAACAACCTCTATTTCTTTTGAATATAAGCTCTATGAGGACAGAGGTCTTGACCATTTTTCTCACTGCATTATCCCCAGACCTAGAATGTGCCCAATACAGAACTGATAATTTATACATATTGGTTGACAGGGAACTATTTCAGTAAAGAAATATTTAGGTTTGCTTGTAAGGCTTATTATTAAAGAAGTCTCATCATGCCTTTCTTCTCCTTTTTTTTTAATGTTACCCTTGTCTAACTAAGGGCTCCTGGGGAAGATGAAGAAAGAGAGCACCCCTCACGAATAAAGTGTTGGAGATATAGTTGTATTATATAATCTCAAGCCAATTAATGAAATATAAGAGAGAGGGTTAAAACACAAATCTTATTCTTTTATTTAAAACACACACAGAGGCTTCTAATTCCTTCGCTAAGTGTCTTCTGAGATTTCAGATTTTAATGAAAGATAATTTTTAGCTGGTTCCTATTTTTATTTTCCAGAAATGAAAACATTTGGAAAGAAAATATCTAGATCTCCAAGCTTGAAAATATTTACTGATATTAAAAATACTTGCAAAGTGGTGTAATAGATAAAAGTCCACAGAACTGGATTTCATTTGACAGTCCTGAGACTTTTTTCAGTGACTGCACAAAAGCATTAAATAGAAATGACCTAGGGATAGGTATTGGATCAATATGCACCAGTAAGTTTGTGAAATCAATTTTTTGCTCCTCAGACACTGGAAAATTGATATAACAAAAGCTGTGTAGCTCCTATTAACTGCCCAAAGTTACAGAAAAGTTATTAATTATTTACATCTTTGAAACCATGGAGAAATAGCAGTAGCTCCAAGGTTAAGTGTGTAATATAGAAACCTTCCCTAGCAGAGTGAAGGTGCAACTAGAAGCCAAACAGATTTTATAAAAGTAAATAGTTACAAAAATTGATAGCTCTGTATTTAGGTTCAGGTCCCTCCCCAACTCATGTCTTACCTCAGACATTAAGGATCTCAAGTATGCCTCTTAAGGCTTTTGATAGAATCCCTGCTAATAACATTAGTAATGAACATTTCCTAGCATTTGCCATGTGCTAAATATTTTGTTAAGCAAATAACATTAAGTATGATGCCATAATATCAGAATGGGAGACTATTGGAATGTGCTCTGTGGCAAGCAACAGAAAACCTACAAAAAAGGAGCTTAAGCAAATGCGATTTTAAGTTTTTCCATATATCAAAACTTCAGAAGTTTAGTGTCCAGGGATGGTGCATTTTCTCCATGGTGTGTAAGAAATCCTCTGCCATCTTACTGTAAGTGTGCTTCCTCATGTACAATATAGCTGCGTCTAGTCCAGGTACTGTGTCTACACCAGAGACAAAGGGGAAAGCAGAAGAGAAATGGCTAAAATTGATTGCCTGGTGATTCTGCTCCTGGATAAGAATCTTTCTCAGAAGCCCCTCTCAAGGATTTCCTCATATAGTTCAATGGCTAAGATTAAGCCAGGGAAAGTTGAATATTAACTTGGCACATTGATGCCAAAACTAATTGGGGTTTGCGTATAAGGATAAAAGGGAGAATGGATATTGAGTAGTCAATTTGCTGCCACTGAGATTAACCAAGATAAAGTAACTTGTCAAAGTACATGGCAAATAAAAGGCCAACCTGAGTTTTGAATCAGGTCTGTCCAACTCCAAAGCACATGCTACATGTCTCTTGACCTCTGCTCAACTATTAACAAGTTGAGGAGGAATGATTGTTGATGTGTTTCTTTGTGATTCTAAAATTAATTTGCTTGACAAAAAATATAAAGTTTATTAAATTCAAACACACTTGTGAAATTGTGAAATATAATTTCATAATTTACCTTCTTTATACCAGTCAAGTTAGAAATAGAATATTTTGATTATGCCACTGATAACAAACCCATTATTAGAAATACATCTTATGAATTTTATATTGCATCTTGTTCTGCTATAACTGCTCATTTTTCCCTACCATTGTGTCCATAGGTATGGTATGTATCCCAGAGGGAGAAGAGAAGGGAAAGGGAACAGAAAGATTGTTGTAGGAAAAAATGGCTGAAAAGTTCTCAACCCTGTTGAGGGAGATGGATGTACATGCCCAGGAAGTGCAGCACACCACAAAGAGTATAAATATCAACATGCCTACTCCAAGACATATATGTGTGAAACTCTCTTCAAGCTCAAAGCCAAGAGAAAATAATGAAGGCAGAAAGAGAAAAAAGAATCATCACATAAAAGGGAAACTCAATAAGATCAGTGCTGATATCTCATCTGAAACCAAGAAGGCAAAGGTATGACATAGTTAAGATACTAAAAGAAAAAACATTCAGCCAAGAATTCTTTATCCAGTAAAACTGGAATTCAAAAATGATGGAAATCAAAATATTCACAGATAAACAGAAATTAAGAGACTGTGTCACCAGGAAACCTGCCCTTCAAGAAATACTAAAGAGAGTTCTCTAAGCTGAAAGGAAAAAACAGGAGAGAGAGTTTGGAGGTGAGTGTAAGAACAACTACAAAGACAAAAGGAGAAATAAAAACATATGACATACATAAACTAAACCCAAAGAAAATATGGCTAATGTAAGTAATTCCTTGAGAATAATAACACTGAATGTTAATGGACTAAACTCACCAGTCAAGAGACACAGATTGGCAGAAAGGATAAGGAAATATGACCCACCTATATGCTGTCTAAAAGAAACCCACCTGAGATCTAGGGATTCAAGGAGGCTGAAAGTGAAAGACTGGAAATCAATCTTACAAGCGAACAATAACCAAAAAAGGGTGGGAATAGCTATACTAATATTGGACAAAATAGACTTTAAATGCAAAAGTATTGTAAGATATAAAGATGGACAGTATATATTAGTAAAAGGGGTAATCTTTCAAGAAGAAACAATTATAAATATTTATGCACCTAACCAGGGTGCCTCAAATAAATGAGGCAAAGACTGGAAAAACTGAGGTGGAGAAATAGATGCCTCTACAGTTGTAGTGGAGGACTTTAATACACCATTATCACCATTAGACAGAACCTCTTGACAGACAATCAATAAAGAAACAACAACTTTGAATGATACAATAGAGGATATGGACCTAATAGACACATACAGAATACTACACCCAAATACAGTGGGATAAATTTTTCTTGAGTGCTCGTGGATCATTCTCCAAGATAGACTACATTCTAGGCCACAGAAAAATTCTCAATGAACTCAGAAAGATTGAAATTATGAAAAGTAATTTCTCTGACTACAATTGAATGAAGCTGGAAATCAGTAAGGGGCAGAGAACCAGATTAGACACAATGATATGTAAGTTAAACAACACACTCTTAGACAAACAGTGGGACAAGGAGGAAATTTTGAAAGAAATCAGTAATACCTTGAAATGAATGAAAATGACAGCTCAACATATCAAAACCTATGGGATGCAGCAAAAGCTGTACCAAGAAGGAAATTCATAGCCATAATGCATATATCAGGCAAGAAAAAAGAGCTAAAATTGAAGACCTAATTGCACACCTGGAGGAATTAGAAAAAGAACAACAAACTAACCCTCAAGCAAGTAGAGGGATGGAAATAAAGATTAGAATTAAATGAAATAGAAAATAACAAAGCACTAGAAAAAATAAACAAAACTGAACACTGGTTCTTCAAGAAGATCAATAAAATTGACAAACCCTTAGCTAGACTAACAAAGAAAAAGAGAGAGAAGCTGCAAATATGAAAGATAAGAAATGAGGAAGGTTATATCACCACTGACTGCACAGAAATAAAGAGAACCATAAGAGGATACTTTGAAAAAATTATATGCCAACAGGTAGGACAATTTAAAAGAAATAGGCAAATTCCTAGAAACACACAAGCAGCCTACACTAATGAAAGCAGAAATTGATGAACTCAACAGACCAGTCACAAGTAAAGAGATAGAATCAGTCATTAAAAACCTACCAACTTGCTTCAGGGGCAATCACCGGACATTGTTAATCCTCCCAGGGCCCACTGGATGGAATGGGGGAGAGTGTGGGCCATGATGTGGACCAATGACCATGAGGTGCAGAGATACCCAGAGATGTACTTTCCAAATGCAATGGATGTGTCATGATGATGGGAGTGAGAGTTGCTGGGGGGGAAGGGGTGCAGTGGGGGTGGTGGGGTCAAATGGGACCTCATATTTTTTAATGTAATATTTTTACAAAATCAATTTAAAAAAAAAACAACAAAAACCTACCAACTAAGAAGAGCCCAGGACTAGACAGCCTCACAGGTGAATGCTACTAAACATTCCAGGAAGAACTAACACTAATGCTGCTTAAACTCTTCCAAAAAACAGAAGTAGAAGGAACATTGCCTAACTCATTATATGATGCCAACATTCCCCTAATACCAAAGCCAAATGAAGATGCCACAAGAATTGGAAAACTACAGATCAATCTCTATAATGAACCTAGATTTTAAAATCCTTAACAAAATACTTCCTAATCATTTCAACAACACATCAAATAAATTGTATGCCATGACCAAAGTTGGTTTCATCCCGGGTATGCAAGAATGGTTCAAATAAGAAAATCTATCAATGTAATACACCACATAAACAGATCTAAAGAAAAAAATTACATGATCATCTCTATAGACACAGAAGAAAAATTTGACAAAATACAGCACCCTTTCCTGGTAAAAATAGTGCAAAAGAATAGAAGGGAACTTTCTGAACATGATAAAGGGTATATATGAAAAACGAACAGCTAACATCACATACAATGGTGAAATCATAAAAGATCCCCCTCAAATAATCAGGAACAAGACAAGGATGCCCACTATCTCCATTTCTATTTAACATTGTGTTAGAAGTACTTGCTTGAGCACTGAGGCAGGAAAAAATATAAAAGTCATCCAAATTTGAAAGGAAGAAGTGAAATTTTCACTATTCGCAGATGACATGATCCTCTACATAGAAAGCCCTGAAAAGTCTACAATAAAGATTCTAGAACTTATAAACAATTTCAGTAAAGTTGCAGGTTATATGATCAATGTATAAAAATCAGTAGCATTTCTGTGAACCCATAACGAGCAATCTGAGGGGGAAATCAAGAAAAAATACCATTTACAATAGTAACTAAAAAAACCAAATACCTAGGAATAAATCTGACTAAAGATGTAAAAGACTTATATACAGAAAACTATACCATACTGTTAAAGGAAATCAAAGAAGACTGAAATAAATGGAAGAATATTCCCACTTCATGGGTAGGAAGATTAAATATCATTAGATGTCTATTCTACCAAAATTAATCTACAGACTTAATGCAATCCTAATAAAACTCAGCACAGCATTTTTTACTGAATTGGAAAAACTATGAAATTTATTTGGAAGTACAAGAGGCACGGAATAGCCAAAGACATAGCAAGAAAGAAAAATGAAATCAGAGGAATCACACAACCTGAATTTAAAACATACTACAAAGCAACAGTGGTCAAAACTTCATGGTATTGGCACAAGGATAGACATACTGATCAATGGAACTGAATTGAGACTTCTGATATAGAACGTCACAGATACAGTCTTCTGATATTCAACAAGGCCACCAAGCCTACTCAACTGGGAGAGAAAGGTCTCTTCAACAAATGGTGCTTGGAGAGCTGGATATCCATATCCAGAAGTTTGAAGGAGGAACATCATCTCACACCTTATACAAAAATCAACTCAAGATGGATAAAATATCTAAATATAAGAGTCAAGTCCATAAAGACCAGAAGATAATATAGGGAAGCATCTATGAGAACTTGTAATAGGAAATGGTTTCATGAACTTCACACCCAAAGCATGAGCAGTGAAAGAAAAAATAGATAAATGGGACTTGCTCAAAATTAAAATGTTTTGCACCTCAAAGGATTTTGTCAAGGAAGTCAAAAGACAGCCTACACAATGGGAAAAATATTTGGTAACCATTTATCTGAGAGGAGCCTTATATCCAGCATATATAAAGAAATCCTATATCTTTAAAATAAAAAGACAATTAGGAGGGTTACCTGTTTAGGATGCTCGGAGGGGATGGTCTGACACGGGACGGACTCCTGGGGAATGTCTGAATGCTCATTTTGCCAGGGCGGGTTGTACCTTTGGGTATAGACCAATGTAGTGAGAGTGGGGGTGGACCAACATCCTGGGGAGGACCAATGCCATTAAATAGAGGGAACTGTATCTCTCAATAGAAAGGGTGGCTCCCAGGGCACTAGGGCAGTTGAGCAAGTCAGGCCCTGAACACTGTTGCAAGTATCTCTGGATGTGGCTCCTTAGGAAATGGAGATTGGCTGTCACTGTGGGCCTGAAGGGGAGGGGGAAATGGATGTTGAATGAATGGAAACAAGGTAAATGTGGGGGCAAGAGAAGTGTTTCAAGAGAGTACACAAGGATGAATATAAAACATGTAATATTACATCAAAACATATAGGGGATGACAGACTAATAATGTAAACCATAATGTAAAACACAGGATAACTAAAAAATTTAGAAAACTGTATAGCCTAAAGTGTGGACCACAATGTAAGCACAGATGTCACCTTGTTTGAAAGCTATTGTCTCAGAGTCTGTACATCAGTTTAAGTAAATATGATATGAATAAGTTATAAGAATATTGCTGTGGAAGGGAAAAGGTTTTATAGTGGATGAGTGGGAGTACTGTATATTGTATACATGAATTACTGTGATCTAAGGCTCTTGTGAAGAGAAGCTCAATAATTAGGAAAAAAGAAAAGAAAAAGATAGGATGTAGAATTTTTCCAAATCAATATGTATTCTATATCTAACCTTTAAACCCATTGCTATATTCCATTTTACTAGTAAGGGATCCTGACTTTATATTGGGCTTCACTTTTCAGGAAGTTTTGGATCACAGAGTGGTTCAACAATGGCAGTGGAGGAATACTGGTATAGGATGCTATTGACAGGTGATATATGGTTGACAGGCAGTTATACAGGGCATATGTCCAGGGTGCATGGTAATGTTTGGATATACTGATAGTGGCAAAAATTAAAAACAACAGCTGGGGGGGTACTGTGTTCCTCACTGAGGGTGCCCTGTCATGGTCCCTAGGGGAGCAGCGGCAGTCCCCCAGGTGCAACGGTAAGGACCAGGAAGGAATGAGGGTCCAACAGTAAGCCTCTGATACTAATGACTATGCTTGTGAGCCTATACGCCTGAAATAAGAACAAGGCCTAGAGCAGCTCTGTGCATAGGAGTTTCCTCCTGACAGCCTTCATGTTACTCAAATGTGGCCAGTCTCGAAGCCAAACTCAGCATGTAAATGCAATGCATTGCCCCCAGTGTGGGACATAACACCCTGGGATGAGCCTCCCTGGCACTGAGGGATCACTACCAAGTACCAGTTGATGATGCAACTAGAAAATGACCTTGAATTAAATGTTCAACACGGACCAGCAGAATATCCCTGTCTACATATAATAACAGGAGTTTAAAATGCTGTTTGACCTAATGTAAGGGGGAAATGGAAAGGAGAAATGAGTTTATATGGCTATGAGTCTCTAAAAAAGAGTCTGGAGGTTGTCAGAAGGATTGCCCTTATGCACAACTGAGCAGAGTCTCAGAGACAAATAAAGTAGATACAACCCCAGGTATTGGTTCTTTTGAGGGCTAAAGAGACCCACAGGCTCTATGGTCATGGCAGATGGGGTTCACTGCCATGTCAGATGGCCCTTCTTTGGAGCTGGTTTTTCTGCGTGATGGAGCTGGACACAGATGGGATCTCTTTTCACAAACTTTCCTGCTACTTTACTGGAATTGTAGTTGGTGCTGGGGTTTAAGATATATCTAGGGGATTGGAATCTCTGGACTGACAATATGATAGCCAGGCCCTGAGCCTCAACAGACTTCAACTCCTACACTCTGATTTATTGGACTTACCCCACTCAGCTAACATGGAGTTGAAGAATGTCAACCACCACACCATGGAGCCTAGAGTGCCTACAACTGAAAGCAGGAGGATTGCATCCAGTATCCATGTGGAATCTAAGCCCTCTCTTGACATAGATGTGCAATGGACACAACCAATCCAAGGTCCACAGAGAAAATGTGGCATTGGTGTGGGAAAAGTGGCCATGGTGGCTGCTGGGTGCGGGGAATGGGAGGAAGAGATGACATGTGGAGGTGTTTTCGGGACTTGGAGTTGTCCTGGGTGGTGCTTCAGGGACAATTACCGGACTTTGTAGATCCCCCCAGGGCCCACTGGATGGAACGTGGGAGAATATGGGCTTTGATGTGGACCATTGACCATGAGGTGCAGCGATGCCCAGAGATATACTTACCAAATGCAATGGATGTGTTTTGATGATGGGAGAGAGTGTTCCTGTGGGGGGAGTGGTGGGGTGGGGGCGGTGGGATTGAATGGGACCTTATATTTTTTTAATGTAATATTTTTAAAAAATGAATAAAAAAATAAAATAAAATAAAAAGACAAACAACCCATTTAAAAAATGGGCAAGTGATTTGAACAGACACTTCTCCAAAGATGAAATACAAACGGATAAAAAGCACATGAAAAATACTCAACATGACTTACTATTAGAGAAATGCCAATTAAAACTACAATGAGATACCATCTTACACCCATTAGACTGGTGGCCATTGAAAAAACAGAGGACTACAAATGTTCGAGAGGATGTGGAGGAAAGGGAACACATGTACTGCTGGTCGGTATTTAGAATGGTCCCACCATTGTGGTGGACAGTTTGGTGGTTCCTCAAAAAACTAACTATAGATCTGCCATATGACCCAGAAATTCCACTGCTGGGTATATACCCAGGAGAACTGAAAAAAAGGACATGGACAAATGTATGCACAACAATATTTATAGTGGCATTATTCACTTTTGCCAAAATTTGGCATCAACCAAAACACCCATTAACAGATCAATGGATAAACAAAATGTGGTATGTACATACAATGGAATATTACTCAGCTGTAAGAAGGAATACAGTTCTAATACATGGGATAACGTGAATGAATCTAGAGGACCTTATGTTGAGTGAAGCAAGTTAGTCCCTGAAGGACAAATATTACATGACCTTTCTGATATGAATTAAGGAAATTGGGCTGACTCAGAGAGTTAGAGTTTGGAAGACAAGTTTACAGGAAATAGAAAGCGAGAAGAAGGTTGTGAGCCAACCCCCACACTGGTGATATCTATGATGAAGTGAGTAGTTGTGCAATGAAGGGATATGAAAGTGGTGTAGGGATATTATTGGGTTGAGTGCTGCAAGCTTGACAGGGGGCTAGGATGAGGATGGATTGGAAGGTCCATGGTACTGGGGGGAGGGTTGGGGCAGGGAGAGGGTGAACATGGGGGATTGGCAGGTATGTGGTTGAAACTACAATATTAAGAAAACTTTTGGCAATATGACAAGGAAGGGTTACTGGTTCAGGGTGTTGGGTGAGGATGAGGCATTCGGCGCAGGGGACACCTGGGGCAATCTTCCAGAGAATGTGTGGGTGATCATTTGGTCATAGTGTGTCATATCAGTGGGGGGAGAGCAACATAATGAGTGGGAAGTAGTTGGACTCCCAAATTGGGGAGGCTCAATATGTTCTTAAAGAGAGGGTAGGTGTCTCTTGAGAGCATGGGCGGTTCCTAATAGGGCAGGATACACTAGTGTGTCAAGCCTTCAGCATTCTTGCTAGTATCAATGAATCTTCCCCTTCAAGCAGTGAATCCTGGTGGTCACTGAGGGCTCTGAGGGGTGGGGGGAGGAATAGAATAGATAGAAGAGTAGTAGTTAGGGAGCATTTGAAGTGTTCTGCATGATCTTGCAATGATGGATACAGGTCATGTTAAATTTCATCAAAAATTTATAAAAGTGTATGGTCTAAAATGTAAACCATAATGTAAACCACTGACCATGATGTCAATAATTGAACATCAATTGTAACAAATGTACCATCCACATGTAAAAAGGCTATTAATAGGGAAGGGGGAAAGGGGGAGGACGTTGTGTATATGGGAGACCCTATATTCTGTTCGTGACTTTACTGTGACCTAAAATTTCTTGGGGGAAATGTACTTGGTCCAATGGATAGGGCATACATCTACCACAGGGGAGGTCCGCTGTTCAAACCCTGGGCCTCCTTGACCCATGTGGAGCTGGCCCATGTGCAGTGCTGATGTGTGCAAGGAGTGCCCTGCCACACAGGGTGTCCCCTGAGTAGGGGAGCCCCATGTACAAGGAGTGCATCCTGTAAAGAGGGGCACCCAGCATGAAAGAATGTGCAGCCTGCCCAACAATGGCACTGCACACACACAGAGAGCTAACACAGCAAGATGATGCAACAAAGAGAAACACAGATTCCCAGTGCCGTTGATAAGGATAGAAGTCGTCACGGGAGAACACACAGTGAATGAACACAGAGAGCAGACAATTATGGGGGGGGGGGAAGTGGAGAGAAATAAATAATCTTTAAAACAAAAAAATTTCTTTGAAGATGAAATGAAACAAAGACACTGGGGATGTAATGGAAGAAAATGCCTCTGTACATACAGGACAATAGTTCTTACAGTGATGAAAGGTAAAATGTTTTTAAAAAATTAATTATTTTTCATTTTTTAATGCCCCAAGTTTTTTTTACTTTTAGTTTTTAAAAATTATTTTTTAATTAATTAATTTATTTAATTCCCCCCCCTCCCGCGGTTGTCTGTTCTCTGTGTCTATTTGTTGGGTCTTGTTTCTTTGTCCACTTCTGTTGTCATCAGTGGCATAGGAAGTGTGGGTGGTGCCATTCCTGGGCAGGCTGCACTTTTCTTTTGCGCTGGGCGGCTCTCCTTATGGGTGCACTCCTTGCGTGTGGGGCTCCCCTACGCGGGGGACACCCCTGAGTGGCGTGGCTCTCCTTCTGCGCATCAGCACTGCTCATGGGCCAGCTCCACACAGGTCAAGGATGCCCGGGGTTTGAACTGTGGACCTCCCATGTAGTAGACGGACACCCTAAGCACTAGCCAAGTCCGTTTCCCTCAAAATTATTATGTATATTATTTCTTATGTTTAAACCTATCATTATTATTTTATTTTCTTATTGAATTTGGCAATATTCTTAGCTTCATTTTTGAAGAAATTTTGGATCACAGAAGGGTTACAACTATGGCAGGGGAGCATCATTGGTTTGAGGTGTCAGTGATGGGGGATACATGGGAGGAAGTTCACCTGTGCATATGTATAAGGTATATAAATACCTTCAAATGTTCATAGGGCATTGCCACAGTGGGTAGAGATCTGCACAGCAACTGAAAGAATACTGAATTTCATCCTGGGGAGTGCTGTCACATTCTCTAACGGAACAGCAACAATCCCTCAAGTACAGGAGCCATGACTAATGAGGAAAGCTGATCTATTGATGAGAATGCTAATTAGCATTTTGCTCTTGAAATTGCAGCTTAGGCCAGTGTTGTAGGGTGCCTAATGTTTATTCCCAGGAGCCTCCATGTTGCTCAAATTTGGCCTCTCTCTTAGCCAAACTCAGCATATAAATGCATTACCTTCCCCCCAGTGTGGGACATGACTCCTGTGGATAAGCCTCTCTGGCACTAAGGGATTACTACCAATAACCAGCTAGTGATGCAACTGGAAAAAGAACTTGAGTAAAAGGGGGAAAAGATAAAGACAAATGAGTTTATATGGATAAGAGACTTCAAAGTGAGTCAGGAGGTCATCAGAGAGGTAATGCTCATGCACATATCAGTAGGATCTCACAGACAGCCAAACTAAATACTACCCAAAATAGTAGTGCTCCTGAGGGCTCTGGAGATACCCAGTTCCTATTGTCATGGCAGATAGCTCCAGAGTTTGGTGCCTTCCCAGTGGGACCTATTTGTTTTTTGGATCCCAAGTGTGATAGAGTGGGAGGTGTGGAGATTGGTGCATATGGGAATCCCTTTTATTTTTTTATGTAACATTTTACAAAATCTAAGTATCTCTTAAAAATAAATAAAAAATATATTTTAAAAAAGAAATGCACATCTAGGTATAAAAAAGGAAATAAAAGAATATGTGGTCATGGCCTTGCCTTGTTCTCCTTGCTCTTCCTGATCTTGGTGCTGCTGTTCATCATGGCATGGTGCAGCTGTGCAGGAGGAACAGGGCTGCCTCAGGGTGTCATTGGTCAGAGCCAGAGGGCCCCTTTCCAGGCCATTGGGTGGATGTTAGTGGCACTGGGACCCTGTTCCAGGATGGACACTCCAAGAGTAATGAGTTCAAATTTTTTAAGCCTGTATTCTCCAACCTTCTGGCCAGGACCCTCGGAGGAAAACAAGGAAACCCCATCTTTCTGAACTGTTTAGATCCCTGAAACTTCCCCACTGAGTGTGTGAGTTTTGTCTCTCTCACTATTTTTTTTAAGCTGGTAATATCTGTAATCCTACTTTTTCTTCTTTTTTCTCTACTATTTTCCTTACTAATATTACCCCTGACTTATTGGCTAGGTTGCTCTGTAATTGTTTTTCCAATTATTTCATTTTAGCAAAAATATAGGTCAGGAAATTTCACAACGTGGTCACTTGGATATAGCAGTGTTTTGTTTAGTTTTGTTTTTAAGTACGGCTCTCTGTTGTTGTCTAGGGCATCTCATGTTTTTAGAGCCTTCTGCATTCTGTCAAGCCTCTCTCTCCCATCTCTTTGATTATCTTTTTAGACTGCTCATTTCCATCTTAAGTAGCTTGCTTCATAGTACCGCAGTATCAGTTAGGTCCATCATTTTATTTGCTTCATTTTTAAAAGTTTATCAAAGAGTTTGAAATATCTGGCCAACTCAGAAGTTTGTTGAGAACTAAATGTTGAGTAAAACGTATCAAAGTATAAGTAGGAGGGTCACCTGGTTAGGACGCTCAGGGGGTATGGTCTGATGCAGGACGGACTCCGGAGGGAATAGCTGAAGGCTCATTTTGCCAAGGTGCGTTCTACCATTGGGTGGGGTGGACCCATATCCTGGGGAAGACTAATGCCGTCGAATAGAGAGAACTGTATCTCTCGTGAGAAAGGACGGCTCCCAGGGCATTAGATTGGCAGGCGTTGTGGGCCCTAAGGGGAGGGGAAAATGGACGTGCAATGGATAGAACAAAGGTAAATAAGGGGGCAAAAGAGGAGTTATGTGAGAGTACACGAGGATGAATATAAAACAGCTAATATTACACCAAAAACATATAGGGGACGACAGACTAATAATGAAAACCATAAGACAAAACATAGGCTAACTAAAAAATTTAGAAAACTGTACAACCTAAAGTATGGACCACATAGTAAGCACAAATGTTACCTTGTTTGAAAACTATAGTTTCGGAATCTGTACATCAGTTTCAGGAAATATGATATGAATAAGTTAAAAGATTATTGCTGTGGAAGGGAAAAGGTTTTATGGTGGATCTGGGGAAATACTGTATATTGTATATACGAATTTTGGTGATCTAAGACTCTTCTGAAGCTGACATTATGTTGGGATTCACTTTACGGGAAGTTTTGGATCACAGAGTGGTTCAACAATGGCAGCGGAGGAATACTGATATGGGATGTTATTGACAGGATATATATGGTTGACAGGGAGTTATACAGGGCATATGCCCAGGGTATATGGTAATGTCTATATATACTCATAGTGGAAACAATTAAAAACAACAGCTGGGGGGGTACTGGGCTCCTGGCCGGGGGGTCACTGTTGTGGGCCCTGGGAGAGCAGCGGCAATCCTCCAGGTGCAACGGCAAGAACCAGGAAGGAAGGAGGGCCCAACAGTGGGCCCTTGATATTAATGGCTACACTTTTGAGCCTATGCACCTGCAATAAGAACAAGGCCTAGAGTAGCATTGTGCCTGGGGGTTTCCTCCTGACAGCCTTCATGTTACTCAAATGTGGCCACTCTCACAGCCAAACTCAGCGTGTAGATGTGATGCATTCCCCCCAGCGTAGGACACGACACCCGGGGATGAGCCTCCCTGGCACCGAGGGATCACTACCACATACCAGCTGAAGAAGCAACTAGAAAATGACCTTGAATTAAAGATTCAATGCGGAACAGCAGAATATACCTGTCTACATATAATAACATGACTTCGGGAAGCGGTTTGACCTAATGTAAGGGGGAAATGGAGAGGAGAAATGAGATTATAAGGCTGTGAGTCTCTAAAAAATAGTCTGGAGGTTGTCAGAAGGAATACCCCTATGTACAACTGAACAGAGTCTAAGAGACAGATAAGGTAGATACAACCCCAGGTATTGGTTCTTTTGAGGGATAAAGAGACCCACGGGTTCTATGGTCATGGCAGAAGGGGTTCACTGCCATGACAGATGGCCCTTCTTTGGAGCTGGTGTTTCTGCGTGATGGAAATGGACTCAGAGGGGATCTCTTTTCACAAGACTTGCATGCTACTTTATTGGAATTGTAGTTGGTGCTGAGTTTAAGATATATGTAGGGGATTTGAATCTCTGGACTGATAATATGACACCCAGGCCCAGAGCCTCAACAGACTTCAGCTCCTACACTTTGACTTATTGGACTTACTCCACTCAGCTAACATGGAGTTGAAGAAGGTCAACCACCACAGCATGGAGCCTAGAGTGTCTACAACTAGAAGCGGGAAGAGTGCATCCAGTACCCATGTGGAATCTAAGCCCTCACTTGACATAGGTGTGCAATGGACACAACCAATCCAATGTCCACAGAGGAAATGTGAAATGGGTGTGGGAACGGTAGCCATGGGGGCTGCTGGGTGTGGGGAATGGGAGGAAGAGATGAGATGTGGAGGCGTTTTCGGGACGTGGAGTTGTCCTGGATACTGCTTCACGGACAATTACGGGACACTGTAGATCCCCCCAGGGCCCACTGGATGGAACGTGAGAGAGTCTGGGCTATGATGTGGACCATTGACTATGGGGTGCAGTGATGCTCAGAGATGAACTTAACAGGTGCAATGGATGTATCACGATGATGGGAGAGAGTGTTGCTGTGGGGGGAGTGGGGGGCGGGGGCGGTGGGGTTGAATAGGACCTCATATATATTTTTTAATGTCATTAAAAAATAATAATAATAAATAAATATTTAAAAAAAATAAAAATAAAAATAAAAATACTTTGTAAGTAAAAAAAAAAAAAAAAAAATTATTTCCTAAAAAAAAAAAAAAAAAAAAAAAAGAAATATCTGGCCAACTGATACATATTTTTTGGAATGGAAAATTTTTATTATGGCATAATAACTGGAGTTATTAACAACTGAGCCCTTACACTATGGCCCTGCTCAGGCATTGACCAGGGGTTACCCAGAAAAGAATCCAATTTCTTCTTGAAATCTGAGACAGACCCTGAAGAAGCTAACTGCTGAAGAATGCCATACTCTTGGCAACTGGGTGGCAAGTGCTTTCCTGAAGGGAGTTCTGAGCAGGCACATCCATGCCATGCCTGCCACGATGGTTATTGTGTGGGGTGCTGGCCGAAAATAATTCTGAGGAAGTGTTGGTACTCAGTGGGCAAAGGCAAACAGAGATGTCATAATTGATTTAGTCTTTGTTCAAGGATGTTGAGCAAGGAGGAGAGGCCTGCTTACCAGGAAATTATACTACTAAAATAGATTGTTTCAAAAATCTCCAGCTCTAACAAATTTAGTTCTTTGGTTCCTTCTTCAGTAGTTCTCTCAGACCCAAGCTGACAGGATGTGCTGACCCTAAGACCTTGCTGCTCCCTTCAACATAAAACTGTCTATGCTATCTCCTGAGAGGGAGTAAAATGTATTCAAATATCAGGAGGCTCCAGACTCATGGAATCATAACTCACTGTTCAAAGTCCCACCCTCAGTTTTGGCTCATGTGTCCTTCTAATAACCTTGTCCAAGGCCAGGTGTTTCTCAGCCACCTTCAGAAAGTCAGTCCCAGGTCTTTAAAAACAGTTGCTTCTCTGAGTGTTTAGCCAATTCCTGGGTTCCCTGAGAGTGTTCTGGAGTTCAGAGGTCCAAAATAAGTCTCACTGGACTAAAATCAAGGTAAGACAGGGCTATATTTCTTTTGATGCTCCAGAGGAGAATCCATTCCTTACCTTTTCCAGCTTCTGGATGCTACTTGCATTCATTGGTTTGTGGGTCCCTTCCACAACTGATGTCACTTTGATCTCTGCTTTAATCACTGCAACTGCTTCTCTTTCTCTGCTTCCATCATCATGTCAGCCTCTCTGACACTGACCCTCCTTCTTCTTATCAAGGCCCTTGTGATTACATTGGGCCCACCAGCATGATTCAGAATAATCATCCGATCTTAAAATCCTGTATTTAATCACATCTG